>NW_027480480.1:1932730-2254851 GCF_051401765.1 Calliopsis andreniformis
TTCTGGATTGAGGTTTGAGGACTGAGGATTGAGGATTGAGGATTGAGGATCGAGGATTGAAGATTGAGTATTCAGGATTGGAGATTGGCGATTGAGGATTGAGGACCGAGGACTGAGGATTGAGGATTGAATATTGTGAATAGAGGATTGAAGATTGAGGATTGAGGATTGAGGATTGAGGATTGAGGATTGAAGATTGAGGATTGGGGACTGAGTGTTGAAGGTTTAGTGATGAGAATTGATGGTTGTGGATAGAGATTTGAAGATTTCAGGTTGAGTATTGAGTATTGAAACCTGTGAATTGAGGATATTCTATTGAGGATTGAGGATTGACAACTGATTGTTGAGGACTGAGGTCTGAAGACTGAGGATTCAGGTTTGAGGATTCAGGATTGAGGTTTGAGGACTGAGGATTGAGTATTGAGGATTGAGGATTGAGGATTGAGGATTGAGGATTGAGGATTGAAGAATGAGGTTTGGGTATTGAGGATTGATCATTGAGGATTATGGATTGAGTATTGAGGATTGAGGATTGAGGACTGAAGATTGAATATTGATGATTGAAGATTGAGGATCGAGGATTGAGGGTTGTGGATTGAAGACGAGGACTGAGGGTTCAGCATTGATGTTTGAGGTCTGAGGATTGAGGATTGAGAATTGAGAATTGAGGACTGAGGATTGAGGATTGAAGATAGAGGATTGGGTGTTGAGGATTGAAGAATGTGGATTGAGGACTGAGGATTTAGGATTGAGGATTGAAGATTGAGTATTGAAGATTGAAGACTGAGGATTGAGGATTGAGGATTGAAGATTGAGGGTTGACGATTGAAGATTGAGGATCGGGTATTGCGGATTGAACATTGAGGATTGAAGATTGAGGATTGGGTGTTGAGGATTGAAGAATGAGGATTGAGGATTGAGGATTGAGGATTGAGGATTGAAGATTCAGTATTGAGGATTGAAGATTGAGGATTAAGGATTGAGGATTCAGGATTGAAGATTGAGTATTGAGGATTGAAGAATGAGGATTGAGGACGGAGTATTGAGGATTGAGGATTGAGTATTGAGGATTGAGGATGGAAGACTGAGGATTGGGTATTGAGGATTGAACGTTGAGGATTGAGGGTTGAGGATTGAGGATTGAGGATTGAGGATTGAAGAATGAAGGTTGAATATTAATGATTGAAGATTGAGGATTGAGGA
The DNA here is from genome assembly GCF_051401765.1 of Calliopsis andreniformis. Taxonomy (NCBI): domain Eukaryota; kingdom Metazoa; phylum Arthropoda; class Insecta; order Hymenoptera; family Andrenidae; genus Calliopsis; species Calliopsis andreniformis. The sequence goes on from NW_027480480.1 coordinate 1,933,934, forward strand.
TTGAGGGTTGTGGATTGAGGGCGAGGACTGAGGGTTGAGTATTGGTGTTTGAAGTCTGAGGATTGAGGATTGAGGATTGAGAATTGAGGATTGAGGATTGAGGATTGAAGATTGAGGATTCGGTATTGAGGATTGAAGAATGAGGATTGAGGAGTGAGGACTGAGGATTGAGGATTGAGGATTGAGGATTGAGGTTTGAGGATTGAGGGTTGAAGATTGAGTATTGAGGATTGAAGATTGAGGATTGAGGATTGAGGGTTGTGGATTGAGGGCGAGGACTGAGGGTTGAGTATTGGTGCTTGAAGTCTGAGGATTGAGGTTTGAGGATTGAGGATTGAGGACTGAGGACTGAAGATTGAGGATTGAGCATTGAGCATTGAGGATTGAAGATTGAGGACTGAGGATTGAGGATTGAAGATTGAGTATTGGGGATTGAATATTGAGGACTGAGGATTGAGGATTGAGAATGAGGGCTGAGGGTTGAGGATTGAGGTTAGAGGATTGAGGATTGAGGATTGAGGACTGAGCCTTGAGGATTGAGGATTGAGCATTGAGGATTGAAGATTGATGATTGGGTATTGAGGTCTGAAGAATGAGGATTGAGGGTTGAGGATTGAGGATTGAGGATTGAGGATTGAAGATTGAGTATCCAGGATTGGAGATTGACGATTGAGGATTGAGGACCGAGGATTGAGGATTGAGGATTGAAGATTGAGTATTGAGGATTGAAGATTGACGATTGAGGATTGAGAATTGAGGATTGAGGATTGAGGAATGAGCATTGAAGATTGAGTGTTGAGGATTGAACTTTGAGTATTGTGGATTGAGGATTGAGGATTGAGGATTGAATATTGAGGATTGGGGACTGAGTGTTGAGGGTTGAGTGATGAGAATTGATGTTTGTGGATAGAGATTTGAAGATTGCAGATTGAGTATTGAGTAATGAAAACTGAGAATTGATGATATTCTATTGAGGATTGAGGATTGACAACCGATTGTAGAGGACTGAGGGCTGAAGATTGAGGATTCAGTATCGGGGATTCAGGATTGAGGTTTGAGGACTGAGGATTGAGGATTGAGGATTGAGGATTGAGGATTGGGGATTGTGCATTGAGTAAAGAGGATTGAAGATTGAGGATTGAGGATTGAGGATTGAGAATTGAGGATTGAGGATTGAAGATTGAGGATTGAGGATTGAAGGTTGAGTATTGATGATTGAAGATTGAGGATTGAAGAACGAGGACTGAGGATTGAGGATTGAGGATCAAGGATTGAAGATTGAGTATTGAGGATTGATGATTGGCGATCGTGGATTGAGAATCGAGGATTGAGGATTGAGGATTGAGGATTGAAAATTGAGTATTGAGGATTGAAGGTTGAGGATTGTGGATTGAGGATTGAGGATTGAGGATTGAATATTGAGGATTGGGGACTGAGTGTTGAGGGTTGAGTGATGAGAATTGATGTTTGTGGATAGAGATTTGAAGATTGCAGATTGAGTATTCAGTATTGAAAACTGTGAGTTGACGACATTCTATTGAGGATTGAGGTTTGACAACTGATTGTTGAGGACTGAGGGCTCAAGATTGAGGATTCAGTATTGAGGATTCAGGATTGAGGTTTGAGGACTGAGGGTTGGATATTGATGTTTGAGGTCTGAAGATTGAGGATAGACGATTGAGGATTGAGAATTGTGGATTGAGGATAGACGATTGAGGATTGAGGATTGTGGATTGAGGATTGATGATTGAAGATTGAGGATTGGGTATTGAGGATTGAAGAATGAGGGGTGAGGACTGAGGATTGAAGATTGAGTATTGAGGATTGAGGATTGAGGATTGAGGATTGTGCATTGAGTAAAGAGGATTGAAGATTGAGGATTGAGGATTGAGGATTGAGAATTGAGAATTGAGTATGAGGACTGAGGTTTGAAGATTGAGGTTTGAGGAACGAGGATTGCGGATTGAGGATTGAGGACTGAGGATTGACGATTGAGTATTGAAGACTGAGAATTGATTACTGAGGATTGAGGATTGAGGATTGAGGATTGAGGATTGAGGATTGAAGACTGAGTATAGTGGATTGAATATTGAGGATTGAGTATTGAGGATTGAGGATTGAGGATGAGGGCTGAGGGTGAGGATTGAGGTTTGATGTCTGAGGACTGAGGATTGAGGATTGAGAATTGAGGATTGAGGGTTGAAGATTGAAGATTGAGGATTGGGTATTGAGGATTGAGGATTGAGAATTGAGGATTGAGGATTGAGGATTGAAGATTGAGGATTGGGTATTGAGGATTGAAGAATGAGGATTGAGGATTGAGGATTGGGGATTGAGAATTGAAGATTCAGTATTGATGATTGAAGACAGCCGATTGAGGATTGAGGATTGAGGATTGAGGGTTGAAGATTGAGGATTGAGGATTGAGGATGAGGGCTGAGGGTTGGGGGTTGAGGTTTGAGGACTGAGGACTGAGGATTGAGGATTGAGTATTGAGGATTGAGGATTGAAGATTGAGGATTGGGTATTGAGGATTGAAGAGTGAGTATTGAGGAATGAGGATTGAGGATTGAGGATTGAAATTGAGTATTGAGGATTGAAGCCTGACGATTGAGGATTGAGGATTGAGGGTTGAGGATTGAGGACGGAGGTTTGAAGATTGAGTATTGAGGATTTAAGGTTGAGGTTTGAGGTTTGAGGACTGAGGATTGGGTATTGAGGATTGAGGGTTGAGTATTGGTGTTTGAAGTCTGAGGATTGAGGATTGAGGATTGAGAATTGAGGATTGAGGATTGAGGATTGAAGATTGAGGATTCGGTATTGAGGATTGAAGAATGAGGATTGAGGAGTGAGGACTGAGGATTGAGGATTGAGGATTGAGGATTGAGGTTTGAGGATTGAGGGTTGAAGATTGAGTATTGAGGATTGAAGATTGAGGATTGAGGATTGAGGGTTGTGGATTGAGGGCGAGGACTGAGGGTTGAGTATTGGTGCTTGAAGTCTGAGGATTGAGGTTTGAGGATTGAGGATTGAGGACTGAGGACTGAAGATTGAGGATTGAGCATTGAGCATTGAGGATTGAAGATTGAGGACTGAGGATTGAGGATTGAAGATTGAGTATTGGGGATTGAATATTGAGGACTGAGGATTGAGGATTGAGAATGAGGGCTGAGGGTTGAGGATTGAGGTTAGAGGATTGAGGATTGAGGATTGAGGACTGAGCCTTGAGGATTGAGGATTGAGCATTGAGGATTGAAGATTGATGATTGGGTATTGAGGTCTGAAGAATGAGGATTGAGGGTTGAGGATTGAGGATTGAGGATTGAGGATTGAAGATTGAGTATCCAGGATTGGAGATTGACGATTGAGGATTGAGGACCGAGGATTGAGGATTGAGGATTGAAGATTGAGTATTGAGGATTGAAGATTGACGATTGAGGATTGAGAATTGAGGATTGAGGATTGAGGAATGAGCATTGAAGATTGAGTGTTGAGGATTGAACTTTGAGTATTGTGGATTGAGGATTGAGGATTGAGGATTGAAGATTGAGGATTGAGGATTGAGTGTTGAGTATTGAGGACGAGGACTGACGGTTGAGGATTGAGGTTTGAGGATTGAGGATTGAGGATTGAGGACTGAGGATTGAGGATTGAGGATAGAGCATTGACGATTGAAGATTGAGGACTGGGGATCGAGGATTGAAGGCTGAGGATTAAGGATTGAGGACTGAGTATTTAGAATTGAGGATTGAGGATTGAGGATTGAAGATTGAGTATTGGGTATTGACGATTGTAGAATGAGGGTCGAGGATTAAGTATTGAAGATTGAGTATTGAGGATTGAAGATTGAGTATTGAGGATTGAGGATTGAGGATTGAGGATTGTGCATTGAGTAAAGAGGATTGAAGATTGAGGATTGAGGATTGAGGATTGAGAATTGAGAATTGAGTATGAGGACTGAGGTTTGAAGATTGAGGTTTGAGGTACGAGAATTGCGGATTGAGGATTGACGATTGAGTATTGAAGATTGAGGATTGATTACTGAGGATTGAGGATTGAGGATTGAGGATTGAGCATTGAGGATTGAAGACTGAGTATTGTGGATTGAATATTGAGGATTGAGGATTGAGGATTGAGGATTGAGGATTGAGGGTTGGGTATTGCGGATTGAACATTGAGGATTGAAGATTGAGGGTTGGGTGTTGAGGATTGAAGAATGAGGATCGAGGATTGAGGATTGAGGATTAAGGATTGAAGATTCAGTATTGAGGATTGAAGATTCAGGATTAAGGATTGAGGATTGAGGATTGAAGATTGAGTATTGAGGATTGAAGATTGAGGATTGAGGACGGAGTATTGAGGATTGAGGATTGAGTATTGAGGATTGAGGATGGAAGACTGAGGATTGGGTATTGAGGATTGAACGCTGAGGAATGAGGGTTGAGGATTGAGGATTGAGGATTGAAGATTGAAGATTGAATATTAATGATTGAAGATTGAGGATTGAGCATTGAGGGTTGTGGATTGAGGACGAGGACTGAGGGTTGAGCATTGGTGTTTGATATCTGAGGATTGAGGATTGAGGATTGAGAATTGAGGATTGAGGATTGAGGATTGAAGATTGAGGATTCGGTATTGAGGATTGAAGAATGAGGATTGAGGAGTGAGGACTGAGGATTGAGGATTGAGGATTGAGGATTGAGGTTTGAGGATTGAGGATTGAAGATTGAGTATCGAGGATTGAAGATTGAGGATTGAGGATTGAGTATTGAGGATTGAGAATTGAGGATTGGTTATTGAAGATTGGGTATTGAGGATTGAAGATTGAGGATTGAGGATTGAGGATTGAGGATTGAGGGTGAGGGCTGAGGCTGAGGATTGAGGTTTGAGGTCTGAGGACTGAGGATTGTGGGTTGAGAATTGAGGATTGAGGGTTGAAGATTGAAGATTGAGGATTGGGTATTGAGGATCGAGGATTGAGAATTGAGGATTGAGGATTGAGTATTGAAGATTGAGGATTGGGTATTGAGTATTGAAGAATGAGGATTGAGGATTGAGGATTGGGGATTGAGGATTGAAGATTGAGTATTGATGATTGAAGACTGCCGATTGAGGATTGAGGATTGAGGATTGAGGATTGAGGATTGAGGATTGAAGATTGAGGATTGGGTGTTGAGGATTGAAGAATGAGGATTGAGGAATGAGGATTGAGGATTGAGGATTTAGGATTCAAGATTGAGTATTGAGGATTGAAGCCTGGCGATTGAGGATTGAAGAATGAGGATTGAGGAATGAGGATTGAGGATTGAGGATTTAGGATTCAAGATTGAGTATTGAGGATTGAAGCCTGGCGATTGAGGATTGAGGATTGAGGATTGACGATTGAGGATGGAGGATTGAAGATTGTGTATTGAGGATTGAAGATTGAGGATCGAGGATTGAGGATTGAGGATTGAGTATTGAAGATTGAGGATTGGGGACTGAGTGTTGAGTGTTGAATGATGAGCATTGATGTTTGTGAATAAAGATTTGAAAATTGCAGATTGAGTATTAAGTGTGGAAAACTGTGAATTGATGATATTCTATTGAGGATTGATAATTGACAACTGATTGTTGAGGACTGAGGTCTGAAGATTGAGGATTCAGGATTGAGGATACAGGTTTGTGGTTCGAGGACTGAGGATTGAGGGTTGAGGATTGAGGTTTGAGGATTGAGGATTGAGGATTGGGTATTGCGGATTGAACATTGAGGATTGAGGATTGAGGATTGAGGATTGAGGACTGAGGATTGAGGATTGATGATTGAGGATTGAGGATTGAGAATTGAGGATTGAGGATTGAGGATTGAAGATTGAGGCCTGGGCATTGAGGATTGAAGAATGAGGATTGAGGATTGAGGATTGAAGATTGAGGTTTGCAGATTGAGTATTGACTATTGAAGATTGAGGGTTGAGGATTGAGGATTGAGGATTGACCATTGATGATTGAGGATTGAGGATTGAGTATTGTAGATTGAGTATTGAGGAATGAAGATTGAGGATTGAGGATTGAGGATTGAGGATTGAGGATTGAAGATTGAGGATTGGGGATTGAGGGTTGATGATTGAGGATTGAGTATTGAGGACTGAGAATTGAGGATTGAGGATTGAAGATTGAGGATTGAGGATTGAAGATTGAGTATTGATGATTGAAGATTGAGGATTGAGGATTGAGTGTTGAGGATTGAGGACGAGGACTGACGATTGAGGATTGAGGTTTGAGGATTGAGCATTGTGGATTGAGGACTGAGGATTGAGGATTGAGGATTTAGTATTGAGGACTGAAGATTGAGTATTGAGGATTGAAAATTGAGGATTGAGGATTGAGGATTGAGGATTGAAGATTGAGGATTGGGGACTGAGTGTTGAGGGTTGAGTGATGAGAATTGATGATTGTGGATAGAGGTTTGAAGATTTCAGGTTGAGTATTGAGTATTGAAACCTGTGAATTGAGGATATTCTATTGAGGATTGAGGATTGACAACTGATTGTTGAGGACTGAGGTCTGAAGACTGAGGATTCAGGTTTGAGGATTCTGGATTGAGGTTTGAGGACTGAGGATTGAGGATTGAGGATTGAGGATCGAGGATTGAAGATTGAGTATTCAGGATTGGAGATTGGCGATTGAGGATTGAGGACCGAGGACTGAGGATTGAGGATTGAATATTGTGAATAGAGGATTGAAGATTGAGGATTGAGGATTGAGGATTGAGGATTGAGGATTGAAGATTGAGGATTGGGGACTGAGTGTTGAAGGTTTAGTGATGAGAATTGATGGTTGTGGATAGAGATTTGAAGATTTCAGGTTGAGTATTGAGTATTGAAACCTGTGAATTGAGGATATTCTATTGAGGATTGAGGATTGACAACTGATTGTTGAGGACTGAGGTCTGAAGACTGAGGATTCAGGTTTGAGGATTCAGGATTGAGGTTTGAGGACTGAGGATTGAGTATTGAGGATTGAGGATTGAGGATTGAGGATTGAGGATTGAGGATTGAAGAATGAGGTTTGGGTATTGAGGATTGATCATTGAGGATTATGGATTGAGTATTGAGGATTGAGGATTGAGGACTGAAGATTGAATATTGATGATTGAAGATTGAGGATCGAGGATTGAGGGTTGTGGATTGAAGACGAGGACTGAGGGTTCAGCATTGATGTTTGAGGTCTGAGGATTGAGGATTGAGAATTGAGAATTGAGGACTGAGGATTGAGGATTGAAGATAGAGGATTGGGTGTTGAGGATTGAAGAATGTGGATTGAGGACTGAGGATTGAGGATTGAGGATTGAAGATTGAGTATTGAAGATTGAAGACTGAGGATTGAGGATTGAGGATTGAAGATTGAGGGTTGACGATTGAAGATTGAGGATCGGGTATTGCGGATTGAACATTGAGGATTGAAGATTGAGGATTGGGTGTTGAGGATTGAAGAATGAGGATTGAGGATTGAGGATTGAGGATTGAGGATTGAAGATTCAGTATTGAGGATTGAAGATTGAGGATTAAGGATTGAGGATTCAGGATTGAAGATTGAGTATTGAGGATTGAAGAATGAGGATTGAGGACGGAGTATTGAGGATTGAGGATTGAGTATTGAGGATTGAGGATGGAAGACTGAGGATTGGGTATTGAGGATTGAACGTTGAGGATTGAGGGTTGAGGATTGAGGATTGAGGATTGAGGATTGAAGAATGAAGGTTGAATATTAATGATTGAAGATTGAGGATTGAGGATTGAGGGTTGTGGATTGAGGGCGAGGACTGAGGGTTGAGTATTGGTGTTTGAAGTCTGAGGATTGAGGATTGAGGATTGAGAATTGAGGATTGAGGATTGAGGATTGAAGATTGAGGATTCGGTATTGAGGATTGAAGAATGAGGATTGAGGAGTGAGGACTGAGGATTGAGGATTGAGGATTGAGGATTGAGGTTTGAGGATTGAGGGTTGAAGATTGAGTATTGAGGATTGAAGATTGAGGATTGAGGATTGAGGGTTGTGGATTGAGGGCGAGGACTGAGGGTTGAGTATTGGTGCTTGAAGTCTGAGGATTGAGGTTTGAGGATTGAGGATTGAGGACTGAGGACTGAAGATTGAGGATTGAGCATTGAGCATTGAGGATTGAAGATTGAGGACTGAGGATTGAGGATTGAAGATTGAGTATTGGGGATTGAATATTGAGGACTGAGGATTGAGGATTGAGAATGAGGGCTGAGGGTTGAGGATTGAGGTTAGAGGATTGAGGATTGAGGATTGAGGACTGAGCCTTGAGGATTGAGGATTGAGCATTGAGGATTGAAGATTGATGATTGGGTATTGAGGTCTGAAGAATGAGGATTGAGGGTTGAGGATTGAGGATTGAGGATTGAGGATTGAAGATTGAGTATCCAGGATTGGAGATTGACGATTGAGGATTGAGGACCGAGGATTGAGGATTGAGGATTGAAGATTGAGTATTGAGGATTGAAGATTGACGATTGAGGATTGAGAATTGAGGATTGAGGATTGAGGAATGAGCATTGAAGATTGAGTGTTGAGGATTGAACTTTGAGTATTGTGGATTGAGGATTGAGGATTGAGGATTGAATATTGAGGATTGGGGACTGAGTGTTGAGGGTTGAGTGATGAGAATTGATGTTTGTGGATAGAGATTTGAAGATTGCAGATTGAGTATTGAGTAATGAAAACTGAGAATTGATGATATTCTATTGAGGATTGAGGATTGACAACCGATTGTAGAGGACTGAGGGCTGAAGATTGAGGATTCAGTATCGGGGATTCAGGATTGAGGTTTGAGGACTGAGGATTGAGGATTGAGGATTGAGGATTGAGGATTGGGGATTGTGCATTGAGTAAAGAGGATTGAAGATTGAGGATTGAGGATTGAGGATTGAGAATTGAGGATTGAGGATTGAAGATTGAGGATTGAGGATTGAAGGTTGAGTATTGATGATTGAAGATTGAGGATTGAAGAACGAGGACTGAGGATTGAGGATTGAGGATCAAGGATTGAAGATTGAGTATTGAGGATTGATGATTGGCGATCGTGGATTGAGAATCGAGGATTGAGGATTGAGGATTGAGGATTGAAAATTGAGTATTGAGGATTGAAGGTTGAGGATTGTGGATTGAGGATTGAGGATTGAGGATTGAATATTGAGGATTGGGGACTGAGTGTTGAGGGTTGAGTGATGAGAATTGATGTTTGTGGATAGAGATTTGAAGATTGCAGATTGAGTATTCAGTATTGAAAACTGTGAGTTGACGACATTCTATTGAGGATTGAGGTTTGACAACTGATTGTTGAGGACTGAGGGCTCAAGATTGAGGATTCAGTATTGAGGATTCAGGATTGAGGTTTGAGGACTGAGGGTTGGATATTGATGTTTGAGGTCTGAAGATTGAGGATAGACGATTGAGGATTGAGAATTGTGGATTGAGGATAGACGATTGAGGATTGAGGATTGTGGATTGAGGATTGATGATTGAAGATTGAGGATTGGGTATTGAGGATTGAAGAATGAGGGGTGAGGACTGAGGATTGAAGATTGAGTATTGAGGATTGAGGATTGAGGATTGAGGATTGTGCATTGAGTAAAGAGGATTGAAGATTGAGGATTGAGGATTGAGGATTGAGAATTGAGAATTGAGTATGAGGACTGAGGTTTGAAGATTGAGGTTTGAGGAACGAGGATTGCGGATTGAGGATTGAGGACTGAGGATTGACGATTGAGTATTGAAGACTGAGAATTGATTACTGAGGATTGAGGATTGAGGATTGAGGATTGAGGATTGAGGATTGAAGACTGAGTATAGTGGATTGAATATTGAGGATTGAGTATTGAGGATTGAGGATTGAGGATGAGGGCTGAGGGTGAGGATTGAGGTTTGATGTCTGAGGACTGAGGATTGAGGATTGAGAATTGAGGATTGAGGGTTGAAGATTGAAGATTGAGGATTGGGTATTGAGGATTGAGGATTGAGAATTGAGGATTGAGGATTGAGGATTGAAGATTGAGGATTGGGTATTGAGGATTGAAGAATGAGGATTGAGGATTGAGGATTGGGGATTGAGAATTGAAGATTCAGTATTGATGATTGAAGACAGCCGATTGAGGATTGAGGATTGAGGATTGAGGGTTGAAGATTGAGGATTGAGGATTGAGGATGAGGGCTGAGGGTTGGGGGTTGAGGTTTGAGGACTGAGGACTGAGGATTGAGGATTGAGTATTGAGGATTGAGGATTGAGGATTGAAGATTGAGGATTGGGTATTGAGGATTGAAGAGTGAGTATTGAGGAATGAGGATTGAGGATTGAGGATTGAAATTGAGTATTGAGGATTGAAGCCTGACGATTGAGGATTGAGGATTGAGGGTTGAGGATTGAGGACGGAGGTTTGAAGATTGAGTATTGAGGATTTAAGGTTGAGGTTTGAGGTTTGAGGACTGAGGATTGAGGATTGAGTATTGAGGATTGAGGATTGAGGATTGAGGATTGAGGATTGAGTATTGAGGATTGGGTATTGCGGATTGAACATTGAGGATTGAGGATTGAGGATTGAGGATTGAGGATTGAGGACTGAAGATTGAATATTGATGATTGAAGAATGAGGATTGAGGATTGATTGTTGTGGATTGAGGACGAGGACTGAGGGTTGAGTATTGATGTTTGAGGTCTGAGGATTGAGGATTGAGGATTGAGAATTGAGGATCGAGGATTGAGGATTGAAGATTGAGGATTGTTTATTGAGGATTGAATATTGAGGATTGAGGATTGAGAATTGAGGATTGAGGATAGAGGATTGAAGATTGAGGATTGGGTATTGAGGATTGAAGAATGAGGATTGAGGATTGAGGATTGAGGATTGAGGATTGAGGATTCAGGATTGAATATTGAGAATTGAGGATTGAAGATTGAGGATTGAGGATTGCGTGTTGAGTATTGAGGACGAGGACTGACGGTTGAGGATTGAGGTTTGAGGATTGAGGATTGAGGATTGAGGACTGAGGATTGACGATTGAGGATAGAGCATTGAGGATTGAAGATTGAGGACTGGGGATCGAGGATTGAAGGCTGAGGATTAAGGATTGAGGATTGGGGATTGAGGATCTAGGATTGGAGATTGATTACTGAAGATTGAAGATTGGGGATTGAGGATTGAGGATTGAGAATTGAGAATTGAGTATGAGGACTGAGGTTTGAAGATTGAGGTTTGAGGAACGAGGATTGTGGATTGAGGATTGAGGACTGAGGATTGACGATTGAGTATTGAAGATTGAGGATTGATTACTGAGGATTCAGGATTGAGGATTGAGGATTGAGGATTGAGGATTGAGGATTGAAGACTGAGTATTGTGGACTGAATATTGAGGATTGAGGATTGAGGATTGATGATTGAGGATGAGGGCTGAGGGTTGAGGGTTGTGGTTTAAGTATTGAATCCTGAGAATTCAGGATATTCTATTGAGTATTGAGAATTGAGGATTGATAGTTGAGTATTGAGGATTGAGGTTTGAGTATTGAGGATTGAGGATTGTGCATTGAGGATTGAGGATTGAGGATTGAAGATTGAGTATTGGGTGTTGAGGATTGAAGAATGAGGATTGAGGATTGAGGATTGAGGATTGAGGATTGAAGATTGAGTATCGAGGATTGAAGGTTGAGGATCGAGGATTGAGTGTTGTGGATTGAGGACGAGGACTGAGGGTTGAGTATTGATGTTTGAGGTCTGAGGATTGAGGATTGAGGATTGAGAATTGAGTATTGAGGATTGAGGATTGAGGATTGGAGATTGAGTATTGTGGATTGAAGGTTGAGGATTGAGGTCTGTGGATTGAGGATTGAGGATTGAGGATTGAGGATTGGGGATTGAGTATTGACGATTCAGGATTGAGTATTGAGGATTGAGAATTGAGGACTGAGGATTGACGATTGAGTATTGTAGATTGAGGATTGATTACTGAGGATTGAGGATTGAGGATTGAAGATTGAGTATTGAGAATTGAAGGTTGAGGATCGAGGATTGAGTGTTGTGGATTGAGGACGAGGACTGAGGGTTGAGTATTGATGTTTGAGGTCTGAGGATTGAGGATTGAGGATTGAGAATTGAGGATTGAGGATTGAGGATTGAAGATTGAGTATTGGGTGTTGAGGATTGAAGAATGAGGATTGAGGATTCAGGATTGAGGATTGAGGATTGAAGATTGAGTATTGTGGATTGAAGGTTGAGGATTGAGGTCTGTGGATTGAGGATTGAGGATTGAGGATTGAGGATTGGGGATTGAGGATTGACCGTTGAGGATTGAGTATTGAGGATTGAGAATTGAGGATTGAGGATTGAAGATTGAGGATTGCGTATTGAGGATTGGGTATTGAGGATTGAAGAATGGTGGTTGAGGATTGAGGATTGAGGATTGAGGATTGCAGATTGAGTATTGAGTATTGAAAACTGTGAATTGATGACATTCTATTGAGGGTTGAGGTTTGACAACTGATTGTTGAGGACTGAGGGCTGAAGATTGAGGCTTCAGTATTGAGGATTCAGGATTGAGGTTTGAGGACAGAGGATTGAGGATTGAAGATTGAGGATTGAGGATTGAGTGTTGAGTATCGAGGACGAGGACTGACGGTTGAGGATTGTGGTTTGAGGATTGAGGATTGAGGATTGAGGATTGAGGACTGAGGATTGACGATTGAGGATTGAGCATTGAGGATTGAAGATTGAGGACTGGGGATTGAGGATTGAATGCTGAGGATTAAGGATTGAGGATTGGGGATTGAGGATCTAGGATTGGAGATTGATTATTGAGGATTGAAGATTGAGGACTGAGGACTGAGGATTGAGGATTGAGAATTGAGGATTGAGGATTGAGGATTGAGGATTGAGGATTGGGTATTGAGGACTGAAGAATGAGGACTGAGGATTGAGGATTGAGGATTGAGGATTGAAGATTGAGTATTGAGGATTGATGATTGACGATCGAGGATTGAGTATTGAGGATTGAGGATTGAGGATTGAGGATTGAAGATTGAGTATTGAGGATTGAAGGTTGAGGATTGTGGATTGAGGATTGAGGATTGAGGATTGAATATTAAGGATTGGGGACTGAGTGTTGAGGGTTTAGTGATGAGAATTGATGTTTGTGGATAGAGATTTGAAGATTGCAGATTGAGTATTGAGTATTGAAAACTGTGAATTGATGACATTCTATTGAGGATTGAGGTTTGACAACTGATTGTTGAGGGCTGAGGGCTGAAGATTGAGGATTCAGGATTGAGGATTCAGAATTGAGGTTTGAGGACAGAGGATTGAGGATTGAAGATTGTGGATTGAGGATTGAGTGTTGAGTATTGAGGACGAGGACTGACGGTTGAGGATTGAGGATTGAGGATTGAGGATTGAGGATTGAGGACTGAGGATTGAGGATTGAGGAGTGAGGACTGATGATTGAAGATTGAGGACTGGGGATTGAGGATTGAAGGCTGAGGATTAAGGATTGAGGATTGGGGATGGAGGATCTAGGATTTGAGATTGATTATTGAGGATTGGAGACTGAGGATTGAGGATTGAGGATTTAGAATTGCGAATTGAGTATGAGGACTGAGGGTTGAGGACTGAGGATTGAGCATTGAGGATTGAGGATTGAAGATTGAGTATTGTGGATTGAATATTGAGGATTGAGGATTGAGGATTGAGGATTGAGGATGAGGGCTGATGGTTGAGGGTTGAGGTTTGAGTATTGAATCCTGAGAATTCAGTATATTCTATGGAGTATTGAGAATTGAGGATTGATAGTTGTGTATTGAGGATTGAGGTTTGATTATTGAGGATTGAGGATTGAGGATTGAAGATTGAGTATTGATGATTGAAGATTGCGAATCGAGGATTGAGTGTTGTGGATTGAGGACGAGGACTGAGGGTTGAGTGTTGATGGTTGAGGTCTGAGGATTGAGGATTGAGGATTGAGAATTGAGGATTGAGGATTGAGGATTGAAGATTTTAGGATTGGGTGTTGAGGATTGAGGATTGAGAATTGAGGATTGAGGATTGAGGATTGAGGATTGAAGATTGAGGATTGGGTATTGAGGATTGAAGAATGAGGATTGAGGATTGAGGATTGAGGATTGAGGATTGAGGATTGAGGATTGGGGATTGAGGATTGACCGTTGAGGATTGAGTATTGAGGATTGAGAATTGAGGATTGAGGATTGAGTGTTGAGTATCGAGGACGAGGACTGACGGTTGAGGATTGTGGTTTGAGGATTGAGGATTGAGGATTGAGGATTGAGGACTGAGGATTGACGATTGAGGATTGAGCATTGAGGATTGAAGATTGAGGACTGGGGATTGAGGATTGAATGCTGAGGATTAAGGATTGAGGATTGGGGATTGAGGATCTAGGATTGGAGATTGATTATTGAGGATTGAAGATTGAGGACTGAGGACTGAGGATTGAGGATTGAGAATTGAGGATTGAGGATTGAGGATTGAGGATTGAGGATTGGGTATTGAGGACTGAAGAATGAGGACTGAGGATTGAGGATTGAGGATTGAGGATTGAAGATTGAGCATTGAGGATTGATGATTGACGATCGAGGATTGAGTATTGAGGATTGAGGATTGAGGATTGAGGATTGAAGATTGAGTATTGAGGATTGAAGGTTGAGGATTGTGGATTGAGGATTGAGGATTGAGGATTGAATATTAAGGATTGGGGACTGAGTGTTGAGGGTTTAGTGATGAGAATTGATGTTTGTGGATAGAGATTTGAAGATTGCAGATTGAGTATTGAGTATTGAAAACTGTGAATTGATGACATTCTATTGAGGATTGAGGTTTGACAACTGATTGTTGAGGGCTGAGGGCTGAAGATTGAGGATTCAGGATTGAGGATTCAGAATTGAGGTTTGAGGACAGAGGATTGAGGATTGAAGATTGTGGATTGAGGATTGAGTGTTGAGTATTGAGAACGAGGACTGACGGTTGAGGATTGAGGATTGAGGATTGAGGATTGAGGATTGAGGACTGAGGATTGAGGATTGAGGAGTGAGCACTGATGATTGAAGATTGAGGACTGGGGATTGAGGATTGAAGGCTGAGGATTAAGGATTGAGGATTGGGGATGGAGGATCTAGGATTTGAGATTGATTATTGAGGATTGGAGACTGAGGATTGAGGATTGAGGATTGAGAATTGCGAATTGAGTATGAGGACTGAGGGTTGAGGACTGAGGATTGAGCATTGAGGATTGAGGATTGAAGATTGAGTATTGTGGATTGAATATTGAGGATTGAGGATTGAGGATTGAGGATTGAGGATGAGGGCTGATGGTTGAGGGTTGAGGTTTGAGTATTGAATCCTGAGAATTCAGTATATTCTATGGAGTATTGAGAATTGAGGATTGATAGTTGTGTATTGAGGATTGAGGTTTGATTATTGAGGATTGAGGATTGAGGATTGAAGATTGAGTATTGATGATTGAAGGTTGCGAATCGAGGATTGAGTGTTGTGGATTGAGGACGAGGACTGAGGGTTGAGTGTTGATGGTTGAGGTCTGAGGATTGAGGATTGAGGATTGAGAATTGAGGATTGAGGATTGAGGATTGAAGATTTTAGGATTGGGTGTTGAGGATTGAGGATTGAGAATTGAGGATTGAGGATTGAGGATTGAGGATTGAAGATTGAGGATTGGGTATTGAGGATTGAAGAATGAGGATTGAGGATTGAGGATTGAGGATTGAGGATTGAGGATTGAGTATTGAGGATTGAGGATGAGGGCTGAGGGTTGAGGGTTGTGGTTTGAAGACTGAGGACTGAGGATTGAGGATTGAAGATTGAGTATTGAGGATTCAGAATTGAGGTTTGAGGACTGAGGATTGAGGATTGAATGTTGAGTATTGAGGATTGAAGAATGAGGATTGAGGATTGAGGATTGAGGATTGAGGATTGAGGATTGAGTATTGAGGACTGAGGATGAGGGCTGAGGGTTGAGGGTTGAGGTCTGAAGACTGAGGACTGAGGATTGAGGATTGAGAATTGAGGAATGAGGATTGAGGATAGAGGATTGCAGAGTGCGTATTGAGGATTGAAGATTGAGGATTGAGGTCTGAGGACTGAGGACTGAGGATTGAGGATTGAGAATTGAGGATTGAGGATTGACGATTTAGGATTGAGTATTGAGGATTGAGAATTGAAGATTGAGGTTTGAGGAATGAAGATTGAGGATTGCGTATTGAGGATTGGGTATTGAGGATTGAAGAATGAGGATTGAGGATTGAGGATTGAGGATTGAAGACTGAGGATTGGGGATTGAGGATTGACGATTCCGGATTGAGTATTGAGGATTGAGAATTGAGGATTGAGGTTTGAGGATTGAAGATTGAGGATTGCGTATTGAGGATTGGGTATTGAGGATTGAAGAATGAGTATTGAGGATTGAGGATTGAGGATTGAGGATTGAGGATTGAAGATTGAGGACTGGGGGTTGAGGATTGAAGGCTGAGGATTAAGGATTGAGGATTGGGGATTGAGGATCTAGGTTTGGAGATTGATTATTGAGGATTGAAGATTGAGGATTGAGGGTTGAGGATTGAGAATTGAGAATTGAGTATGAGGACTGAGGTTTGAAGATTGAGGTTTGAGGTACGAGATTTGCGGATTGAGGATTGACGTTTGAGTATTGAAGATTGAGGATTGATTCCTGAGGATTGAGGATTGGGGATTGAGGTTTGAGGATTGAGGATTGAAGACTGTGTATTGTGGATTGAATATTGAGGATTGATGATTGAGGATTGAGGATTGAGGATGAGGGCTGAGGGTTGAGGGTTGAGGTTTGAGTATTGAATCCTGAGAATTCAGGATATTCTATTGAGTATTGAGAATTGAGGATTGATAGTTGAGTATTGAGGATTGAGGTTTGAGTATTGAGGATTGAGGATTGAGGATTGAAGGTTGAATATTGATGATTGAAGGTTGAGGATCGAGGATTGAGTGTTGTGGATTGAGGACGAGGACTGTGGGTTGAGTATTGATGTTTGAGGTCTGAGGATTGAGGATTGAGGATTGAGGATTGATGATTGAAGATTGGGGATTGAGGATTGACGATTGAGGATTGGGTATTGAGGAGTGAGAATTGAGGATTGAAGATTGAAGATTGAGGATTGAGGATTGAAGATTGAGGGTTGAGGATTGATAATTGAGGATTGAGGATGAGGTCCGAGGGTTGAGGATTGAGGGTTGAGGGCTGAGGACTGAGTATTGAGGATTGAGGATTGAGGACTGAAGATTGAGTATTGAGGATTGATGCCTGACGATTTAGGATTGAGGATTGAGGATTGTGGATTGAAGATGGAGGATTGAAGATGGAGTATTGAGGATTGAAGATTGAGGATTGAGGATTGAGGATTGAGGATTGAGTGTTGAATATTGAGGAATGGGGACTGAGCGTTGAGGGTTGAATTATGAGAATTGATGTTTGTGGATAGAGATTTGAAGATTGCAGATTGAGTATTGAGTATTGAAAACTGTGAATTTATTATATTCTATTGAGGATTGAGAATTGACAACTGATTGTTGAGAACTGAGTTCTGAAGGTTGAGGATTCAGGATTGAGGACTCAGGTTTGAGTTTTGAGGACTGAGGATTGAGGATTGAGGCTTGAGGTTTGAGGATTGAGAGTTTAGGATTGAGGATTGAGGATGAGGGCTGAGGGTTGATGATTGAGGTTTGAGGACTGATGGACTGAGGATTGAGGATTGAGTATTGATGTTTGAGGATTGAAGATTGAGGATTGGGTATTGAGGATTATAGAATGAGGTTTGAGGATTGATGATTGAGGATTGAGGATTGAGGATTGAGAATTGAGTATTGAGGATTGAGGATTGAAGATTGAGGATTGTGTATTGAGGATTGTAGAATGAGGATTGAGGATTGACGATTGAGGATTGAGGATTGAGGATTGAGGATTGAAGATTGAGTATTGATAATTGAAAATTGAGGGTTGAGGATTGAGGATTGAGGATTGAGTATTGTAGATTGAGTATTGAGGAATGAAGATTGAGGATTGAGGATTGAGGATTGAGGATTGAGGATTGAAGATTGAGGATTGGGGATTGAGGGTTGATGATTGAGGATTGAGTATTGAGGACTGAGAATTGAGGATTGAGGATTGAAGATTGAGGATTGAGGATTGAAGATTGAGTATTGATGATTGAAGATTGAGGATTGAGGATTGAGTGTTGAGGATTGAGGACGAGGACTGACGATTGAGGACGAGGACTGACGATTGAGGATTGAGGTTTGAGGATTGAGCATTGTGGATTGAGGACTGAGGATTGAGGATTGAGGATTGAGGATTTAGTATTGAGGACTGAAGATTGAGTATTGAGGATTGAAAATTGAGGATTGAGGATTGAGGATTGAGGATTGAAGATTGAGGATTGGGGACTGAGTGTTGAGGGTTGAGTGATGAGAATTGATGATTGTGGATAGAGGTTTGAAGATTTCAGGTTGAGTATTGAGTATTGAAACCTGTGAATTGAGGATATTCTATTGAGGATTGAGGATTGACAACTGATTGTTGAGGACTGAGGTCTGAAGACTGAGGATTCAGGTTTGAGGATTCTGGATTGAGGTTTGAGGACTGAGGATTGAGGATTGAGGATTGAGGATCGAGGATTGAAGATTGAGTATTCAGGATTGGAGATTGGCGATTGAGGATTGAGGACCGAGGATTGAGGATTGAGGATTGAATATTGTGAATAGAGGATTGAAGATTGAGGATTGAGGATTGAGGATTGAGGATTGAGGAATAAGGATTGAAGATTCAGTATTGAGGATTGAGGATTCGGTATTGAGGATTGAAGAATGAGGATTGAGGAGTGATGACTGAGGATTGAGGATTGAGGATTGAGGATTGAAGATTGAGTATTGAGGATTGAAGATTGAGTATTGAGGATTGAAGATTGAGGATTGAGGATTGAGGATTGAGGATTGCAGATTGAGGACAGAGTGTTGAGGGTTGCGTGATGAGAATTGATGTTTGTGGATTGAGATTTGAAGATTGAAGAATGGGGATTGAGTATTGAAAACTGTGAATTGAGGATTTTCTATTGAGGATTGAGGATTGACAATTGATTGCTGAGGACTTATGGCTGAAGATTGAGGACTCAGGATTGAGGATTCAGAATTGAGGTTTGTGGACTGAGGATTGAGGATTGAAGATTGTTGATTGAGGATTGAGGATTGAGGATTGAGGATTGAGGTTTGAGTATTGAAGATTGAGGATTGGGTATTGCGGATTGAACTTTGAGGATTGAAGATTGAGTGTTGGGTGTTGAGGATTGAAGATTGAGGATTGGGTATTGAGTATTGAAGAATGAGGATTGAGGATTGAGGATTGGGGATTGAGGATTGAAGATTGAGTATTGATGATTGAAGACTGCCGATTGAGGATTGAGGATTGAGGATTGCGGACTGAGGATTGAGGATTGCAGATTGAGTATTGAGGATTGAAGATTGAGGATTGAGGATTGAGGATTGAGGTTTGAGGATTGAAGATTGAGGATTGGGGATTGAGGATTGACGTTTAAGGATTGAGTATTGAGGATTGAGAATTGAGGATTAATTATTGTAGATTGAGTATTGAGGATTGAAGATAGAGTATTGAGGATTGAGAATTGAGGATTGAGGATTGAGGATGAGGGCTGCGGGTTGAGGGTAGGGGTTTGAGGACTGAGGACTGAGGATTGAGGATTGAGAACTGAGGACTGAGGACTGAGGATTGAGGACTGAAGTTTGAGGATTGAGGATTGAGGATGAGGGCTGAGGGTTGAGGATTGAGGTTTGTGGACTGAGGATTGAGGATTGAGGATTGAGGATTGAGGATTGAGGATTGAGGATTGAAGGTTCAGTATTGATGATTGAAGATAGAGAATTGAGGATTGAGGATTGAACATTGAGGACTGAGTGTTGAGGGTTGAGTGATGAGAATTGATGTTTGTAGATAGTGGTTTGAAGATTGCAGATCGAGTATTGAGTGTTGAAAGCTGTGAATTGAGGACATTCTACTGAGGACTGAGGATTGACTACTGATTGCTGAGGACTGAGGGCTGAAGATTGAGGACTCAGGATTGAGGATTCAGAATTGAGGTTTGTGGACTGAGGATTGAGGATTGAAGATTGAGTATTGAGGATTGAGGATTGAGGATGGAGGATTGAGGATGAGGGCTGAGGGTTGAGGGTAGGGGTTTGAGGACTGAGGACTGATGATTGAGGGTTGAGAACTGAGGACTGAGGATTGAGGATTGAAGTTTGAGGATTGAGGATTGAGGATTGAGGATTGTAGATTGAGTATTGAGGAATGAAGATTGAGGATTGAGGATTGAGGATTGAAGGATTGAGGATTGAAGATTCAGGATTGGGGATTGAGGATTGAAGATTGAGTATTGAGGATTGAAGATTGAGGATTGAGGACGGAGTGTTGAGGATTGAGGATTGAGTATTGAGTATTGAGGATGGAAGACTGAGGATTGGGTATTGAGGATTGAACGTTGAGGATTGAGGGTTGAGGATTGAGGACTGAGGATTGAAGATTGAAGATTGAATATTAATGATTGAAGATTGAGGATTGAGGATTGAGGGTTGTGGATTGAGGACGAGGACTGAGGGTTGAGTATTGGTGTTTGAAGTCTGAGGATTGAGGATTGAGGATTAAGAAATGAGAATTGAGGATTGAGGATTGAAGATTGAGGATTCGGTATTGAGGATTGAAGAATGAGGATTGAGGAGTGAGGACTGAGGATTGAGGATTGAGGATTGAGGATTGAAGATTGAGTATTGAGGATTGAAGATTGAGGATTGAGGATTGTGGATTGCAGATTGAGGACAGAGTGTTGAGGGTTGCGTGATGAGAATTGACGTTTGTGGATTGAGATTTGAAGATTGAAGAATGGGGATTGAGTATTGAAAACTGTGAATTGAGGATATTCTATTGAGGATTGAGGATTGACAATTGATTGCTGAGGACTTATGGCTGAAGATTGAGGATTCAGGATTGAGGATTCGGGGTGGAGGTTTGAGGTCTGAGGATTGATGGTTGAGGATTAAGGATTGAGCATTGAGGATTGACGCTTGAGGATTGAGGATTGATGATGGAGGATTGAAGAGAGAGGACTGAGTGTTGAGGATTGAGTGTTGAGAATTGATGTTTGAGGATTGAGATTTGATTATTGAATATTTTGGATTGAGTATTGAACCATGAGAATTCAGGATATTCTATTGAGTATTGAGAATTGAGGATTGACGGTTGAGTGTTGAGGATTGATGGTTGAGGGTTGTGCGTTGAATATTGAGGATTGAGGATTGAGGACTGAGGATTGGGGATTGAGGATTGAAGGTTGAGTATTGATGATTGAAGTTTGAGGATTGAGGATTGAGGGTTGAGGTTTGAGGACGAGGACTGACGGTTGAAGATTGAGGTTTGAGGATTGAGGATTGAGGACTGAGGACTGAGGATTGAGGATAGAGCATTGAGCGTTGAGGATTGAAGATTGAGTATTGAGGATTGAAGATTGAGGATTGAGTATCGAGGATTGAGGATTGCGGACTGAGGATTGAGGATTGCAGATTCAGTATTGAGGATTGAAGATTGAGGATTGAGGATTGAGGATTGAGGATTGAGGTTTGAGGATTGAAGATTGAGGATTTGGGATTGAGGATTGAGGATTGAGTATTGAGTATTGAGGATTGAGAATTGAAGATTGATTATTGAAGATTGAGTATTGAGGATTGAAGATTGAGTATTGAGGATTGAGGATTGAAGATTGAGGATTGAGTATCGAGGATTGAGGATTGCGGACTGAGGATTGAGGATTGCAGATTCAGTATTGAGGATTGAAGATTGAGGATTGAGGATTGAGGATTGAGGTTTGAGGATTGAAGATTGAGGATTGGGGATTGAGGATTGACGATTGAGTATTGAGTATTGAGGATTGAGAATTGAGGATTGATTATTGAAGATTGAGTATTGAGGATTGAAGATTGAGTATTGAGGATTGAGGATTGAGGATTGAGGATTGAGGATGAGGGCTGAGGGTTGGGGGTAGGGGTTTGAGGACTGAGGCCTGAGGATTGAGGGTTGAGAACTGAGGACTGAGGATTGAGGATTGAAGATTGAGGATTGAGGATTGAGGATGAGTGCTGAGGGTTGAGGATTGAGGTTTGTGGACTAAGGAATGAGGATTGAGGATTGAGGATTGAGGATTGAAGATTGAGGCCTGGGCATTGAGGATTGAAGAATGAGGATTGAGTATTGAGGATTGAAGATTGAGGATTGCAGATTGAGTATCGAGGATTGAAGATTGAGGGTTGAGGATTGAGGATTGAGGATTGAGCATTGAGGATTGAGGATTGAGGATTGAGGATTGTAGATTGAGTATTGAGGAATGAAGATTGAGGACTGAGGATTGAGGATTGAGGATTGAGGATTGAAGATTGAGGATTGGGTATTGAGGATTGACGATTGAGGATTGAGTATTGAGGACTGAGAATTGAGGATTGAGGATTGAAGATTGAGTATTGAGGATTGAAAATTGAGGATTGAGGATTGAGGATTGAAGATTGAAGATTGAGGTTTGGGGACTGAGTGTTGAGGGTTGAGTGATGAGAATTGATGATTGTGGATAGAGATTTGAAGATTTCAGGATGAGTATTGAGTATTGAAACCTGTGAATTGATGATATTCTGTTGAGGATTGAGGATTGATAACTGATTGTAGAGGACTGAGGGCTGAAGATTGAGGATTCATGATTGAGGATTCAGGATTGAGGTTTGAGGACTGAGGATTGAAGATTGAGGATTGAGGACTGAGTATTGAGGATTGAGGATTGAGTATTGAGGGTGGAAGACTGAGGATTGGGTATTGAGGGTTGAACGTTGAGGATTGAGGGTTGAGGATTGAGGATTGAGGATTGAAGATTGAAGATTGAACATTAATGATTGAAGATTGAGGATTGAGGATTGAGGGTTGTGGATTGAGGACGAGGACTGTGGGTTGAGTATTGATGTTTGAGGTCTGAGGATTGAGGATTGAGGATTGAGGATTGATGATTGAAGATTGGGGATTGAGGATTGACGATTGAGGATTGGGTATTAAGGAGTGAGAATTGAGGATTGAAGATTGAAGATTGAGTGCTGAGGATTGAAGATTGAGGGTTGAGGATTGATAATTGAGGATTGAGGATGAGGTCCGAGGGTTGAGGATTGAGGTTTGAGGGCTGAGGACTGAGTATTGAGGATTGAGGATTGAGGACTGAAGATTGAGTATTGAGGATTGATGCCTGACGATTTAGGATTGAGGATTGAGGATTGTGGATTGAAGATGGAGGATTGAAGATGGAGTATTGAGGATTGAAGATTGAGGATTGAGGATTGAGGATTGAGGATTGAGTGTTGAATATTGAGGAATGGGGACTGAGTGTTGAGGGTTGAATTATGAGAATTGATGTTTGTGGATAGAGATTTGAAGATTGCAGATTGAGTATTGAGTATTGAAAACTGTGAATTTATTATATTCTATTGAGGATTGAGAATTGACAACTGATTGTTGAGAACTGAGTTCTGAAGGTTGAGGATTCAGGATTGAGGATTCAGGTTTGAGTTTTGAGGACTGAGGATTGAGGATTGAGGCTTGAGGTTTGAGGATTGAGAATTCAGGATTGAGGATTGAGGATGAGGGCTGAGGGTCGATGATTGAGGTTTGAGGTCTGATGGACTGAGGATTGAGGATTGAGTATTGAGGTTTGAGGATTGAAGATTGAGGATTGGGTATTGAGGATTATAGAATGAGGTTTGAGGATTGATGATTGAGGATTGAGGATTGAGGATTGAGAATTGAGGATTGAGGATTGAGGATTGAAGATTGAGGATTGTGTATTGAGGATTGTAGAATGAGGATTGAGGATTGACGATTGAGGATTGAGGATTGAGGATTGAGGATTGAAGATTGAGTATTGATAATTGAAAATTGAGGGTTGAGGATTGAGGATTGAGGATTGTGGATTGAGTAAAGAGGATTGAAGATTGAGGATTGAGGATTGAGGATTGAGGATTGAGGACTGAGGATTGAGGATGAGGTCCGAGGGTTGAGGATTGAGGTTTGTGGGATGAGGACTGAGAATTGAGGATTGAGGATTGAGGATTGAAGATTGAGTATTGAGGATTGATGCCTGACGAAGGAGGATTGAGGACTGAGGATTGTGGATTGAGGATGGAGGATTGAAGATTGAGTATTGAGGATTGAAGATTTAGGATTGAGGATTGAGGATTGAGGATTGAAGATTGAGGACTGGGGATTGAGGATTGAAGGCTGAGGATTAAGGATTGAGGATTGGGGATTGAGGATCTAGGATTGGAGATTGATTATTGAGGATTAAAGATTGAGGATTGAGGATTGAGGATTGAGAATTGAGAATTGAGTATGAGGACTGAGGTTTGAAGATTGAGGTTTGAGGTACGAGAACTGCGGATTGAGGATTGACGATTGAGTATTGAAGATTGAGGATTGATTACTGAGGATTGAGGATTGAGGATTGAGAATTGAGGATTGAGGATTGAAGACTGAGTATTGTGGATTGAATATTGAGGATTGAGGATTGAGGATTGAGGATTGAGGATTGAGGATTGAGGATTGGGTATTGCGGATTGAACATTGAGGATTGAAGATTGAGGGTTGGGTGTTGAGGATTGAAGAATGAGGATTGAGGATTGAGGATTGAGGATTAAGTATTGAAGATTCAGTATTGAGGATTGAAGATTCAGGATTAAGGATTGAGGATTGAGGATTGAAGATTGAGTATTGAGGATTGAAGATTGAGGATTGAGGACGGAGTATTGAGGATTGAGGATTGAGTATTGAGGATTGAGGATGGAAGATTGAGGATTCGGTATTGAGGATTGAAGAATGAGGATTGAGGAGTGAGGACTGAGGATTGAGGATTGAGGATTGAGGATTGAGGTTTGAGGATTGAGGATTGAAGATTGAGTATCGAGGATTGAAGATTGAGGATTGAGGATTGAGTATTGAGGATTGAGAATTGAGGATTGGTTATTGAAGATTGTTTATTGAAGATTGAAGATTGAGGATTGAGGATTGAGGATTGAGGATTGAGGGTTGTGGATTGAGGACGAGGACTGAGGGTTGAACATTGGTGTTTGATGTCTGAGGATTGAGGATTGAGGATTGAGAATTGAGGATTGAGGATTGAGGATTGAAGATTGAGGATTCGGTATTGAGGATTGAAGAATGAGGATTGAGGAGTGAGGACTGAGGATTGAGGATTGAGGATTGAGGATTGAGGTTTGAGGATTGAGGATTGAAGATTGAGTATCGAGGATTGAAGATTGAGGATTGAGGATTGAGTATTGAGGATTGAGGATTGAGGATTGAGGATTGAGGATGAGGGCTGAGGCTGAGGATTGAGGTTTGAGGTCTGAGGACTGAGGATTGTGGGTTGAGAATTGAGGATTGAGGGTTGAAGATTGAAGATTGAGGATTGGGTATTGAGGATTGAGGATTGAGAATTGAGGATTGAGGATTGAGGATTGAAGATTGAGGATTGGGTATTGAGTATTGAAGAATGAGGATTGAGGATTGAGGGTTGGGGATTGAGGATTGAAGATTGAGTATTGATGATTGAAGACTGCCGATTGAGGATTGAGGATTGAGGATTGCGGACTGAGGATTGAGGATTGCAGATTGAGTATTGAGGATTGAAGATTGAGGATTGAGGATTGAGGATTGAGGTTTGAGGATTGAAGATTGAGGATTGGGGATTGAGGATTGACGTTTAAGGATTGAGTATTGAGGATTGAGAATTGAGGATTAATTATTGTAGATTGAGTATTGAGGATTGAAGATTGAGTATTGAGGATTGAGAATTGAGGATTGAGGATTGAGGATGAGGGCTGCGGGTTGAGGGTAGGGGTTTGAGGACTGAGGACTGAGGATTGAGGATTGAGAACTGAGGACTGAGGACTGAGGATTGAGGACTGAAGTTTGAGGATTGAGGATTGAGGATGAGGGCTGAGGGTTGAGGATTGAGGTTTGTGGACTGAGGATTGAGGATTGAGGATTGAGGATTGAGGATTGAGGATTGAGGATTGAAGGTTCAGTATTGATGATTGAAGATAGAGAATTGAGGATTGAGGATTGAACATTGAGGACTGAGTGTTGAGGGTTGAGTGATGAGAATTGATGTTTGTGGATAGTGGTTTGAAGATTGCAGATCGAGTATTGAGTGTTGAAAGCTGTGAATTGAGGACATTCTACTGAGGACTGAGGATTGACTACTGATTGCTGAGGACTGAGGGCTGAAGATTGAGGACTCAGGATTGAGGATTCAGAATTGAGGTTTGTGGACTGAGGATTGAGGATTGAAGATTGAGTATTGAGGATTGAGGATTGAGGATGGAGGATTGAGGATGAGGGCTGAGGGTTGAGGGTAGGGGTTTGAGGACTGAGGACTGATGATTGAGGGTTGAGAACTGAGGACTGAGGATTGACGATTGAAGTTTGAGGATCGAGGATTGAGGATTGAGGATTGTAGATTGAGTATTGAGGAATGAAGATTGAGGATTGAGGATTGAGGATTGAGGATTGAGGATTGAAGATTGAGGATTGGGGATTGAGGATTGAAGATTGAGTATTGAGGATTGAAGATTGAGGATTGAGGACGGAGTGTTGAGGATTGAGGATTGAGTATTGAGTATTGAGGATGGAAGACTGAGGATTGGGTATTGAGGATTGAACGTTGAGGATTGAGGGTTGAGGATTGAGGACTGAGGATTGAAGATTGAAGATTGAATATTAATGATTGAAGATTGAGGATTGAGGATTGAGGGTTGTGGATTGAGGACGAGGACTGAGAGTTGAGTATTGGTGTTTGAAGTCTGAGGATTGAGGATTGAGGATTAAGAAATGAGAATTGAGGATTGAGGATTGAAGATTGAGGATTCGGTATTGAGGATTGAAGAATGAGGATTGAGGAGTGAGGACTGAGGATTGAGGATTGAGGATTGAGGATTGAAGATTGAGTATTGAGGATTGAAGATTGAGGATTGAGGATTGAGGATTGCAGATTGAGGACAGAGTGTTGAGGGTTGCGTGATGAGAATTGACGTTTGTGGATTGAGATTTGAAGATTGAAGAATGGGGATTGAGTATTGAAAACAGTGAATTGAGGATATTCTATTGAGGATTGAGGATTGACAATTGATTGCTGAGGACTTATGGCTGAAGATTGAGGATTCAGGATTGAGGATTCGGGGTGGAGGTTTGAGGTCTGAGGATTGATGGTTGAGGATTAAGGATTGAGCATTGAGGATTGACGCTTGAGGATTGAGGATTGATGATGGAGGATTGAAGAGAGAGGACTGAGTGTTGAGGATTGAGTGTTGAGAATTGATGTTTGAGGATTGAGATTTGATTATTGAATATTTTGGATTGAGTATTGAACCATGAGAATTCAGGATATTCTGTTGAGTATTGAGAATTGAGGATTGACGGTTGAGTGTTGAGGATTGATGGTTGAGGGTTGTGCGTTGAATATTGAGGATTGAGGATTGAGGACTGAGGATTGGGGATTGAGGATTGAAGGTTGAGTATTGATGATTGAAGTTTGAGGATTGAGGATTGAGGGTTGAGGTTTGAGGACGAGGACTGACGGTTGAAGATTGAGGTTTGAGGATTGAGGATTGAGGACTGAGGACTGAGGATTGAGGATAGAGCATTGAGCGTTGAGGATTGAAGATTGAGTATTGAGGATTGAAGATTGAGGATTGAGTATCGAGGATTGAGGATTGCGGACTGAGGATTGAGGATTGCAGATTCAGTATTGTGGATTGAAGATTGAGGATTGAGGATTGAGGATTGAGGATTGAGGTTTGAGGATTGAAGATTGAGGATTGGGGATTGAGGATTGACGATTGAGTATTGAGTATTGAGGATTGAGAATTCAAGATTGATTATTGAAGATTGAGTATTGAGGATTGAAGATTGAGTATTGAGGATTGAGGATTGAGGATTGAGGATTGAGGATGAGGGCTGAGGGTTGGGGGTAGGGGTTTGAGGACTGAGGACTGAGGATTGAGGGTTGAGAACTGAGGACTGAGGATTGAGGATTGAAGATTGAGGATTGAGGATTGAGGATGAGTGCTGAGGGTTGAGGATTGAGGTTTGTGGACTAAGGAATGAGGATTGAGGATTGAGAGTTGAGGATTGAGGATTGAGGATTGAAGATTGAGGATTGGGTGTTGAGGATTGAAGAATGAGGATTGAGGAATGAGGATTGAGGATTGAGGATTTAGGATTCAAGATTGAGTATTGAGGATTGAAGCCTGGCGATTGAGGATTGAGGATTGAGGATTGACGATTGAGGATGGAGGATTGAAGATTGAGTATTGAGGATTGAAGATTGAGGATCGAGGATTGAGGATTGAGGATTGAGTATTGAAGATTGAGGATTGGGGACTGAGTGTTGAGTGTTGAATGATGAGAATTGATGTCTGTGAATAAAGATTTGAAAATTGCAGATTGAGTATTGAGTATTGAAAACAGTGAATTGATGATATTCTATTGAGGATTGATAATTCACAACTGATTGTTGAGGACTGAGGTCTGATGATTGAGGATTCAGGATTGAGGATACAGGTGTGAGGTTCGAGGACTGAGGATTGAGGGTTGAGGATTGAGGTTTGAGGATTGAGGATTGAGGATTGAGGATTGAAGATTGAGAATTGGGTATTGCCGATTGAACATTGAGGATTGAGGATTGAGGATTGAGGATTGTAGATTGAGTATTGAGGAATGAAGATTGAGGACTGAGGATTGAGGATTGAGGATTGAGGATTGAAGATTGAGGATTGGGTATTGAGGATTGACGATTGAGGATTGAGTATTGAGGACTGAGAATTGAGGATTGAGGATTGAAGATTGAGGATTAAGGATTGAAGATTGAGTATTGATGATTGAAGATTGAGGATTGAGGATTGAGTGTTGACGATTGAGGACGAGGGCTGACGATTGAGGATTGAGGTTTGAGGATTGAGGATTGTGGATTGAGGACTGAGGATTGAGAATTGAGGATTTAGTATTGAGGATTGAAGATTGAGTATTGAGGATTGAAAATTGAGGATTGAGGATTGAGGATTGAAGATTGAAGATTGAGGTTTGGGGACTGAGTGTTGAGGGTTGAGTGATGAGAATTGATGATTGTGGATAGAGATTTGAAGATTTCAGGTTGATTATTGAGTATTGAAACCAGTGAATTGAGGATATTCTATTGAGGATTGAGGATTGACAACTGATTGTTGAGGACTGAGGTCTGAAGACTGAGGATTCAGGTTTGAGGATTCAGGATTGAGGTTTGAGGACTGAGGATTGAGGATTGAGGATTGAGGATTGAGGATTGAAGATTGAGTATTCAGGATTGGAGATTGGCGATTGAGGATTGAAGACCGAGTATTGAGGATTGAGGATTGAAGATTGAGTATTGATGATTGAAGATTGAGGATTGAGGATTGAGGGTTGAGGTTTGAGGACGAGGACTGACGGTTGAGGATTGAGGTTTAAGGATTGAGGATCGAGGATTGAGGGCTGAAGGTTGAATATTGATGATTGAAGATTGAGGATTCAGTATTGATGGTTGTGGATTGAGGACGAGGTCTGAGGGTTGAGTATTGTTGTTTGAGGTCTGAGGATTGAGGATTGAGGATTGAGGATTGAGAATTGAGGATTGAGGATTGAGGATTGAAGATTGAGGATTGGGTATTGAGGAATGAAGAATGAGGATTGAGGATTGAGTATTGAGGATCGAGGATTGAAGACTGAGTATTGAGGATTGAAGATTGAGGATTGAGTATCGAGGATTGAGGATTGCGGACTGAGGATTGAGGATTGCAGATTCAGTATTGAGGATTGAAGATTGAGGATTGAGGATTGAGGATTGAGGTTTGAGGATTGAAGATTGAGGATTGGGGATTGAGGATTGACGATTGAGTATTGAGTATTGAGGATTGAGAATTGAGGATTGATTATTGAAGATTGAGTATTGAGGATTGAAGATTGAGTATTGAGGATTGAGGATTGAGGATTGAGGATTGAGGATGAGGGCTGAGGGTTGGGGGTAGGGGTTTGAGGACTGAGGCCTGAGGATTGAGGGTTGAGAACTGAGGACTGAGGATTGAGGATTGAAGATTGAGGATTGAGGATTGAGGATGAGTGCTGAGGGTTGAGGATTGAGGTTTGTGGACTAAGGAATGAGGATTGAGGATTGAGGATTGAGGATTGAGGATGAGTGCTGAGGGTTGAGGATTGAGGTTTGTGGACTAAGGAATGAGGATTGAGGATTGAGAGTTGAGGATTGAGGATTGAGGATTGAAGATTTAGGATTGGGTGTTGAGGATTGAAGAATGAGGATTGAGGAATGAGGATTGAGGATTGAGGATTTAGGATTCAAGATTGAGTATTGAGGATTGAAGCCTGGCGATTGAGGATTGAGGATTGAGGATTGACGATTGAGGATGGAGGATTGAAGATTGAGTATTGAGGATTGAAGATTGAGGATCGAGGATTGAGGATTGAGGATTGAGTATTGAAGATTGAGGATTGGGGACTGAGTGTTGAGTGTTGAATGATGAGAATTGATGTCTGTGAATAAAGATTTGAAAATTGCAGATTGAGTATTGAGTATTGAAAACAGTGAATTGATGATATTCTATTGAGGATTGATAATTGACAACTGATTGTTGAGGACTGAGGTCTGAAGATTGAGGATTCAGGATTGAGGATACAGGTTTGAGGTTCGAGGACTGAGGATTGAGGGTTGAGGATTGAGGTTTGAGGATTGAGGATTGAGGATTGAGGATTGAGGATTGAAGATTGAGAATTGGGTATTGCGGATTGAACATTGAGGATTGAGGATTGAGGATTGAGGATTGAGGACTGAGGATTGAGGATTGATGATTGAGGATTGAGGATTGAGAATTGAGGATTGAGGATTGAGGATTGAAGATTGAGGCCTGGGCATTGAGGATTGAAGAATGAGTATTGAGTATTGAGGATTGAAGATTGAGGATTGCAGATTGAGTATCGAGGATTGAAGATTGAGGGTTGAGGATTGAGGATTGAGGATTGAGCATTGAGGATTGAGGATTGAGGATTGAGGATTGTAGATTGAGTATTGAGGAATGAAGATTGAGGACTGAGGATTGAGGATTGAGGATTGAGGATTGAAGATTGAGGATTGGGTATTGAGGATTGACGATTGAGGATTGAGTATTGAGGACTGAGAATTGAGGATTGAGGATTGAAGATTGAGTATTGAGGATTGAAAATTGAGGATTGAGGATTGAGGATTGAAGATTGAAGATTGAGGTTTGGGGACTGAGTGTTGAGGGTTGAGTGATGAGAATTGATGATTGTGGATAGAGATTTGAAGATTTCAGGATGAGTATTGAGTATTGAAACCTGTGAATTGATGATATTCTGTTGAGGATTGAGGATTGATAACTGATTGTAGAGGACTGAGGGCTGAAGATTGAGGATTCATGATTGAGGATTCAGGATTGAGGTTTGAGGACTGAGGATTGAAGATTGAGGATTGAGGACTGAGTATTGAGGATTGAGGATTGAGTATTGAGGGTGGAAGACTGAGGATTGGGTATTGAGGGTTGAACGTTGAGGATTGAGGGTTGAGGATTGAGGATTGAGGATTGAAGATTGAAGATTGAACATTAATGATTGAAGATTGAGGATTGAGGATTGAGGGTTGTGGATTGAGGACGAGGACTGTGGGTTGAGTATTGATGTTTGAGGTCTGAGGATTGAGGATTGAGGATTGAGGATTGATGATTGAAGATTGGGGATTGAGGATTGACGATTGAGTATTGGGTATTAAGGAGTGAGAATTGAGGATTGAAGATTGAAGATTGAGTGCTGAGGATTGAAGATTGAGGGTTGAGGATTGATAATTGAGGATTGAGGATGAGGTCCGAGGGTTGAGGATTGAGGTTTGAGGGCTGAGGACTGAGTATTGAGGATTGAGGATTGAGGACTGAAGATTGAGTATTGAGGATTGATGCCTGACGATTTAGGATTGAGGATTGAGGATTGTGGATTGAAGATGGAGGATTGAAGATGGAGTATTGAGGATTGAAGATTGAGGATTGAGGATTGAGGATTGAGGATTGAGTGTTGAATATTGAGGAATGGGGACTGAGTGTTGAGGGTTGAATTATGAGAATTGATGTTTGTGGATAGAGATTTGAAGATTGCAGATTGAGTATTGAGTATTGAAAACTGTGAATTTATTATATTCTATTGAGGATTGAGAATTGACAACTGATTGTTGAGAACTGAGTTCTGAAGGTTGAGGATTCAGGATTGAGGATTCAGGTTTGAGTTTTGAGGACTGAGGATTGAGGATTGAGGCTTGAGGTTTGAGGATTGAGAATTCAGGATTGAGGATTGAGGATGAGGGCTGAGGGTCGATGATTGAGGTTTGAGGTCTGATGGACTGAGGATTGAGGATTGAGTATTGAGGTTTGAGGATTGAAGATTGAGGATTGGGTATTGAGGATTATAGAATGAGGTTTGAGGATTGATGATTGAGGATTGAGGATTGAGGATTGAGAATTGAGGATTGAGGATTGAGGATTGAAGATTGAGGATTGTGTATTGAGGATTGTAGAATGAGGATTGAGGATTGACGATTGAGGATTGAGGATTGAGGATTGAGGATTGAAGATTGAGTATTGATAATTGAAAATTGAGGGTTGAGGATTGAGGATTGAGGATTGAGGATTGTGGATTGAGTAAAGAGGATTGAAGATTGAGGATTGAGGATTGAGGATTGAGGATTGAGGACTGAGGATTGAGGATGAGGTCCGAGGGTTGAGGATTGAGGTTTGTGGGATGAGGACTGAGAATTGAGGATTGAGGATTGAGGATTGAAGATTGAGTATTGAGGATTGATGCCTGACGAAGGTGGATTGAGGACTGAGGATTGTGGATTGAGGATGGAGGATTGAAGATTGAGTATTGAGGATTGAAGATTGAGGATTGAGGATTGAGGATTGAGGATTGAAGATTGAGGACTGGGGATTGAGGATTGAAGGCTGAGGATTAAGGATTGAGGATTGGGGATTGAGGATCTAGGATTGGAGATTGATTATTGAGGATTAAAGATTGAGGATTGAGAATTGAGGATTGAGAATTGAGAATTGAGTATGAGGACTGAGGTTTGAAGATTGAGGTTTGAGGTACGAGAATTGCGGATTGAGGATTGACGATTGAGTATTGAAGATTGAGGATTGATTACTGAGGATTGAGGATTGAGGATTGAGGATTGAGCAATGAGGATTGAAGACTGAGTATTGTGGATTGAATATTGAGGATTGAGGATTGAGGATTGAGGATTGAGGATTGAGGATTGAGGATTGGGTATTGCGGATTGAACATTGAGGATTGAAGATTGAGGGTTGGGTGTTGAGGATTGAAGAATGAGGATCGAGGATTGAGGATTGAGGATTAAGGATTGAAGATTCAGTATTGAGGATTGAAGATTCAGGATTAAGGATTGAGGATTGAGGATTGAAGATTGAGTATTGAGGATTGAAGATTGAGGATTGAGGACGGAGTATTGAGGATTGAGGATTGAGTATTGAGGATTGAGGATGGAAGACTGAGGATTGGGTATTGAGGATTGAACGCTGAGGAATGAGGGTTGAGGATTGAGGATTGAGGATTGAAGACTGAAGATTGAATATTAATGATTGAAGATTGAGGATTGAGCATTGAGGGTTGTGGATTGAGGACGAGGACTGAGGGTTGAGCATTGGTGTTTGATATCTGAGGATTGAGGACGAGGACTGAGGGTTGAGCATTGGTGTTTGATATCTGAGGATTGAGGATTGAGGATTGAGAATTGAGGATTGAGGATTGAGGATTGAAGATTGAGGATTCGGTATTGAGGATTGAAGAATGAGGATTGAGGAGTGAGGACTGAGGATTGAGGATTGAGGATTGAGGATTGAGGTTTGAGGATTGAGGATTGAAGATTGAGTATCGAGGATTGAAGACTGAGGATTGAGGATTGAGTATTGAGGATTGAGAATTGAGGATTGGTTATTGAAGATTGGGTATTGAGGATTGAAGATTGAGGATTGAGGATTGGGGATTGAGGATTGAGGGTGAGGGCTGAGGATTGAGGATTGATGATTGAGGATTGAGGATTGAGAATTGAGGATTGAGGATTGAGGATTGAAGATTGAGGCCTGGGCATTGAGGATTGAAGAATGAGGATTGAGGATTGAGGATTGAAGATTGAGGTTTGCAGATTGAGTATTGACTATTGAAGATTGAGGGTTGAGGATTGAGGATTGAGGATTGACCATTGATGATTGAGGATTGAGGATTGAGTATTGTAGATTGAGTATTGAGGAATGAAGATTGAGGATTGAGGATTGAGGATTGAGGATTGAGGATTGAAGATTGAGGATTGGGGATTGAGGGTTGATGATTGAGGATTGAGTATTGAGGACTGAGAATTGAGGATTGAGGATTGAAGATTGAGGATTGAGGATTGAAGATTGAGTATTGATGATTGAAGATTGAGGATTGAGGATTGAGTGTTGAGGATTGAGGACGAGGACTGACGATTGAGGATTGAGGTTTGAGGATTGAGCATTGTGGATTGAGGACTGAGGATTGAGGATTGAGGATTTAGTATTGAGGACTGAAGATTGAGTATTGAGGATTGAAAATTGAGGATTGAGGATTGAGGATTGAGGATTGAAGATTGAGGATTGGGGACTGAGTGTTGAGGGTTGAGTGATGAGAATTGATGATTGTGGATAGAGGCTTGAAGATTTCAGGTTGAGTATTGAGTATTGAAACCTGTGAATTGAGGATATTCTATTGAGGATTGAGGATTGACAACTGATTGTTGAGGACTGAGGTCTGAAGACTGAGGATTCAGGTTTGAGGATTCTGGATTGAGGTTTGAGGACTGAGGATTGAGGATTGAGGATTGAGGATCGAGGATTGAAGATTGAGTATTCGGGATTGGAGATTGGCGATTGAGGATTGAGGACCGAGGATTGAGGATTGAGGATTGAATATTGTGAATAGAGGATTGAAGATTGAGGATTGAGGATTGAGGATTGAGGATTGAGGATTGAAGATTGAGGATTGGGGACTGAGTGTTGAAGGTTTAGTGATGAGAATTGATGGTTGTGGATAGAGATTTGAAGATTTCAGGTTGAGTATTGAGTATTGAAACCTGTGAATTGAGGATATTCTATTGAGGATTGAGGATTGACAACTGATTGTTGAGGACTGAGGTCTGAAGACTGAGGATTCAGGTTTGAGGATTCAGGATTTAGGTTTGAGGACTGAGGATTGAGTATTGAGGATTGAGGATTGAGGATTGAGGATTGAGGATTGAGGATTGAAGAATGAGGTTTGGGTATTGAGGATTGATCATTGAGGATTATGGATTGAGTATTGAGGATTGAGGATTGAGGACTGAAGATTGAATATTGATGATTGAAGATTGAGGATCGAGGATTGAGGGTTGTGGATTGAAGACGAGGACTGAGGGTTCAGCATTGATGTTTGAGGTCTGAGGATTGAGGATTGAGAATTGAGAATTGAGGACTGAGGATTGAGGATTGAAGATAGAGGATTGGGTGTTGAGGATTGAAGAATGTGGATTGAGGACTGAGGATTGAGGATTGAGGATTGACGATTGAGTATTGAAGATTGAAGACTGAGGATTGAGGATTGAGGATTGAAGATTGAGGGTTGACGATTGAAGATTGAGGATCGGGTATTGCGGATTGAACATTGAGGATTGAAGATTGAGGATTGGGTGTTGAGGATTGAAGAATGAGGATTGAGGATTGAGGATTGAGGATTGAGGATTGAAGATTCAGTATTGAGGATTGAAGATTGAGGATTAAGGATTGAGGATTCAGGATTGAAGATTGAGTATTGAGGATTGAAGAATGAGGATTGAGGACGGAGTATTGAGGATTGAGGATTGAGTATTGAGGATTGAGGATGGAAGACTGAGGATTGGGTATTGAGGATTGAACGTTGAGGATTGAGGGTTGAGGATTGAGGATTGAGGATTGAAGAATGAAGGTTGAATATTAATGATTGAAGATTGAGGATTGAGGATTGAGGGTTGTGGATTGAGTGCGAGGACTGAGGGTTGAGTATTGGTGTTTGAAGTCTGAGGATTGAGGATTGAGGATTGAGAATAGAGGATTGAGGATTGAGGATTGAAGATTGAGGATTCGGTATTGAGGATTGAAGAATGAGGATTGAGGAGTGAGGACTGAGGATTGAGGATTGAGGATTGAGGATTGAGGTTTGAGGATTGAGGGTTGAAGATTGAGTATTGAGGATTGAAGATTGAGGATTGAGGATTGAGGGTTGTGGATTGAGGGCGAGGACTGAGGGTTGAGTACTGGTGCTTGAAGTCTGAGGATTGAGGTTTGAGGATTGAGGATTGAGGACTGAGGACTGAAGATTGAGGATTGAGCATTGAGCATTGAGGATTGAAGATTGAGGACTGAGGATTGAGGATTGAAGATTGAGTATTGGGGATTGAATATTGAGGACTGAGGATTGAGGATTGAGAATGAGGGCTGAGGGTTGAGGATTGAGGTTAGAGGATTGAGGATTGAGGATTGAGGACTGAGGCTTGAGGATTGAGGATTGAGCATTGAGGATTGAAGATTGATGATTGGGTATTGAGGTCTGAAGAATGAGGATTGAGGGTTGAGGATTGAGGATTGAGGATTGAGGATTGAAGATTGAGTATCCAGGATTGGAGATTGACGATTGAGGATTGAGGACCGAGGATTGAGGATTGAGGATTGAAGATTGAGTATTGAGGATTGAAGATTGACGATTGAGGATTGTGAATTGAGGATTGAGGATTGAGGAATGAGCATTGAAGATTGAGTGTTGAGGATTGAACTTTGAGTATTGTGGATTGAGGATTGAGGATTGAGGATTGAATATTGAGGATTGGGGACTGAGTGTTGAGGGTTGAGTGATGAGAATTGATGTTTGTGGATAGAGATTTGAAGATTGCAGATTGAGTATTGAGTAATGAAAACTGTGAATTGATGATATTCTATTGAGGATTGAGGATTGACAACCGATTGTAGAGGACTGAGGGCTGAAGATTGAGGATTCAGTATCGGGGATTCAGGATTGAGGTTTGAGGACTGAGGATTGAGGATTGAGGATTGAGGATTGAGGATTGAGTATTGAGGATTGAAGATTGAGTATTGACGATTGAGGATTGAAGAACGAGGATTGACGATTGTGGATTGAGGATTGTGGATTGAGGATTGAAGATTGAGTATTGAGGATTGAAGATTGAGGATTGAGGATTGAGGATTGAGGATTGAGGATTGAAGGTTCAGTATTGATGATTGAAGATGTAGAATTGAGGATTGAGGATTGAACATTGAGGACTGAGTGTTGAGGGTTGAGTGATGAGAATTGATGTTTGTGGATAGTGGTTTGAAGATTGCAGATCGAGTATTGACTGTTGAAAGCTGTGAATTGAGGATATTCTACTGAGGATTGAGGATTGACTACTGATTGCTGAGGACTGAGGGCTGAAGATTGAGGACTCAGGATTGAGGATTCAGAATTGAGGTTTGTGGACTGATGATCGAGGATTGAAGATTGAGTATTGAGGATTGAGGATTGAGGATGGAGGATTGAGGATGAGGGCTGAGGGTTGAGGGTAGGGGTTTGAGGACTGAGGACTGATGATTGAGGGTTGAGAACTGAGGACTGAGGATTGCGGATTGAACTTTGAGGATTGAAGATTGAGGGTTGGGTGTTGAGGATTGAAGAATGAGGATTGAGGATTGAGGATTGAGGAATAAGGATTGAAGATTCAGTATTGAGGATTGAAGATTGAGGATTAAGGATTGAGGATTGAGGATTGAAGATTGAGTATTGAGGATTGGGGATTGAGGATTGAGGACGGAGTGTTGAGGATTGAGGATTGAGTATTGAGTATTGAGGATGGAAGACTGAGGATTGGGTATTGAGGATTGAACGTTGAGGATTGAGGGTTGAGGATTGAGGACTGAGGATTGAAGATTGAAGATTGCATATTAATGATTGAAGATTGAGGATTGAGGATTGAGGGTTGTGGATTGAGGACGAGGACTGAGGGTTGAGTATTGGTGTTTGAAGTCTGGGGATTGAGGATTGAGGATTAAGAAATGAGAATTGAGGATTGAGGATTGAAGATTGAGGATTCGGTATTGAGGATTGAAGAATGAGGATTGAGGAGTGATGACTGAGGATTGAGGATTGAGGGTTGAGGATTGAGGTTTGAGTATTGAAGATTGAGGATTGGGTATTGCGGATTGAACTTTGAGGATTGAAGATTGAGTGTTGGGTGTTGAGGATTGAAGAATGAGTATTGAGGATTGAGGATTGAGGAATAAGGATTGAAGATTCAGTATTGAGGATTGAGGATTGAGGATTGAGGATTGAGGATTGAGCATTGAGGGTTGAGGATGGACGACGAGGACTGACGGTTTAGGATTGAGGTCTGAGGTTTGAGGATTGAGAATTTAGGATTGAGGATTGAGGATGAGGGCTGAGGGTTGAGGATTGAGGTTTGAGGACTGAGGACTGAGGATTGAGGATTGAGTATTGAGGATTGAGGATTGAGGATTGAGAATTGAGGATTGAGGATTGAAGATTGAGTGCTGAGGATTGAAGATTGAGGGTTGAGGATTGATAATTGAGGATTGAGGATGAGGTCCGAGGGTTGAGGATTGAGGTTTGAGGGCTGAGGACTGAGTATTGAGGATTGAGGATTGAGGACTGAAGATTGAGTATTGAGGATTGATGCCTGACGATTTAGGATTGAGGATTGAGGATTGTGGATTGAAGATGGAGGATTGAAGATGGAGTATTGAGGATTGAAGATTGAGGATTGAGGATTGAGGATTGAGGATTGAGTGTTGAATATTGAGGAATGGGGACTGAGTGTTGAGGGTTGAATTATGAGAATTGATGTTTGTGGATAGAGATTTGAAGATTGCAGATTGAGTATTGAGTATTGAAAACTGTGAATTTATTATATTCTATTGAGGATTGAGAATTGACAACTGATTGTTGAGAACTGAGTTCTGAAGGTTGAGGATTCAGGATTGAGGATTCAGGTTTGAGTTTTGAGGACTGAGGATTGAGGATTGAGGCTTGAGGTTTGAGGATTGAGAATTTAGGATGGGAGATTGAGGATGAGGGCTGAGGGTTGATGATTGAGGTTTGAGGTCTGATGGACTGAGGATTGAGGATTGAGTATTGAGGTTTGAGGATTGAAGATTGAGGATTGGGTATTGAGGATTATAGAATGAGGTTTGAGGATTGATGATTGAGGATTGAGGATTGAGGATTGAGAATTGAGGATTGAGGATTGAGGATTGAAGATTGAGGATTGTGTATTGAGGATTGTAGAATGAGGATTGAGGATTGACGATTGAGGATTGAGGATTGAGGATTGAGGATTGAAGATTGAGTATTGATAATTGAAAATTGAGGGTTGAGGATTGAGGATTGAGGATTGAGGATTGTGGATTGAGTAAAGAGGATTGAAGATTGAGGATTGAGGATTGAGGATTATGGATTGAGGACTGAGGATTGAGGATGAGGTCCGAGGGTTGAGGATTGAGGTTTGTGGGATGAGGACTGAGAATTGAGGATTGAGGATTGAGGATTGAAGATTGAGTATTGAGGATTGATGCCTGACGAAGGAGGATTGAGGACTGAGGATTGTGGATTGAGGATGGAGGATTGAAGATTGAGTATTGAGGATTGAAGATTTAGGATTGAGGATTGAGGTTTGAGGATTGAAGATTGAG
The DNA here is from genome assembly GCF_051401765.1 of Calliopsis andreniformis. NCBI lineage: Eukaryota > Metazoa > Arthropoda > Insecta > Hymenoptera > Andrenidae > Calliopsis > Calliopsis andreniformis. The sequence goes on from NW_027480480.1 coordinate 1,973,944, forward strand.
GACTGGGGATTGAGGATTGAAGGCTGAGGATTAAGGATTGAGGATTGGGGATTGAGGATCTAGGATTGGAGATTGATTATTGAGGATTAAAGATTGAGGATTGAGGATTGAGGATTGAGAATTGAGAATTGAGTATGAGGACTGAGGTTTGAAGATTGAGGTTTGAGGTACGAGAACTGCGGATTGAGGATTGACGATTGAGTATTGAAGATTGAGGATTGATTACTGAGGATTGAGGATTGAGGATTGAGAATTGAGGATTGAGGATTGAAGACTGAGTATTGTGGATTGAATATTGAGGATTGAGGATTGAGGATTGAGGATTGAGTATTGAGGATTGAGAATTGAGGATTGGTTATTGAAGATTGTTTATTGAGGATTGAAGATTGAGGATTGAGGATTGAGGATTGAGGATTGAGGATGAGGGCTGAGGCTGAGGATTGAGGTTTGAGGTCTGAGGACTGAGGATTGTGGGTTGAGAATTGAGGATTGAGGGTTGAAGATTGAAGATTGAGGATTGGGTATTGAGGATTGAGGATTGAGAATTGAGGATTGAGGATTGAGGATTGAAGATTGAGGATTGGGTATTGAGTATTGAAGAATGAGGATTGAGGATTGAGGATTCGGGATTGAGGATTGAAGATTGAGTATTGATGATTGAAGACTGCCGATTGAGGATTGAGGATTGAGGATTGCGGACTGAGGATTGAGGATTGCAGATTGAGTATTGAGGATTGAAGATTGAGGATTGAGGATTGAGGATTGAGGTTTGAGGATTGAAGATTGAGGATTGGGGATTGAGGATTGACGTTTAAGGATTGAGTATTGAGGATTGAGAATTGAGGATTAATTATTGTAGATTGAGTATTGAGGATTGAAGATTGAGTATTGAGGATTGAGAATTGAGGATTGAGGATTGAGGATGAGGGCTGCGGGTTGAGGGTAGGGGTTTGAGGACTGAGGACTGAGGATTGAGGATTGAGAACTGAGGACTGAGGACTGAGGATTGAGGACTGAAGTTTGAGGATTGAGGATTGAGGATGAGGGCTGAGGGTTGAGGATTGAGGTTTGTGGACTGAGGATTGAGGATTGAGGATTGAGGATTGAGGATTGAGGATTGAGGATTGAAGGTTCAGTATTGATGATTGAAGATAGAGAATTGAGGATTGAGGATTGAACATTGAGGACTGAGTGTTGAGGGTTGAGTGATGAGAATTGATGTTTGTGGATAGTGGTTTGAAGATTGCAGATCGAGTATTGAGTGTTGAAAGCTGTGAATTGAGGACATTCTACTGAGGACTGAGGATTGACTACTGATTGCTGAGGACTGAGGGCTGAAGATTGAGGACTCAGGATTGAGGATTCAGAATTGAGGTTTGTGGACTGAGGATTGAGGATTGAAGATTGAGTATTGAGGATTGAGGATTGAGGATGGAGGATTGAGGATGAGGGCTGAGGGTTGAGTGTAGGGGTTTGAGGACTGAGGACTGATGATTGAGGGTTGAGAACTGAGGACTGAGGATTGAGGATTGAAGTTTGAGGATTGAGGATTGAGGATTGAGGATTGTAGATTGAGTATTGAGGAATGAAGATTGAGGATTGAGGATTGAGGATTGAGGATTGAGGATTGAAGATTGAGGATTGGGGATTGAGGATTGAAGATTGAGTATTGAGGATTGAAGATTGAGGATTGAGGACGGAGTGTTGAGGATTGAGGATTGAGTATTGAGTATTGAGGATGGAAGACTGAGGATTGGGTATTGAGGATTGAACGTTGAGGATTGAGGGTTGAGGATTGAGGACTGAGGATTGAAGATTGAAGATTGAATATTAATGATTGAAGATTGAGGATTGAGGATTGAAGGTTGTGGATTGAGGACGAGGACTGAGGGTTGAGTATTGGTGTTTGAAGTCTGAGGATTGAGGATTGAGGATTAAGAATTGAGAATTGAGGATTGAGGATTGAAGATTGAGGATTCGGTATTGAGGATTGAAGAATGAGGATTGAGGAGTGAGGACTGAGGATTGAGGATTGAGGATTGAGGATTGAAGATTGAGTATTGAGGATTGAAGATTGAGGATTGAGGATTGAGGATTGCAGATTGAGGACAGAGTGTTGAGGGTTGCGTGATGAGAATTGACGTTTGTGGATTGAGATTTGAAGATTGAAGAATGGGGATTGAGTATTGAAAACTGTGAATTGAGGATATTCTATTGAGGATTGAGGATTGACAATTGATTGCTGAGGACTTATGGCTGAAGATTGAGGATTCAGGATTGAGGATTCGGGGTGGAGGTTTGAGGTCTGAGGATTGATGGTTGAGGATTAAGGATTGAGCATTGAGGATTGACGCTTGAGGATTGAGGATTGATGATGGAGGATTGAAGAGAGAGGACTGAGTGTTGAGGATTGAGTGTTGAGAATTGATGTTTGAGGATTGAGATTTGATTATTGAATATTTTGGATTGAGTATTGAACCATGAGAATTCAGGATATTCTATTGAGTATTGAGAATTGAGGATTGACGGTTGAGTGTTGAGGATTGATGGTTGAGGGTTGTGCGTTGAATATTGAGGATTGAGGATTGAGGACTGAGGATTGGGGATTGAGGATTGAAGGTTGAGTATTGATGATTGAAGTTTGAGGATTGAGGATTGAGGGTTGAGGTTTGAGGACGAGGACTGACGGTTGAAGATTGAGGTTTGAGGATTGAGGATTGAGGCCTGAGGACTGAGGATTGAGGATAGAGCATTGAGCGTTGAGGATTGAAGATTGAGTATTGAGGATTGAAGATTGAGGATTGAGTATCGAGGATTGAGGATTGCGGACTGAGGATTGAGGATTGCAGATTCAGTATTGAGGATTGAAGATTGAGGATTGAGGATTGAGGATTGAGGATTGAGGTTTGAGGATTGAAGATTGAGGATTGGGGATTGAGGATTGACGATTGAGTATTGAGTATTGAGGATTGAGAATTGAAGATTGATTATTGAAGATTGAGTATTGAGGATTGAAGATTGAGTATTGAGGATTGAGGATTGAGGATTGAGGATTGAGGATGAGGGCTGAGGGTTGGGGGTAGGGGTTTGAGGACTGAGGACTGAGGATTGAGGGTTGAGAACTGAGGACTGAGGATTGAGGATTGAAGATTGAGGATTGAGGATTGAGGATGAGTGCTGAGGGTTGAGGATTGAGGTTTGTGGACTAAGGAATTAGGATTGAGGATTGAGAGTTGAGGATTGAGGATTGAGGATTGAAGATTGAGGATTGGGTGTTGAGGATTGAAGAATGAGGATTGAGGAATGAGGATTGAGGATTGAGGATTTAGGATTCAAGATTGAGTATTGAGGATTGAAGCCTGGCGATTGAGGATTGAGGATTGAGGATTGACGATTGAGGATGGAGGATTGAAGATTGAGTATTGAGGATTGAAGATTGAGGATCGAGGATTGAGGATTGAGGATTGAGTATTGAAGATTGAGGATTGGGGACTGAGTGTTGAGTGTTGAATGATGAGAATTGATGTCTGTGAATAAAGATTTGAAAATTGCAGATTGAGTATTGAGTATTGAAAACAGTGAATTGATGATATTCTATTGAGGATTGATAATTCACAACTGATTGTTGAGGACTGAGGTCTGATGATTGAGGATTCAGGATTGAGGATACAGGTTTGAGGTTCGAGGACTGAGGATTGAGGGTTGAGGATTGAGGTTTGAGGATTGAGGATTGGGGATTGAGGATTGAAGATTGAGAATTGGGTATTGCCGATTGAACATTGAGGATTGAGGATTGAGGATTGAGGATTGTAGATTGAGTATTGAGGAATGAAGATTGAGGACTGAGGATTGAGGATTGAGGATTGAGGATTGAAGATTGAGGATTGGGTATTGAGGATTGACGATTGAGGATAGAGTATTGAGGACTGAGAATTGAGGATTGAGGATTGAAGATTGAGGATTAAGGATTGAAGATTGAGTATTGATGATTGAAGATTGAGGATTGAGGATTGAGTGTTGACGATTGAGGACGAGGGCTGACGATTGAGGATTGAAGTTTGAGGATTGAGGATTGTGGATTGAGGACTGAGGATTGAGGATTGTGGATTTAGTATTGAGGATTGAAGATTGAGTATTGAGGATTGAAAATTGAGGATTGAGGATTGAGGATTGAAGATTGAAGATTGAGGTTTGGGGACTGAGTGTTGAGGGTTGAGTGATGAGAATTGATGATTGTGGATAGAGATTTGAAGATTTCAGGTTGATTATTGAGTATTGAAACCAGTGAATTGAGGATATTCTATTGAGGATTGAGGATTGACAACTGATTGTTGAGGACTGAGGTCTGAAGACTGAGGATTCAGGTTTGAGGATTCAGGATTGAGGTTTGAGGACTGAGGATTGAGGATTGAGGATTGAGGATTGAGGATTGAAGATTGAGTATTCAGGATTGGAGATTGGCGATTGAGGATTGAAGACCGAGTATTGAGGATTGAGGATTGAAGATTGAGTATTGATGATTGAAGATTGAGGATTGAGGATTGAGGGTTGAGGTTTGAGGACGAGGACTGACGGTTGAGGATTGAGGTTTAAGGATTGAGGATCGAGGATTGAGGGCTGAAGGTTGAATATTGATGATTGAAGATTGAGGATTCAGTATTGATGGTTGTGGATTGAGGACGAGGTCTGAGGGTTGAGTATTGTTGTTTGAGGTCTGAGGATTGAGGATTGAGGATTGAGGATTGAGAATTGAGGATTGAGGATTGAGGATTGAAGATTGAGTATTGGGTATTGAGGAATGAAGAATGAGGATTGAGGATTGAGTATTGAGGATCGAGGATTGAAGACTGAGTATTGAGGATTGAAGATTGAGGATTGAGTATCGAGGATTGAGGATTGCGGACTGAGGATTGAGGATTGCAGATTCAGTATTGAGGATTGAAGATTGAGGATTGAGGATTGAGGATTGAGGTTTGAGGATTGAAGATTGAGGATTGGGGATTGAGGATGGACGATTGAGTATTGAGTATTGAGGATTGAGAATTGAGGATTGATTATTGAAGGTTGAGTATTGAGGATTGAAGATTGAGTATTGAGGATTGAGGATTGAGGATTGAGGATTGAGGATGAGGGCTGAGGGTTGGGGGTAGGGGTTTGAGGACTGAGGCCTGAGGATTGAGGGTTGAGAACTGAGGACTGAGGATTGAGGATTGAAGATTGAGGATTGAGGATTGAGGATGAGTGCTGAGGGTTGAGGATTGAGGTTTGTGGACTAAGGAATGAGGATTGAGGATTGAGGATTGAGGATTGAGGATGAGTGCTGAGGGTTGAGGATTGAGGTTTGTGGACTAAGGAATGAGGATTGAGGATTGAGAGTTGAGGATTGAGGATTGAGGATTGAAGATTTAGGATTGGGTGTTGAGGATTGAAGAATGAGGATTGAGGAATGAGGATTGAGTATTGAGGATTTAGGATTCAAGATTGAGTATTGAGGATTGAAGCCTGGCGATTGAGGATTGAGGATTGAGGATTGACGATTGAGGATGGAGGATTGAAGATTGAGTATTGAGGATTGAAGATTGAGGATCGAGGATTGAGGATTGAGGATTGAGTATTGAAGATTGAGGATTGGGGACTGAGTGTTGAGTGTTGAATGATGAGAATTGATGTCTGTGAATAAAGATTTGAAAATTGCAGATTGAGTATTGAGTATTGAAAACAGTGAATTGATGATATTCTATTGAGGATTGATAATTGACAACTGATTGTTGAGGACTGAGGTCTGAAGATTGAGGATTCAGGATTGAGGATACAGGTTTGAGGTTCGAGGACTGAGGATTGAGGGTTGAGGATTGAGGTTTGAGGATTGAGGATTGAGGATTGAGGATTGAAGATTGAGAATTGGGTATTGCGGATTGAACATTGAGGATTGAGGATTGAGGATTGAGGATTGAGGACTGAGGATTGAGGATTGATGATTGAGGATTGAGGATTGAGAATTGAGGATTGAGGATTGAGGATTGAAGATTGAGGCCTGGGCATTGAGGATTGAAGAATGAGGATTGAGTATTGAGGATTGAAGATTGAGGATTGCAGATTGAGTATCGAGGATTGAAGATTGAGGGTTGAGGATTGAGGATTGAGGATTGAGCATTGAGGATTGAGGATTGAGGATTGAGGATTGTAGATTGAGTATTGAGGAATGAAGATTGAGGACTGAGGATTGAGGATTGAGGATTGAGGATTGAAGATTGAGGATTGGGTATTGAGGATTGACGATTGAGGATTGAGTATTGAGGACTGAGAATTGAGGATTGAGGATTGAAGATTGAGTATTGAGGATTGAAAATTGAGGATTGAGGATTGAGGATTGAAGATTGAAGATTGAGGTTTGGGGACTGAGTGTTGAGGGTTGAGTGATGAGAATTGATGATTGTGGATAGAGATTTGAAGATTTCAGGATGAGTATTGAGTATTGAAACCTGTGAATTGATGATATTCTGTTGAGGATTGAGGATTGATAACTGATTGTAGAGGACTGAGGGCTGAAGATTGAGGATTCATGATTGAGGATTCAGGATTGAGGTTTGAGGACTGAGGATTGAAGATTGAGGATTGAGGACTGAGTATTGAGGATTGAGGATTGAGTATTGAGGGTGGAAGACTGAGGATTGGGTATTGAGGGTTGACCGTTGAGGATTGAGGGTTGAGGATTGAGGATTGAGGATTGAAGATTGAAGATTGAACATTAATGATTGAAGATTGAGGATTGAGGATTGAGGGTTGTGGATTGAGGACGAGGACTGTGGGTTGAGTATTGATGTTTGAGGTCTGAGGATTGAGGATTGAGGATTGAGGATTGATGATTGAAGATTGGGGATTGAGGATTGACGATTGAGGATTGGGTATTAAGGAGTGAGAATTGAGGATTGAAGATTGAAGATTGAGTGCTGAGGATTGAAGATTGAGGGTTGAGGATTGATAATTGAGGATTGAGGATGAGGTCCGAGGGTTGAGGATTGAGGTTTGAGGGCTGAGGACTGAGTATTGAGGATTGAGGATTGAGGACTGAAGATTGAGTATTGAGGATTGATGCCTGACGATTTAGGATTGAGGATTGAGGATTGTGGATTGGAGATGGAGGATTGAAGATGGAGTATTGAGGATTGAAGATTGAGGATTGAGGATTGAGGATTGAGGATTGAGTGTTGAATATTGAGGAATGGGGACTGAGTGTTGAGGGTTGAATTATGAGAATTGATGTTTGTGGATGGAGATTTGAAGATTGCAGATTGAGTATTGAGTATTGAAAACTGTGAATTTATTATATTCTATTGAGGATTGAGAATTGACAACTGATTGTTGAGAACTGAGTTCTGAAGGTTGAGGATTCAGGATTGAGGATTCAGGTTTGAGTTTTGAGGACTGAGGATTGAGGATTGAGGCTTGAGGTTTGAGGATTGAGAATTCAGGATTGAGGATTGAGGATGAGGGCTGAGGGTCGATGATTGAGGTTTGAGGTCTGATGGACTGAGGATTGAGGATTGAGTATTGAGGTTTGAGGATTGAAGATTGAGGATTGGGTATTGAGGATTATAGAATGAGGTTTGAGGATTGATGATTGAGGATTGAGGATTGAGGATTGAGAACTGAGGATTGAGGATTGAGGATTGAAGATTGAGGATTGTGTATTGAGGATTGTAGAATGAGGATTGAGGATTGACGATTGAGGATTGAGAATTGAGGATTGAGGATTGAAGATTGAGTATTGATAATTGAAAATTGAGGGTTGAGGATTGAGGATTGAGGATTGATGATTGTGGATTGAGTAAAGAGGATTGAAGATTGAGGATTGAGGATTGAGGATTGAGGACTGAGGACTGAGGATTGAGGATGAGGTCCGAGGGTTGAGGATTGAGGTTTGTGGGATGAGGACTGAGAATTGAGGATTGAGGATTGAGGATTGAAGATTGAGTATTGAGGATTGATGCCTGACGAAGGAGGATTGAGGACTGAGGATTGTGGATTGAGGATGGAGGATTGAAGATTGAGTATTGAGGATTGAAGATTGAGGATTGACGATTGAGGGTTGAGGTTTGAGGACGAGGACTGACGGTTGAAGATTGAGGTTTGAGGATTGAGGATTGAGGACTGAGGACTGAGGATTGAGGATAGAGCATTGAGCGTTGAGGATTGAAGATTGAGTATTGAGGATTGAAGATTGAGGATTGAGTATCGAGGATTGAGGATTGCGGACTGAGGATTGAGGATTGCAGATTCAGTATTGAGGATTGAAGATTGAGGATTGAGGATTGAGGATTGAGGATTGAGGTTTGAGGATTGAGGATTGAGGATGAGGGCTGAGGGTTGGGGGTAGGGGTTTGAGGACTGAGGACTGAGGATTGAGGGTTGAGAACTGAGGACTGAGGATTGAGGATTGAAGATTGAGGATTGAGGATTGAGGATGAGTGCTGAGGGTTGAGGATTGAGGTTTGTGGACTAAGGAATGAGGATTGAGGATTGAGAGTTGAGGATTGAGAATTGAGGATTGAAGATTGAGGATTGGGTGTTGAGGATTGAAGAATGAGGATTGAGGAATGAGGATTGAGGATTGAGGATTTAGGATTCAAGGTTGAGTATTGAGGATTGAAGCCTGGCGATTGAGGATTGAGGATTGAGGATTGACGATTGAGGATGGAGGATTGAAGATTGAGTATTGAGGATTGAAGATTGAGGATCGAGGATTGAGGATTGAGGATTGAGTATTGAAGATTGAGGATTGGGGACTGAGTGTTGAGTGTTGAATGATGAGAATTGATGTCTGTGAATAAAGATTTGAAAATTGCAGATTGAGTATTGAGTATTGAAAACAGTGAATTGATGATATTCTATTGAGGATTGATAATTCACAACTGATTGTTGAGGACTGAGGTCTGATGATTGAGGATTCAGGATTGAGGATACAGGTTTGAGGTTCGAGGACTGAGGATTGAGGGTTGAGGATTGAGGTTTGAGGATTGAGGATTGAGGATTGAGGATTGAAGATTGAGAATTGGGTATTGCCGATTGAACATTGAGGATTGAGGATTGAGGATTGAGGATTGTAGATTGAGTATTGAGGAATGAAGATTGAGGACTGAGGATTGAGGATTGAGGATTGATGATTGAAGATTGAGGATTGGGTATTGAGGATTGACGATTGAGGATTGAGTATTGAGGACTGAGAATTGAGGATTGAGGATTGAAGATTGAGGATTAAGGATTGAAGATTGAGTATTGATGATTGAAGATTGAGGATTGAGGATTGAGTGTTGACGATTGAGGACGAGGGCTGACGATTGAGGATTGAGGTTTGAGGATTGAGGATTGTGGATTGAGGACTGAGGATTGAGGATTGAGGATTTAGTATTGAGGATTGAAGATTGAGTATTGAGGATTGAAAATTGAGGATTGAGGATTGAGGATTGAAGATTGAAGATTGAGGTTTGGGGACTGAGTGTTGAGGGTTGAGTGATGAGAATTGATGATTGTGGATAGAGATTTGAAGATTTCAGGTTGATTATTGAGTATTGAAACCAGTGAATTGAGGATATTCTATTGAGGATTGAGGATTGACAACTGATTGTTGAGGACTGAGGTCTGAAGACTGAGGATTCAGGTTTGAGGATTCAGGATTGAGGTTTGAGGACTGAGGATTGAGGATTGAGGATTGAGGATTGAGGATTGAAGATTGAGTATTCAGGATTGGAGATTGGCGATTGAGGATTGAAGACCGAGTATTGAGGATTGAGGATTGAAGATTGAGTATTGATGATTGAAGATTGAGGATTGAGGATTGAGGGTTGAGGTTTGAGGACGAGGACTGACGGTTGAGGATTGAGGTTTAAGGATTGAGGATCGAGGATTGAGGGCTGAAGGTTGAATATTGATGATTGAAGATTGAGGATTCAGTATTGATGGTTGTGGATTGAGGACGAGGTCTGAGGGTTGAGTATTGTTGTTTGAGGTCTGAGGATTGAGGATTGAGGATTGAGGATAGAGAATTGAGGATTGAGGATTGAGGATTGAAGATTGAGGATTGGGTATTGAGGAATGAAGAATGAGGATTGAGGATTGAGTATTGAGGATCGAGGATTGAAGACTGAGTATTGAGGATTGAAGATTGAGGATTGAGTATCGAGGATTGAGGATTGCGGACTGAGGATTGAGGATTGCAGATTCAGTATTGAGTATTGAAGATTGAGGATTGAGGATTGAGGATGAGTGCTGAGGGTTGAGGATTGAGGTTTGTGGACTAAGGAATTAGGATTGAGGATTGAGAGTTGAGGATTGAGGATTGAGGATTGAAGATTGAGGATTGGGTGTTGAGGATTGAAGAATGAGGATTGAGGAATGAGGATTGAGGATTGAGGATTTAGGATTCAAGATTGAGTATTGAGGATTGAAGCCTGGCGATTGAGGATTGAGGATTGAGGATTGACGATTGAGGATGGAGGATTGAAGATTGAGTATTGAGGATTGAAGATTGAGGATCGAGGATTGAGGATTGAGGATTGAGTATTGAAGATTGAGGATTGGGGACTGAGTGTTGAGTCTTGAATGATGAGAATTGATGTCTGTGAATAAAGATTTGAAAATTGCAGATTGAGTATTGAGTATTGAAAACAGTGAATTGATGATATTCTATTGAGGATTGATAATTCACAACTGATTGTTGAGGACTGAGGTCTGATGATTGAGGATTCAGGATTGAGGATACAGGTTTGAGGTTCGAGGACTGAGGATTGAGGGTTGAGGATTGAGGTTTGAGGATTGAGGATTGAGGATTGAGGATTGAAGATTGAGAATTGGGTATTGCCGATTGAACATTGAGGATTGAGGATTGAGGATTGAGGATTGTAGATTGAGTATTGAGGAATGAAGATTGAGGACTGAGGATTGAGGATTGAGGATTGAGGATTGAAGATTGAGGATTGGGTATTGAGGATTGACGATTGAGGATAGAGTATTGAGGACTGAGAATTGAGGATTGAGGATTGAAGATTGAGGATTAAGGATTGAAGATTGAGTATTGATGATTGAAGATTGAGGATTGAGGATTGAGTGTTGACGATTGAGGACGAGGGCTGACGATTGAGGATTGAGGTTTGAGGATTGAGGATTGTGGATTGAGGACTGAGGATTGAGGATTGAGGATTTAGTATTGAGGATTGAAGATTGAGTATTGAGGATTGAAAATTGAGGATTGAGGATTGAGGATTGAAGATTGAAGATTGAGGTTTGGGGACTGAGTGTTGAGTGATGAGAATTGATGATTGTGGATAGAGATTTGAAGATTTCAGGTTGATTATTGAGTATTGAAACCAGTGAATTGAGGATATTCTATTGAGGATTGAGGATTGACAACTGATTGTTGAGGACTGAGGTCTGAAGACTGAGGATTCAGGTTTGAGGATTCAGGATTGAGGTTTGAGGACTGAGGATTGAGGATTGAGGATTGAGGATTGAGGATTGAAGATTGAGTATTCAGGATTGGAGATTGGCGATTGAGGATTGAAGACCGAGTATTGAGGATTGAGGATTGAAGATTGAGTATTGATGATTGAAGATTGAGGATTGAGGATTGAGGGTTGAGGTTTGAGGACGAGGACTGACGGTTGAGGATTGAGGTTTAAGGATTGAGGATCGAGGATTGAGGGCTGAAGATTGAATATTGATGGTTGAAGATTGAGGATGCAGTATTGATGGTTGTGGATTGAGGACGAGGTCTGAGGGTTGAGTATTGTTGTTTGAGGTCTGAGGATTGAGGATTGAGGATTGAGGATTGAGAATTGAGGATTGAGGATTGAGGATTGAAGATTGAGTATTGGGTATTGAGGAATGAAGAATGAGGATTGAGGATTGAGTATTGAGGATCGAGGATTGAAGACTGAGTATTGAGGATTGAAGATTGAGGATTGAGTATCGAGGATTGAGGATTGCGGACTGAGGATTGAGGATTGCAGATTCAGTATTGAGGATTGAAGATTGAGGATTGAGGATTGAGGATTGAGGTTTGAGGATTGAAGATTGAGGATTGGGGATTGAGGATTGACGATTGAGTATTGAGTATTGAGGATTGAGAATTGAGGATTGATTATTGAAGATTGAGTATTGAGGATTGAAGATTGAGTATTGAGGATTGAGGATTGAGGATTGAGGATTGAGGATGAGGGCTGAGGGTTGGGGGTAGGGGTTTGAGGACTGAGGCCTGAGGATTGAGGGTTGAGAACTGAGGACTGAGGATTGAGGATTGAAGATTGAGGATTGAGGATTGAGGATGAGTGCTGAGGGTTGAGGATTGAGGTTTGTGGACTAAGGAATGAGGATTGAGGATTGAGGATTGAGGATTGAGGATGAGTGCTGAGGGTTGAGGATTGAGGTTTGTGGACTAAGGAATGAGGATTGAGGATTGAGAGTTGAGGATTGAGGATTGAGGATTGAAGATTTAGGATTGGGTGTTGAGGATTGAAGAATGAGGATTGAGGAATGAGGATTGAGTATTGAGGATTTAGGATTCAAGATTGAGTATTGAGGATTGAAGCCTGGCGATTGAGGATTGAGGATTGAGGATTGACGATTGAGGATGGAGGATTGAAGATTGAGTATTGAGGATTGAAGATTGAGGATCGAGGATTGAGGATTGAGGATTGAGTATTGAAGATTGAGGATTGGGGACTGAGTGTTGAGTGTTGAATGATGAGAATTGATGTCTGTGAATAAAGATTTGAATATTGCAGATTGAGTATTGAGTATTGAAAACAGTGAATTGATGATATTCTATTGAGGATTGATAATTGACAACTGATTGTTGAGGACTGAGGTCTGAAGATTGAGGATTCAGGATTGAGGATACAGGTTTGAGGTTCGAGGACTGAGGATTGAGGGTTGAGGATTGAGGTTTGAGGATTGAGGATTGAGGATTGAGGACTGAGGATTGAGGATTGATGATTGAGGATTGAGGATTGAGAATTGAGGATTGAGGATTGAGGATTGAAGATTGAGGCCTGGGCATTGAGGATTGAAGAATGAGGATTGAGTATTGAGGATTGAAGATTGAGGATTGCAGATTGAGTATCGAGGATTGAAGATTGAGGGTTGAGGATTGAGGATTGAGGATTGAGCATTGAGGATTGAGGATTGAGGATTGAGGATTGTAGATTGAGTATTGAGGAATGAAGATTGAGGACTGAGGATTGAGGATTGAGGATTGAGGATTGAAGATTGAGAATTGGGTATTGCGGATTGAACATTGAGGATTGAGGATTGAGGATTGAGGATTGAGGACTGAGGATTGAGGATTGATGATTGAGGATTGAGGATTGAGAATTGAGGATTGAGGATTGAGGATTGAAGATTGAGGCCTGGGCATTGAGGATTGAAGAATGAGGATTGAGTATTGAGGATTGAGGATTGAGGATTGCAGATTGAGTATCGAGGATTGAAGATTGAGGGTTGAGGATTGAGGATTGAGGATTGAGCATTGAGGATTGAGGATTGAGGATTGAGGATTGTAGATTGAGTATTGAGAAATGAAGATTGAGGACTGAGGATTGAGGATTGAGGATTGAGGATTGAAGATTGAGGATTGGGTATTGAGGATTGACGATTGAGGATTGAGTATTGAGGACTGAGAATTGAGGATTGAGGATTGAAGATTGAGTATTGAGGATTGAAAATTGAGGATTGAGGATTGAGGATTGAAGATTGAAGATTGAGGTTTGGGGACTGAGTGTTGAGGGTTGAGTGATGAGAATTGATGATTGTGGATAGAGATTTGAAGATTTCAGGATGAGTATTGAGTATTGAAACCTGTGAATTGATGATATTCTGTTGAGGATTGAGGATTGATAACTGATTGTAGAGGACTGAGGGCTGAAGATTGAGGATTCATGATTGAGGATTCAGGATTGAGGTTTGAGGACTGAGGATTGAAGATTGAGGATTGAGGACTGAGTATTGAGGATTGAGGATTGAGTATTGAGGGTGGAAGACTGAGGATTGGGTATTGAGGGTTGAACGTTGAGGATTGAGGGTTGAGGATTGAGGATTGAGGATTGAAGATTGAAGATTGAACATTAATGATTGAAGATTGAGGATTGAGGATTGAGGGTTGTGGATTGAGGACGAGGACTGTGGGTTGAGTATTGATGTTTGAGGTCTGAGGATTGAGGATTGAGGATTGAGGATTGATGATTGAAGATTGGGGATTGAGGATTGACGATTGAGGATTGGGTATTAAGGAGTGAGAATTGAGGATTGAAGATTGAAGATTGAGTGCTGAGGATTGAAGATTGAGGGTTGAGGATTGATAATTGAGGATTGAGGATGAGGTCCGAGGGTTGAGGATTGAGGTTTGAGGGCTGAGGACTGAGTATTGAGGATTGAGGATTGAGGACTGAAGATTGAGTATTGAGGATTGATGCCTGACGATTTAGGATTGAGGATTGAGGATTGTGGATTGAAGATGGAGGATTGAAGATGGAGTATTGAGGATTGAAGATTGAGGATTGAGGATTGAGGATTGAGGATTGAGTGTTGAATATTGAGGAATGGGGACTGAGTGTTGAGGGTTGAATTATGAGAATTGATGTTTGTGGATAGAGATTTGAAGATTGCAGATTGAGTATTGAGTATTGAAAACTGTGAATTTATTATATTCTATTGAGGATTGAGAATTGACAACTGATTGTTGAGAACTGAGTTCTGAAGGTTGAGGATTCAGGATTGAGGATTCAGGTTTGAGTTTTGAGGACTGAGGATTGAGGATTGAGGCTTGAGGTTTGAGGATTGAGAATTCAGGATTGAGGATTGAGGATGAGGGCTGAGGGTCGATGATTGAGGTTTGAGGTCTGATGGACTGAGGATTGAGGATTGAGTATTGAGGTTTGAGGATTGAAGATTGAGGATTGGGTATTGAGGATTATAGAATGAGGTTTGAGGATTGATGATTGAGGATTGAGGATTGAGGATTGAGAATTGAGGATTGAGGATTGAGGATTGAAGATTGAGGATTGTGTATTGAGGATTGTAGAATGAGGATTGAGGATTGACGATTGAGGATTGAGAATTGAGGATTGAGGATTGAAGATTGAGTATTGATAATTGAAAATTGAGGGTTGAGGATTGAGGATTGAGGATTGATGATTGTGGATTGAGTAAAGAGGATTGAAGATTGAGGATTGAGGATTGAGGATTGAGGACTGAGGACTGAGGATTGAGGATGAGGTCCGAGGGTTGAGGATTGAGGTTTGTGGGATGAGGACTGAGAATTGAGGATTGAGGATTGAGGATTGAAGATTGAGTATTGAGGATTGATGCCTGACGAAGGAGGATTGAGGACTGAGGATTGTGGATTGAGGATGGAGGATTGAAGATTGAGTATTGAGGATTGAAGATTGAGGATTGAGGATTGAGGGTTGAGGTTTGAGGACGAGGACTGACGGTTGAAGATTGAGGTTTGAGGATTGAGGATTGAGGACTGAGGACTGAGGATTGAGGATAGAGCATTGAGCGTTGAGGATTGAAGATTGAGTATTGAGGATTGAAGATTGAGGATTGAGTATCGAGGATTGAGGATTGCGGACTGAGGATTGAGGATTGCAGATTCAGTATTGAGGATTGAAGATTGAGGATTGAGGATTGAGGATTGAGGATTGAGGTTTGAGGATTGAAGATTGAGGATTGGGGATTGAGGATTGACGATTGAGTATTGAGTATTGAGGATTGAGAATTGAAGATTGATTATTGAAGATTGAGTATTGAGGATTGAAGATTGAGTATTGAGGATTGAGGATTGAGGATTGAGGATTGAGGATGAGGGCTGAGGGTTGGGGGTAGGGGTTTGAGGACTGAGGACTGAGGATTGAGGGTTGAGAACTGAGGACTGAGGATTGAGGATTGAAGATTGAGGATTGAGGATTGAGGATGAGTGCTGAGGGTTGAGGATTGAGGTTTGTGGACTAAGGAATGAGGATTGAGGTTTGTGGACTAAGGAATGAGGATTGAGGATTGAGAGTTGAGGATTGAGGATTGAGGATTGAAGATTGAGGATTGGGTGTTGAGGATTGAAGAATGAGGATTGAGGAATGAGGATTGAGGATTGAGGATTTATGATTCAAGATTGAGTATTGAGGATTGAAGCCTGGCGATTGAGGATTGAGGATTGAGGATTGACGATTGAGGATGGAGGATTGAAGATTGAGTATTGAGGATTGAAGATTGAGGATCGAGGATTGAGGATTGAGGATTGAGTATTGAAGATTGAGGATTGGGGACTGAGTGTTGAGTGTTGAATGATGAGAATTGATGTCTGTGAATAAAGATTTGAAAATTGCAGATTGAGTATTGAGTATTGAAAACAGTGAATTGATGATATTCTATTGAGGATTGATAATTCACAACTGATTGTTGAGGACTGAGGTCTGATGATTGAGGATTCAGGATTGAGGATACAGGTTTGAGGTTCGAGGACTGAGGATTGAGGGTTGAGGATTGAGGTTTGAGGATTGAGGATTGAGGATTGAGGATTGAAGATTGAGAATTGGGTATTGCCGATTGAACATTGAGGATTGAGGATTGAGGATTGAGGATTGTAGATTGAGTATTGAGGAATGAAGATTGAGGACTGAGGATTGAGGATTGAGGATTGAGGATTGAAGATTGAGGATTGGGTATTGAGGATTGACGATTGAGGATTGAGTATTGAGGACTGAGAATTGAGGATTGAGGATTGAAGATTGAGGATTAAGGATTGAAGATTGAGTATTGATGATTGAAGATTGAGGATTGAGGATTGAGTGTTGACGATTGAGGACGAGGGCTGACGATTGAGGATTGAGGTTTGAGGATTGAGGATTGTGGATTGAGGACTGAGGATTGAGGATTGAGGATTTAGTATTGAGGATTGAAGATTGAGTATTGAGGATTGAAAATTGACGATTGAGGATTGAGGATTGAAGATTGAAGATTGAGGTTTGGGGACTGAGTGTTGAGGGTTGAGTGATGAGAATTGATGATTGTGGATAGAGATTTGAAGATTTCAGGTTGATTATTGAGTATTGAAACCAGTGAATTGAGGATATTCTATTGAGGATTGAGGATTGACAACTGATTGTTGAGGACTGAGGTCTGAAGACTGAGGATTCAGGTTTGAGGATTCAGGATTGAGGTTTGAGGACTGAGGATTGAGGATTGAGGATTGAGGATTGAGGATTGAAGATTGAGTATTCAGGATTGGAGATTGGCGATTGAGGATTGAAGACCGAGTATTGAGGATTGAGGATTGAAGATTGAGTATTGATGATTGAAGATTGAGGATTGAGGATTGAGGGTTGAGGTTTGAGGACGAGGACTGACAGTTGAGGATAGAGGTTTAAGGATTGAGGATCGAGGATTGAGGGCTGAAGGTTGAATATTGATGATTGAAGATTGAGGATTCAGTATTGATGGTTGTGGATTGAGGACGAGGTCTGAGGGTTGAGTATTGTTGTTTGAGGTCTGAGGATTGAGGATTGAGGATTGAGGATTGAGAATTGAGGATTGAGGATTGAGGATTGAAGATTGAGGATTGGGTATTGAGGAATGAAGAATGAGGATTGAGGATTGAGTATTGAGGATCGAGGATTGAAGACTGAGTATTGAGGATTGAAGATTGAGGATTGAGTATCGAGGATTGAGGATTGCGGACTGAGGATTGAGGATTGCAGATTCAGTATTGAGGATTGAAGATTGAGGATTGAGTATTGAGGATTGAGGTTTGAGGATTGAAGATTGAGGATTGGGGATTGAGGATTGACGATTGAGTATTGAGTATTGAGGATTGAGAATTGAGGATTGATTATTGAAGATTGAGTATTGAGGATTGAAGATTGAGTATTGAGGATTGAGGATTGAGGATTGAGGATTGAGGATGAGGGCTGAGGGTTGGGGGTAGGGGTTTGAGGACTGAGGCCTGAGGATTGAGGGTTGAGAACTGAGGACTGAGGATTGAGGATTGAAGATTGAGGATTGAGGATTGAGGATGAGTGCTGAGGGTTGAGGATTGAGGTTTGTGGACTAAGGAATAAGGATTGAGGATTGAGGATTGAGGATTGAGGATGAGTGCTGAGGGTTGAGGATTGAGGTTTGTGGACTAAGGAATGAGGATTGAGGATTGAGAGTTGAGGATTGAGGATTGAGGATTGAAGATTTAGGATTGGGTGTTGAGGATTGAAGAATGAGGATTGAGGAATGAGGATTGAGGATTGAGGATTTAGGATTCAAGATTGAGTATTGAGGATTGAAGCCTGGCGATTGAGGATTGAGGATTGAGGATTGACGATTGAGGATGGAGGATTGAAGATTGAGTATTGAGGATTGAAGATTGAGGATCGAGGATTGAGGATTGAGGATTGAGTATTGAAGATTGAGGATTGGGGACTGAGTGTTGAGTGTTGAATGATGAGAATTGATGTCTGTGAATAAAGATTTGAAAATTGCAGATTGAGTATTGAGTATTGAAAACAGTGAATTGATGATATTCTATTGAGGATTGATAATTGACAACTGATTGTTGAGGACTGAGGTCTGAAGATTGAGGATTCAGGATTGAGGATACAGGTTTGAGGTTCGAGGACTGAGGATTGAGGGTTGAGGATTGAGGTTTGAGGATTGAGGATTGAGGATTGAGGATTGAGGATTGAAGATTGAGAATTGGGTATTGCGGATTGAACATTGAGGATTGAGGATTGAGGATTGAGGATTGAGGACTGAGGATTGAGGATTGATGATTGAGGATTGAGGATTGAGAATTGAGGATTGAGGATTGAGGATTGAAGATTGAGGCCTGGGCATTGAGGATTGAAGAATGAGTATTGAGTATTGAGGATTGAAGATTGAGGATTGCAGATTGAGTATCGAGGATTGAAGATTGAGGGTTGAGGATTGAGGATTGAGGATTGAGCATTGAGGATTGAGGATTGAGGATTGAGGATTGTAGATTGAGTATTGAGGAATGAAGATTGAGGACTGAGGATTGAGGATTGAGGATTGAGGATTGAAGATTGAGGATTGGGTATTGAGGATTGACGATTGAGGATTGAGTATTGAGGACTGAGAATTGAGGATTGAGGATTGAAGATTGAGTATTGAGGATTGAAAATTGAGGATTGAGGATTGAGGATTGAAGATTGAAGATTGAGGTTTGGGGACTGAGTGTTGAGGGTTGAGTGATGAGAATTGATGATTGTGGATAGAGATTTGAAGATTTCAGGATGAGTATTGAGTATTGAAACCTGTGAATTGATGATATTCTGTTGAGGATTGAGGATTGATAACTGATTGTAGAGGACTGAGGGCTGAAGATTGAGGATTCATGATTGAGGATTCAGGATTGAGGTTTGAGGACTGAGGATTGAAGATTGAGGATTGAGGACTGAGTATTGAGGATTGAGGATTGAGTATTGAGGGTGGAAGACTGAGGATTGGGTATTGAGGGTTGAACGTTGAGGATTGAGGGTTGAGGATTGAGGATTGAGGATTGAAGATTGAAGATTGAACATTAATGATTGAAGATTGAGGATTGAGGATTGAGGGTTGTGGATTGAGGACGAGGACTGTGGGTTGAGTATTGATGTTTGAGGTCTGAGGATTGAGGATTGAGGATTGAGGATTGATGATTGAAGATTGGGGATTGAGGATTGACGATTGAGTATTGGGTATTAAGGAGTGAGAATTGAGGATTGAAGATTGAAGATTGAGTGCTGAGGATTGAAGATTGAGGGTTGAGGATTGATAATTGAGGATTGAGGATGAGGTCCGAGGGTTGAGGATTGAGGTTTGAGGGCTGAGGACTGAGTATTGAGGATTGAGGATTGAGGACTGAAGATTGAGTATTGAGGATTGATGCCTGACGATTTAGGATTGAGGATTGAGGATTGTGGATTGAAGATGGAGGATTGAAGATGGAGTATTGAGGATTGAAGATTGAGGATTGAGGATTGAGGATTGAGGATTGAGTGTTGAATATTGAGGAATGGGGACTGAGTGTTGAGGGTTGAATTATGAGAATTGATGTTTGTGGATAGAGATTTGAAGATTGCAGATTGAGTATTGAGTATTGAAAACTGTGAATTTATTATATTCTATTGAGGATTGAGAATTGACAACTGATTGTTGAGAACTGAGTTCTGAAGGTTGAGGATTCAGGATTGAGGATTCAGGTTTGAGTTTTGAGGACTGAGGAATG
Source organism: Calliopsis andreniformis (assembly GCF_051401765.1). Taxonomy (NCBI): domain Eukaryota; kingdom Metazoa; phylum Arthropoda; class Insecta; order Hymenoptera; family Andrenidae; genus Calliopsis; species Calliopsis andreniformis. Next base: position 1,994,210 of record NW_027480480.1, read on the forward strand.
AGGATTGAGGCTTGAGGTTTGAGGATTGAGAATTCAGGATTGAGGATTGAGGATGAGGGCTGAGGGTCGATGATTGAGGTTTGAGGTCTGATGGACTGAGGATTGAGGATTGAGAATTGAGGTTTGAGGATTGAAGATTGAGGATTGGGTATTGAGGATTATAGAATGAGGTTTGAGGATTGATGATTGAGGATTGAGGATTGAGGATTGAGAATTGAGGATTGAGGATTGAGGATTGAAGATTGAGGATTGTGTATTGAGGATTGTAGAATGAGGATTGAGGATTGACGATTGAGGATTGAGGATTGAGGATTGAGGATTGAAGATTGAGTATTGATAATTGAAAATTGAGGGTTGAGGATTGAGGATTGAGGATTGAGGATTGTGGATTGAGTAAAGAGGATTGAAGATTGAGGATTGAGGATTGAGGATTGAGGATTGAGGACTGAGGATTGAGGATGAGGTCCGAGGGTTGAGGATTGAGGTTTGTGGGATGAGGACTGAGAATTGAGGATTGAGGATTGAGGATTGAAGATTGAGTATTGAGGATTGATGCCTGACGAAGGTGGATTGAGGACTGAGGATTGTGGATTGAGGATGGAGGATTGAAGATTGAGTATTGAGGATTGAGGATTGAGGATTGAGGATTGAAGATTGAGGATTGGGTATTGAGGATTGACGATTGAGGATAGAGTATTGAGGACTGAGAATTGAGGATTGAGGATTGAAGATTGAGGATTAAGGATTGAAGATTGAGTATTGATGATTGAAGATTGAGGATTGAGGATTGAGTGTTGACGATTGAGGACCAGGGCTGACGATTGAGGATTCAGGATTGAGGATACAGGTTTGAGGTTCGAGGACTGAGGACTGAGGGTTGAGGATTGAGGTTTGAGGATTGAGGATTGAGGATTGAGAATTGAGGATTGAGGATTGAGGATTGAAGATTGAGGCCTGGGCATTGAGGATTGAAGAATGAGGATTGAGGATTGAGGATTGAAGATTGAGGTTTGCAGATTGAGTATTGACTATTGAAGATTGAGGGTTGAGGATTGAGGATTGAGGATTGACCATTGATGATTGAGGATTGAGGATTGAGTATTGTAGATTGAGTATTGAGGAATGAAGATTGAGGATTGAGGATTGAGGATTGAGGATTGAGGATTGAAGATTGAGGATTGGGGATTGAGGGTTGATGATTGAGGATTGAGTATTGAGGACTGAGAATTGAGGATTGAGGATTGAAGATTGAGGATTGAGGATTGAAGATTGAGTATTGATGATTGAAGATTGAGGATTGAGGATTGAGTGTTGAGGATTGAGGACGAGGACTGACGATTGAGGATTGAGGTTTGAGGATTGAGCATTGTGGATTGAGGACTGAGGATTGAGGATTGAGGATTTAGTATTGAGGACTGAAGATTGAGTATTGAGGATTGAAAATTGAGGATTGAGGATTGAGGATTGAGGATTGAAGATTGAGGATTGGGGACTGAGTGTTGAGGGTTGAGTGATGAGAATTGATGATTGTGGATAGAGGCTTGAAGATTTCAGGTTGAGTATTGAGTATTGAAACCTGTGAATTGAGGATATTCTATTGAGGATTGAGGATTGACAACTGATTGTTGAGGACTGAGGTCTGAAGACTGAGGATTCAGGTTTGAGGATTCTGGATTGAGGTTTGAGGACTGAGGATTGAGGATTGAGGATTGAGGATCGAGGATTGAAGATTGAGTATTCAGGATTGGAGATTGGCGATTGAGGATTGAGGACCGAGGATTGAGGATTGAGGATTGAATATTGTGAATAGAGGATTGAAGATTGAGGATTGAGGATTGAGGATTGAGGATTGAGGATTGAAGATTGAGGATTGGGAACTGAGTGTTGAAGGTTTAGTGATGAGAATTGATGGTTGTGGATAGAGATTTGAAGATTTCAGGTTGAGTATTGAGTATTGAAACCTGTGAATTGAGGATATTCTATTGAGGATTGAGGATTGACAACTGATTGTTGAGGACTGAGGTCTGAAGACTGAGGATTCAGGTTTGAGGATTCAGGATTGAGGTTTGAGGACTGAGGATTGAGTATTGAGGATTGAGGATTGAGGATTGAGGATTGAGGATTGAGGATTGAAGAATGAGGTTTGGGTATTGAGGATTGATCATTGAGGATTATGGATTGAGTATTGAGGATTGAGGATTGAGGACTGAAGATTGAATATTGATGATTGAAGATTGAGGATCGAGGATTGAGGGTTGTGGATTGAAGACGAGGACTGAGGGTTCAGCATTGATGTTTGAGGTCTGAGGATTGAGGATTGAGAATTGAGAATTGAGGACTGAGGATTGAGGATTGAAGATAGAGGATTGGGTGTTGAGGATTGAAGAATGTGGATTGAGGACTGAGGATTGAGGATTGAGGATTGAAGATTGAGTATTGAAGATTGAAGACTGAGGATTGAGGATTGAGGATTGAAGATTGAGGGTTGACGATTGAAGATTGAGGATCGGGTATTGCGGATTGAACATTGAGGATTGAAGATTGAGGATTGGGTGTTGAGGATTGAAGAATGAGGATTGAGGATTGAGGATTGAGGATTGAGGATTGAAGATTCAGTATTGAGGATTGAAGATTGAGGATTAAGGATTGAGGATTCAGGATTGAAGATTGAGTATTGAGGATTGAAGAATGAGGATTGAGGACGGAGTATTGAGGATTGAGGATTGAGTATTGAGGATTGAGGATGGAAGACTGAGGATTGGGTATTGAGGATTGAACGTTGAGGATTGAGGGTTGAGGATTGAGGATTGAGGATTGAAGAATGAAGGTTGAATATTAATGATTGAAGATTGAGGATTGAGGATTGAGGGTTGTGGATTGAGTGCGAGGACTGAGGGTTGAGTATTGGTGTTTGAAGTCTGAGGATTGAGGATTGAGGATTGAGAATAGAGGATTGAGGATTGAGGATTGAAGATTGAGGATTCGGTATTGAGGATTGAAGAATGAGGATTGAGGAGTGAGGACTGAGGATTGAGGATTGAGGATTGAGGATTGAGGTTTGAGGATTGAGGGTTGAAGATTGAGTATTGAGGATTGAAGATTGAGGATTGAGGATTGAGGGTTGTGGATTGAGGGCGAGGACTGAGGGTTGAGTACTGGTGCTTGAAGTCTGAGGATTGAGGTTTGAGGATTGAGGATTGAGGACTGAGGACTGAAGATTGAGGATTGAGCATTGAGCATTGAGGATTGAAGATTGAGGACTGAGGATTGAGGATTGAAGATTGAGTATTGGGGATTGAATATTGAGGACTGAGGATTGAGGATTGAGAATGAGGGCTGAGGGTTGAGGATTGAGGTTAGAGGATTGAGGATTGAGGATTGAGGACTGAGGCTTGAGGATTGAGGATTGAGCATTGAGGATTGAAGATTGATGATTGGGTATTGAGGTCTGAAGAATGAGGATTGAGGGTTGAGGATTGAGGATTGAGGATTGAGGATTGAAGATTGAGTATCCAGGATTGGAGATTGACGATTGAGGATTGAGGACCGAGGATTGAGGATTGAGGATTGAAGATTGAGTATTGAGGATTGAAGATTGACGATTGAGGATTGTGAATTGAGGATTGAGGATTGAGGAATGAGCATTGAAGATTGAGTGTTGAGGATTGAACTTTGAGTATTGTGGATTGAGGATTGAGGATTGAGGATTGAATATTGAGGATTGGGGACTGAGTGTTGAGGGTTGAGTGATGAGAATTGATGTTTGTGGATAGAGATTTGAAGATTGCAGATTGAGTATTGAGTAATGAAAACTGTGAATTGATGATATTCTATTGAGGATTGAGGATTGACAACCGATTGTAGAGGACTGAGGGCTGAAGATTGAGGATTCAGTATCGGGGATTCAGGATTGAGGTTTGAGGACTGAGGATTGAGGATTGAGGATTGAGGATTGAGGATTGAGTATTGAGGATTGAAGATTGAGTATTGACGATTGAGGATTGAAGAACGAGGATTGACGATTGTGGATTGAGGATTGTGGATTGAGGATTGGAGATTGAGTATTGAGGATTGAAGATTGAGGATTGAGGATTGAGGATTGAGGATTGAGGATTGAAGGTTCAGTATTGATGATTGAAGATGGAGAATTGAGGATTGAGGATTGAACATTGAGGACTGAGTGTTGAGGGTTGAGTGATGAGAATTGATGTTTGTGGATAGTGGTTTGAAGATTGCAGATCGAGTATTGACTGTTGAAAGCTGTGAATTGAGGATATTCTACTGAGGATTGAGGATTGACTACTGATTGCTGAGGACTGAGGGCTGAAGATTGAGGACTCAGGATTGAGGATTCAGAATTGAGGTTTGTGGACTGATGATCGAGGATTGAAGATTGAGTATTGAGGATTGAGGATTGAGGATTGAGTATTGAGGATTGAGGATTGAGGATTGAGAATTGAGGATTGAGGATTGAAGATTGAGTGCTGAGGATTGAAGATTGAGGGTTGAGGATTGATAATTGAGGATTGAGGATGAGGTCCGAGGGTTGAGGATTGAGGTTTGAGGGCTGAGGACTGAGTATTGAGGATTGAGGATTGAGGACTGAAGATTGAGTATTGAGGATTGATGCCTGACGATTTAGGATTGAGGATTGAGGATTGTGGATTGAAGATGGAGGATTGAAGATGGAGTATTGAGGATTGAAGATTGAGGATTGAGGATTGAGGATTGAGGATTGAGTGTTGAATATTGAGGAATGGGGACTGAGTGTTGAGGGTTGAATTATGAGAATTGATGTTTGTGGATAGAGATTTGAAGATTGCAGATTGAGTATTGAGTATTGAAAACTGTGAATTTATTATATTCTATTGAGGATTGAGAATTGACAACTGATTGTTGAGAACTGAGTTCTGAAGGTTGAGGATTCAGGATTGAGGATTCAGGTTTGAGTTTTGAGGACTGAGGATTGAGGATTGAGGCTTGAGGTTTGAGGATTGAGAATTTAGGATGGGAGATTGAGGATGAGGGCTGAGGGTTGATGATTGAGGTTTGAGGTCTGATGGACTGAGGATTGAGGATTGAGTATTGAGGTTTGAGGATTGAAGATTGAGGATTGGGTATTGAGGATTATAGAATGAGGTTTGAGGATTGATGATTGAGGATTGAGGATTGAGGATTGAGAATTGAGGATTGAGGATTGAGTATCGAGGATTGAGGATTGCGGACTGAGGATTGAGGATTGCAGATTCAGTATTGAGGATTGAAGATTGAGGATTGAGGATTGAGGATTGAGGATTGAGGTTTGAGGATTGAAGATTGAGGATTGGGGATTGAGGATTGACGATTGAGTATTGAGTATTGAGGATTGAGAATTGAAGATTGATTATTGAAGATTGAGTATTGAGGATTGAAGATTGAGTATTGAGGATTGAGGATTGAGGATTGAGGATTGAGGATGAGGGCTGAGGGTTGGGGGTAGGGGTTTGAGGACTGAGGACTGAGGATTGAGGGTTGAGAACTGAGGACTGAGGATTGAGGATTGAAGATTGAGGATTGAGGATTGAGGATGAGTGCTGAGGGTTGAGGATTGAGGTTTGTGGACTAAGGAATTAGGATTGAGGATTGAGAGTTGAGGATTGAGGATTGAGGATTGAAGATTGAGGATTGGGTGTTGAGGATTGAAGAATGAGGATTGAGGAATGAGGATTGAGGATTGAGGATTTAGGATTCAAGATTGAGTATTGAGGATTGAAGCCTGGCGATTGAGGATTGAGGATTGAGGATTGACGATTGAGGATGGAGGATTGAAGATTGAGTATTGAGGATTGAAGATTGAGGATCGAGGATTGAGGATTGAGGATTGAGTATTGAAGATTGAGGATTGGGGACTGAGTGTTGAGTGTTGAATGATGAGAATTGATGTCTGTGAATAAAGATTTGAAAATTGCAGATTGAGTATTGAGTATTGAAAACAGTGAATTGATGATATTCTATTGAGGATTGATAATTCACAACTGATTGTTGAGGACTGAGGTCTGATGATTGAGGATTCAGGATTGAGGATACAGGTTTGAGGTTCGAGGACTGAGGATTGAGGGTTGAGGATTGAGGTTTGAGGATTGAGGATTGAGGATTGAGGATTGAAGATTGAGAATTGGGTATTGCCGATTGAACATTGAGGATTGAGGATTGAGGATTGAGGATTGTAGATTGAGTATTGAGGAATGAAGATTGAGGACTGAGGATTGAGGATTGAGGATTGAGGATTGAAGATTGACGATTGGGTATTGAGGATTGACGATTGAGGATAGAGTATTGAGGACTGAGAATTGAGGATTGAGGATTGAAGATTGAGGATTAAGGATTGAAGATTGAGTATTGATGATTGAAGATTGAGGATTGAGGATTGAGTGTTGACGATTGAGGACGAGGGCTGACGATTGAGGATTGAGGTTTGAGGATTGAGGATTGTGGATTGAGGACTGAGGATTGAGGATTGAGGATTTAGTATTGAGGATTGAAGATTGAGTATTGAGGATTGAAAATTGAGGATTGAGGATTGAGGATTGAAGATTGAAGATTGAGGTTTGGGGACTGAGTGTTGAGGGTTGAGTGATGAGAATTGATGATTGTGGATAGAGATTTGAAGATTTCAGGTTGATTATTGAGTATTGAAACCAGTGAATTGAGGATATTCTATTGAGGATTGAGGATTGACAACTGATTGTTGAGGACTGAGGTCTGAAGACTGAGGATTCAGGTTTGAGGATTCAGGATTGAGGTTTGAGGACTGAGGATTGAGGATTGAGGATTGAGGATTGAGGATTGAAGATTGAGTATTCAGGATTGGAGATTGGCGATTGAGGATTGAAGACCGAGTATTGAGGATTGAGGATTGAAGATTGAGTATTGATGATTGAAGATTGAGGATTGAGGATTGAGGGTTGAGGTTTGAGGACGAGGACTGACGGTTGAGGATTGAGGTTTAAGGATTGAGGATCGAGGATTGAGGGCTGAAGGTTGAATATTGATGATTGAAGATTGAGGATTCAGTATTGATGGTTGTGGATTGAGGACGAGGTCTGAGGGTTGAGTATTGTTGTTTGAGGTCTGAGGATTGAGGATTGAGGATTGAGGATTGAGAATTGAGGATTGAGGATTGAGGATTGAAGATTGAGTATTGGGTATTGAGGAATGAAGAATGAGGATTGAGGATTGAGTATTGAGGATCGAGGATTGAAGACTGAGTATTGAGGATTGAAGATTGAGGATTGAGTATCGAGGATTGAGGATTGCGGACTGAGGATTGAGGATTGCAGATTCAGTATTGAGGATTGAAGATTGAGGATTGAGGATTGAGGATTGAGGTTTGAGGATTGAAGATTGAGGATTGGGGATTGAGGATTGACGATTGAGTATTGAGTATTGAGGATTGAGAATTGAGGATTGATTATTGAAGATTGAGTATTGAGGATTGAAGATTGAGTATTGAGGATTGAGGATTGAGGATTGAGGATTGAGGATGAGGGCTGAGGGTTGGGGGTAGGGGTTTGAGGACTGAGGCCTGAGGATTGAGGGTTGAGAACTGAGGACTGAGGATTGAGGATTGAAGATTGAGGATTGAGGATTGAGGATGAGTGCTGAGGGTTGAGGATTGAGGTTTGTCGACTAAGGAATGAGGATTGAGGATTGAGGATTGAGGATTGAGGATGAGTGCTGAGGGTTGAGGATTGAGGTTTGTGGACTAAGGAATGAGGATTGAGGATTGAGGATTGAAGATTTAGGATTGGGTGTTGAGGATTGAAGAATGAGGATTGAGGAATGAGGATTGAGTATTGAGGATTTAGGATTCAAGATTGAGTATTGAGGATTGAAGCCTGGCGATTGAGGATTGAGGATTGAGGATTGACGATTGAGGATGGAGGATTGAAGATTGAGTATTGAGGATTGAAGATTGAGGATCGAGGATTGAGGATTGAGGATTGAGTATTGAAGATTGAGGATTGGGTATTGAGGATTGACGATTGAGGATTGAGTATTGAGGACTGAGAATTGAGGATTGAGGATTGAAGATTGAGTATTGAGGATTGAAAATTGAGGATTGAGGATTGAAGATTGAAGATTGAGGTTTGGGGACTGAGTGTTGAGGGTTGAGTGATGAGAATTGATGATTGTGGATAGAGATTTGAAGATTTCAGGATGAGTATTGAGTATTGAAACCTGTGAATTGATGATATTCTGTTGAGGATTGAGGATTGATAACTGATTGTAGACGACTGAGGGCTGAAGATTGAGGATTCATGATTGAGGATTCAGGATTGAGGTTTGAGGACTGAGGATTGAAGATTGAGGATTGAGGACTGAGTATTGAGGATTGAGGATTGAGTATTGAGGGTGGAAGACTGAGGATTGGGTATTGAGGGTTGACCGTTGAGGATTGAGGGTTGAGGATTGAGGATTGAGGATTGAAGATTGAAGATTGAACATTAATGATTGAAGATTGAGGATTGAGGATTGAGGGTTGTGGATTGAGGACGAGGACTGTGGGTTGAGTATTGATGTTTGAGGTCTGAGGATTGAGGATTGAGGATTGAGGATTGATGATTGAAGATTGGGGATTGAGGATTGACGATTGAGGATTGGGTATTAAGGAGTGAGAATTGAGGATTGAAGATTGAAGATTGAGTGCTGAGGATTGAAGATTGAGGGTTGAGGATTGATAATTGAGGATTGAGGATGAGGTCCGAGGGTTGAGGATTGAGGTTTGAGGGCTGAGGACTGAGTATTGAGGATTGAGGATTGAGGACTGAAGATTGAGTATTGAGGATTGATGCCTGACGATTTAGGATTGAGGATTGAGGATTGTGGATTGGAGATGGAGGATTGAAGATGGAGTATTGAGGATTGAAGATTGAGGATTGAGGATTGAGGATTGAGGATTGAGTGTTGAATATTGAGGAATGGGGACTGAGTGTTGAGGGTTGAATTATGAGAATTGATGTTTGTGGATAGAGATTTGAAGATTGCAGATTGAGTATTGAGTATTGAAAACTGTGAATTTATTATATTCTATTGAGGATTGAGAATTGACAACTGATTGTTGAGAACTGAGTTCTGAAGGTTGAGGATTCAGGATTGAGGATTCAGGTTTGAGTTTTGAGGACTGAGGATTGAGGATTGAGGCTTGAGGTTTGAGGATTGAGAATTCAGGATTGAGGATTGAGGATGAGGGCTGAGGGTCGATGATTGAGGTTTGAGGTCTGATGGACTGAGGATTGAGGATTGAGTATTGAGGTTTGAGGATTGAAGATTGAGGATTGGGTATTGAGGATTATAGAATGAGGTTTGAGGATTGATGATTGAGGATTGAGGATTGAGGATTGAGAATTGAGGATTGAGGATTGAGGATTGAAGATTGAGGATTGTGTATTGAGGATTGTAGAATGAGGATTGAGGATTGACGATTGAGGATTGAGAATTGAGGATTGAGGATTGAAGATTGAGTATTGATAATTGAAAATTGAGGGTTGAGGATTGAGGATTGAGGATTGATGATTGTGGATTGAGTAAAGAGGATTGAAGATTGAGGATTGAGGATTGAGGATTGAGGACTGAGGACTGAGGATTGAGGATGAGGTCCGAGGGTTGAGGATTGAGGTTTGTGGGATGAGGACTGAGAATTGAGGATTGAGGATTGAGGATTGAAGATTGAGTATTGAGGATTGATGCCTGACGAAGGAGGATTGAGGACTGAGGATTGTGGATTGAGGATGGAGGATTGAAGATTGAGTATTGAGGATTGAAGATTGAGGATTGAGGATTGAGGGTTGAGGTTTGAGGACGAGGACTGACGGTTGAAGATTGAGGTTTGAGGATTGAGGATTGAGGAATGAAGAATGAGGATTGAGGATTGAGTATTGAGGATCGAGGATTGAAGACTGAGTATTGAGGATTGAAGATTGAGGATTGAGTATCGAGGATTGAGGATTGCGGACTGAGGATTGAGGATTGCAGATTCAGTATTGAGTATTGAAGATTGAGGATTGAGGATTGAGGATGAGTGCTGAGGGTTGAGGATTGAGGTTTGTGGACTAAGGAATTAGGATTGAGGATTGAGAGTTGAGGATTGAGGATTGAGGATTGAAGATTGAGGATTGGGTGTTGAGGATTGAAGAATGAGGATTGAGGAATGAGGATTGAGGATTGAGGATTTAGGATTCAAGATTGAGTATTGAGGATTGAAGCCTGGCGATTGAGGATTGAGGATTGAGGATTGACGATTGAGGATGGAGGATTGAAGATTGAGTATTGAGGATTGAAGATTGAGGATCGAGGATTGAGGATTGAGGATTGAGTATTGAAGATTGAGGATTGGGGACTGAGTGTTGAGTGTTGAATGATGAGAATTGATGTCTGTGAATAAAGATTTGAAAATTGCAGATTGAGTATTGAGTATTGAAAACAGTGAATTGATGATATTCTATTGAGGATTGATAATTCACAACTGATTGTTGAGGACTGAGGTCTGATGATTGAGGATTCAGGATTGAGGATACAGGTTTGAGGTTCGAGGACTGAGGATTGAGGGTTCAGGATTGAGGTTTGAGGATTGAGGATTGAGGATTGAGGATTGAAGATTGAGAATTGGGTATTGCCGATTGAACTTTGAGGATTGAGGATTGAGGATTGAGGATTGTAGATTGAGTATTGAGGAATGAAGATTGAGGACTGAGGATTGAGGATTGAGGATTGAGGATTGAAGATTGAGGATTGGGTATTGAGGATTGACGATTGAGGATAGAGTATTGAGGACTGAGAATTGAGGATTGAGGATTGAAGATTGAGGATTAAGGATTGAAGATTGAGTATTGATGATTGAAGATTGAGGATTGAGGATTGAGTGTTGACGATTGAGGACGAGGGCTGACGTTTGAGGATTGAGGTTTGAGGATTGAGGATTGTGGATTGAGGACTGAGGATTGAGGATTGAGGATTTAGTATTGAGGATTGAAGATTGAGTATTGAGGATTGAAAATTGAGGATTGAGGATTGAGGATTGAAGATTGAAGATTGAGGTTTGGGGACTGAGTGTTGAGGGTTGAGTGATGCGAATTGATGATTGTGGATAGAGATTTGAAGATTTCAGGTTGATTATTGAGTATTGAAACCAGTGAATTGAGGATATTCTATTGAGGATTGAGGATTGACAACTGATTGTTGAGGACTGAGGTCTGAAGACTGAGGATTCAGGTTTGAGGATTCAGGATTGAGGTTTGAGGACTGAGGATTGAGGATTGAGGATTGAGGATTGAGGATTGAAGATTGAGTATTCAGGATTGGAGATTGGCGATTGAGGATTGAAGACCGAGTATTGAGGATTGAGGATTGAAGATTGAGTATTGATGATTGAAGATTGAGGATTGAGGATTGAGGGTTGAGGTTTGAGGACGAGGACTGACGGTTGAGGATTGAGGTTTAAGGATTGAGGATCGAGGATTGAGGGCTGAAGATTGAATATTGATGATTGAAGATTGAGGATTCAGTATTGATGGTTGTGGATTGAGGACGAGGTCTGAGGGTTGAGTATTGTTGTTTGAGGTCTGAGGATTGAGGATTGAGGATTGAGGATTGAGAATTGAGGATTGAGGATTGAGGATTGAAGATTGAGTATTGGGTATTGAGGAATGAAGAATGAGGATTGAGGATTGAGTATTGAGGATCGAGGATTGAAGACTGAGTATTGAGGATTGAAGATTGAGGATTGAGTATCGAGGATTGAGGATTGCGGACTGAGGATTGAGGATTGCAGATTCAGTATTGAGGATTGAAGATTGAGGATTGAGGATTGAGGATTGAGGTTTGAGGATTGAAGATTGAGGATTGGGGATTGAGGATTGACGATTGAGTATTGAGTATTGAGGATTGAGAATTGAGGATTGATTATTGAAGATTGAGTATTGAGGATTGAAGATTGAGTATTGAGGATTGAGGATTGAGGATTGAGGATTGAGGATGAGGGCTGAGGGTTGGGGGTAGGGGTTTGAGGACTGAGGCCTGAGGATTGAGGGTTGAGAACTGAGGACTGAGGATTGAGGATTGAAGATTGAGGATTGAGGATTGAGGATGAGTGCTGAGGGTTGAGGATTGAGGTTTGTGGACTAAGGAATGAGGATTGAGGATTGAGGATTGAGGATTGAGGATGAGTGCTGAGGGTTGAGGATTGAGGTTTGTGGACTAAGGAATGAGGATTGAGGATTGAGAGTTGAGGATTGAGGATTGAGGATTGAAGATTTAGGATTGGGTGTTGAGGATTGAAGAATGAGGATTGAGGAATGAGGATTGAGTATTGAGGATTTAGGATTCAAGATTGAGTATTGAGGATTGAAGCCTGGCGATTGAGGATTGAGGATTGAGGATTGACGATTGAGGATGGAGGATTGAAGATTGAGTATTGAGGATTGAAGATTGAGGATCGAGGATTGAGGATTGAGGATTGAGTATTGAAGATTGAGGATTGGGGACTGAGTGTTGAGTGTTGAATGATGAGAATTGATGTCTGTGAATAAAGATTTGAAAATTGCAGATTGAGTATTGAGTATTGAAAACAGTGAATTGATGATATTCTTTTGAGGATTGATAATTGACAACTGATTGTTGAGGACTGAGGTCTGAAGATTGAGGATTCAGGATTGAGGATACAGGTTTGAGGTTCGAGGACTGAGGATTGAGGGTTGAGGATTGAGGTTTGAGGATTGAGGATTGAGGATTGAGGACTGAGGATTGAGGATTGATGATTGAGGATTGAGGATTGAGAATTGAGGATTGAGGATTGAGGATTGAAGATTGAGGCCTGGGCATTGAGGATTGAAGAATGAGGATTGAGTATTGAGGATTGAAGATTGAGGATTGCAGATTGAGTATCGAGGATTGAAGATTGAGGGTTGAGGATTGAGGATTGAGGATTGAGCATTGAGGATTGAGGATTGAGGATTGAGGATTGTAGATTGAGTATTGAGGAATGAAGATTGAGGACTGAGGATTGAGGATTGAGGATTGAGGATTGAAGATTGAGAATTGGGTATTGCGGATTGAACATTGAGGATTGAGGATTGAGGATTGAGGATTGAGGACTGAGGATTGAGGATTGATGATTGAGGATTGAGGATTGAGAATTGAGGATTGAGGATTGAGGATTGAAGATTGAGGCCTGGGCATTGAGGATTGAAGAATGAGGATTGAGTATTGAGGATTGAAGATTGAGGATTGCAGATTGAGTATCGAGGATTGAAGATTGAGGGTTGAGGATTGAGGATTGAGGATTGAGCATTGAGGATTGAGGATTGAGGATTGAGGATTGTAGATTGAGTATTGAGGAATGAAGATTGAGGACTGAGGATTGAGGATTGAGGATTGAGGATTGAAGATTGAGGATTGGGTATTGAGGATTGACGATTGAGGATTGAGTATTGAGGACTGAGAATTGAGGATTGAGGATTGAAGATTGAGTATTGAGGATTGAAAATTGAGGATTGAGGATTGAGGATTGAAGATTGAAGATTGAGGTTTGGGGACTGAGTGTTGAGGGTTGAGTGATGAGAATTGATGATTGTGGATAGAGATTTGAAGATTTCAGGATGAGTATTGAGTATTGAAACCTGTGAATTGATCATATTCTGTTGAGGATTGAGGATTGATAACTGATTGTAGAGGACTGAGGGCTGAAGATTGAGGATTCATGATTGAGGATTCAGGATTGAGGTTTGAGGACTGAGGATTGAAGATTGAGGATTGAGGACTGAGTATTGAGGATTGAGGATTGAGTATTGAGGGTGGAAGACTGAGGATTGGGTATTGAGGGTTGAACGTTGAGGATTGAGGGTTGAGGATTGAGGATTGAGGATTGAAGATTGAAGATTGAACATTAATGATTGAAGATTGAGGATTGAGGATTGAGGGTTGTGGATTGAGGACGAGGACTGTGGGTTGAGTATTGATGTTTGAGGTCTGAGGATTGAGGATTGAGGATTGAGGATTGATGATTGAAGATTGGGGATTGAGGATTGACGATTGAGGATTGGGTATTAAGGAGTGAGAATTGAGGATTGAAGATTGAAGATTGAGTGCTGAGGATTGAAGATTGAGGGTTGAGGATTGATAATTGAGGATTGAGGATGAGGTCCGAGGGTTGAGGATTGAGGTTTGAGGGCTGAGGACTGAGTATTGAGGATTGAGGATTGAGGACTGAAGATTGAGTATTGAGGATTGATGCCTGACGATTTAGGATTGAGGATTGAGGATTGTGGATTGAAGATGGAGGATTGAAGATGGAGTATTGAGGATTGAAGATTGAGGATTGAGGATTGAGGATTGAGGATTGAGTGTTGAATATTGAGGAATGGGGACTGAGTGTTGAGGGTTGAATTATGAGAATTGATGTTTGTGGATAGAGATTTGAAGATTGCAGATTGAGTATTGAGTATTGAAAACTGTGAATTTATTATATTCTATTGAGGATTGAGAATTGACAACTGATTGTTGAGAACTGAGTTCTGAAGGTTGAGGATTCAGGATTGAGGATTCAGGTTTGAGTTTTGAGGACTGAGGATTGAGGATTGAGGCTTGAGGTTTGAGGATTGAGAATTCAGGATTGAGGATTGAGGATGAGGGCTGAGGGTCGATGATTGAGGTTTGAGGTCTGATGGACTGAGGATTGAGGATTGAGTATTGAGGTTTGAGGATTGAAGATTGAGGATTGGGTATTGAGGATTATAGAATGAGGTTTGAGGATTGATGATTGAGGATTGAGGATTGAGGATTGAGAATTGAGGATTGAGGATTGAGGATTGAAGATTGAGGATTGTGTATTGAGGATTGTAGAATGAGGATTGAGGATTGACGATTGAGGATTGAGAATTGAGGATTGAGGATTGAAGATTGAGTATTGATAATTGAAAATTGAGGGTTGAGGATTGAGGATTGAGGATTGATGATTGTGGATTGAGTAAAGAGGATTGAAGATTGAGGATTGAGGATTGAGGATTGAGGACTGAGGACTGAGGATTGAGGATGAGGTCCGAGGGTTGAGGATTGAGGTTTGTGGGATGACGACTGAGAATTGAGGATTGAGGATTGAGGATTGAAGATTGAGTATTGAGGATTGATGCCTGACGAAGGAGGATTGAGGACTGAGGATTGTGGATTGAGGATGGAGGATTGAAGATTGAGTATTGAGGATTGAAGATTGAGGATTGAGGATTGAGGGTTGAGGTTTGAGGACGAGGACTGACGGTTGAAGATTGAGGTTTGAGGATTGAGGATTGAGGACTGAGGACTGAGGATTGAGGATAGAGCATTGAGCGTTGAGGATTGAAGATTGAGTATTGAGGATTGAAGATTGAGGATTGAGTATCGAGGATTGAGGATTGCGGACTGAGGATTGAGGATTGCAGATTCAGTATTGAGGATTGAAGATTGAGGATTGAGGATTGAGGATTGAGGATTGAGGATTGAGGTTTGAGGATTGAAGATTGAGGATTGGGGATTGAGGATTGACGATTGAGTATTGAGTATTGAGGATTGAGAATTGAAGATTGATTATTGAAGATTGAGTATTGAGGATTGAAGATTGAGTATTGAGGATTGAGGATTGAGGATTGAGGATTGAGGATGAGGGCTGAGGGTTGGGGGTAGGGGTTTGAGGACTGAGGACTGAGGATTGGGGGTTGAGAACTGAGGACTGAGGATTGAGGATTGAAGATTGAGGATTGAGGATTGAGGATGAGTGCTGAGGGTTGAGGATTGAGGTTTGTGGACTAAGGAATGAGGATTGAGGATTGAGAGTTGAGGATTGAGGATTGAGGATTGAAGATTGAGGATTGGGTGTTGAGGATTGAAGAATGAGGATTGAGGAATGAGGATTGAGGATTGAGGATTTAGGATTCAAGATTGAGTATTGAGGATTGAAGCCTGGCGATTGAGGATTGAGGATTGAGGATTGACGATTGAGGATGGAGGATTGAAGATTGAGTATTGAGGATTGAAGATTGAGGATCGAGGATTGAGGATTGAGGATTGAGTATTGAAGATTGAGGATTGGGGACTGAGTGTTGAGTGTTGAATGATGAGAATTGATGTCTGTGAATAAAGATTTGAAAATTGCAGATTGAGTATTGAGTATTGAAAACAGTGAATTGATGATATTCTATTGAGGATTGATAATTCACAACTGATTGTTGAGGACTGAGGTCTGATGATTGAGGATTCAGGATTGAGGATACAGGTTTGAGGTTCGAGGACTGAGGATTGAGGGTTGAGGATTGAGGTTTGAGGATTGAGGATTGAGGATTGAGGATTGAAGATTGAGAATTGGGTATTGCCGATTGAACATTGAGGATTGAGGATTGAGGATTGAGGACTGTAGATTGAGTATTGAGGAATGAAGATTGAGGACTGAGGATTGAGGATTGAGGATTGAGGATTGAAGATTGAGGATTGGGTATTGAGGATTGACGATTGAGGATTGAGTATTGAGGACTGAGAATTGAGGATTGAGGATTGAAGATTGAGGATTAAGGATTGAAGATTGAGTATTGATGATTGAAGATTGAGGATTGAGGATTGAGTGTTGACGATTGAGGACGAGGGCTGACGATTGAGGATTGAGGTTTGAGGATTGAGGATTGTGGATTGAGGACTGAGGATTGAGGATTGAGGATTTAGTATTGAGGATTGAAGATTGAGTATTGAGGATTGAAAATTGACGATTGAGGATTGAGGATTGAAGATTGAAGATTGAGGTTTGGGGACTGAGTATTGAGGGTTGAGTGATGAGAATTGATGATTGTGGATAGAGATTTGAAGATTTCAGGTTGATTATTGAGTATTGAAACCAGTGAATTGAGGATATTCTATTGAGGATTGAGGATTGACAACTGATTGTTGAGGACTGAGGTCTGAAGACTGAGGATTCAGGTTTGAGGATTCAGGATTGAGGTTTGAGGACTGAGGATTGAGGATTGAGGATTGAGGATTGAGGATTGAAGATTGAGTATTCAGGATTGGAGATTGGCGATTGAGGATTGAAGACCGAGTATTGAGGATTGAGGATTGAAGATTGAGTATTGATGATTGAAGATTGAGGATTGAGGATTGAGGGTTGAGGTTTGAGGACGAGGACTGACGGTTGAGGATTGAGGTTTAAGGATTGAGGATCGAGGATTGAGGGCTGAAGGTTGAATATTGATGATTGAAGATTGAGGATTCAGTATTGATGGTTGTGGATTGAGGACGAGGTCTGAGGGTTGAGTATTGTTGTTTGAGGTCTGAGGATTGAGGATTGAGGATTGAGGATTGAGAATTGAGGATTGAGGATTGAGGATTGAAGATTGAGGATTGGGTATTGAGGAATGAAGAATGAGGATTGAGGATTGAGTATTGAGGATCGAGGATTGAAGACTGAGTATTGAGGATTGAAGATTGAGGATTGAGTATCGAGGACTGAGGATTGCGGACTGAGGATTGAGGATTGCAGATTCAGTATTGAGGATTGAAGATTGAGGATTGAGGATTGAGGATTGAGGTTTGAGGATTGAAGATTGAGGATTGGGGATTGAGGATTGACGATTGAGTATTGAGTATTGAGGATTGAGAATTGAGGATTGATTATTGAAGATTGAGTATTGAGGATTGAAGATTGAGTATTGAGGATTGAGGATTGAGGATTGAGGATTGAGGATGAGGGCTGAGGGTTGGGGGTAGGGGTTTGAGGACTGAGGCCTGAGGATTGAGGGTTGAGAACTGAGGACTGAGGATTGAGGATTGAAGATTGAGGATTGAGGATTGAGGATGAGTGCTGAGGGTTGAGGATTGAGGTTTGTGGACTAAGGAATGAGGATTGAGGATTGAGGATTGAGGATTGAGGATGAGTGCTCAGGGTTGAGGATTGAGGTTTGTGGACTAAGGAATGAGGATTGAGGATTGAGAGTTGAGGATTGAGGATTGAGGATTGAAAATTTAGGATTGGGTGTTGAGGATTGAAGAATGAGGATTGAGGAATGAGGATTGAGGATTGAGGATTTAGGATTCAAGATTGAGTATTGAGGATTGAAGCCTGGCGATTGAGGATTGAGGATTGAGGATTGACGATTGAGGATGGAGGATTGAAGATTGAGTATTGAGGATTGAAGATTGAGGATCGAGGATTGAGGATTGAGGATTGAGTATTGAAGATTGAGGATTGGGGACTGAGTGTTGAGTGTTGAATGATGAGAATTGATGTCTGTGAATAAAGATTTGAAAATTGCAGATTGAGTATTGAGTATTGAAAACAGTGAATTGATGATATTCTATTGAGGATTGATAATTGACAACTGATTGTTGAGGACTGAGGTCTGAAGATTGAGGATTCAGGATTGAGGATACAGGTTTGAGGTTCGAGGACTGAGGATTGAGGGTTGAGGATTGAGGTTTGAGGATTGAGGATTGAGGATTGAGGATTGAAGATTGAGAATTGGGTATTGCGGATTGAACATTGAGGATTGAGGATTGAGGATTGAGGATTGAGGACTGAGGATTGAGGATTGATGATTGAGGATTGAGGATTGAGAATTGAGGATTGAGGATTGAGGATTGAAGATTGAGGCCTGGGCATTGAGGATTGAAGAATGAGGATTGAGTATTGAGGATTGAAGATTGAGGATTGCAGATTGAGTATCGAGGATTGAAGATTGAGGGTTGAGGATTGAGGATTGAGGATTGAAGATTGAACATTAATGATTGAAGATTGAGGATTGAGGATTGAGGGTTGTGGATTGAGGACGAGGACTGTGGGTTGAGTATTGATGTTTGAGGTCTGAGGATTGAGGATTGAGGATTGAGGATTGATGATTGAAGATTGGGGATTGAGGATTGACGATTGAGGATTGGGTATTAAGGAGTGAGAATTGAGGATTGAAGATTGAAGATTGAGTGCTGAGGATTGAAGATTGAGGGTTGAGGATTGATAATTGAGGATTGAGGATGAAGTCCGAGGGTTGAGGATTGAGGTTTGAGGGCTGAGGACTGAGTATTGAGGATTGAGGATTGAGGACTGAAGATTGAGTATTGAGGATTGATGCCTGACGATTTAGGATTGAGGATTGAGGATTGTGGATTGAAGATGGAGGATTGAAGATGGAGTATTGAGGATTGAAGATTGAGGATTGAGGATTGAGGATTGAGGATTGAGTGTTGAATATTGAGGAATGGGGACTGAGTGTTGAGGGTTGAATTATGAGAATTGATGTTTGTGGATAGAGATTTGAAGATTGCAGATTGAGTATTGAGTATTGAAAACTGTGAATTTATTATATTCTATTGAGGATTGAGAATTGACAACTGATTGTTGAGAACTGAGTTCTGAAGGTTGAGGATTCAGGATTGAGGATTCAGGTTTGAGTTTTGAGGACTGAGGATTGAGGATTGAGGCTTGAGGTTTGAGGATTGAGAATTCAGGATTGAGGATTGAGGATGAGGGCTGAGGGTCGATGATTGAGGTTTGAGGTCTGATGGACTGAGGATTGAGGATTGAGTATTGAGGTTTGAGGATTGAAGATTGAGGATTGGGTATTGAGGATTATAGAATGAGGTTTGAGGATTGATGATTGAGGATTGAGGATTGAGGATTGAGAATTGAGGATTGAGGATTGAGGATTGAAGATTGAGGATTGTGTATTGAGGATTGTAGAATGAGGATTGAGGATTGACGATTGAGGATTGAGAATTGAGGATTGAGGATTGAAGATTGAGTATTGATAATTGAAAATTGAGGGTTGAGGATTGAGGATTGAGGATTGATGATTGTGGATTGAGTAAAGAGGATTGAAGATTGAGGATTGAGGATTGAGGATTGAGGATTGAGGACTGAGGATTGAGGATGAGGTCCGAGGGTTGAGGATTGAGGTTTGTGGGATGAGGACTGAGAATTGAGGATTGAGGATTGAGGATTGAAGATTGAGTATTGAGGATTGATGCCTGACGAAGGAGGATTGAGGACTGAGGATTGTGGATTGAGGATGGAGGATTGAAGATTGAGTATTGAGGATTGAAGATTGAGGATTGAGGATTGAGGATTGAGGATTGAAGATTGAGGACTGGGGATTGAGGATTGAAGGCTGAGGATTAAGGATTGAGGATTGGGGATTGAGGATCTAGGATTGGAGATTGATTATTGAGGATTAAAGATTGAGGATTGAGAATTGAGGATTGAGAATTGAGAATTGAGTATGAGGACTGAGGTTTGAAGATTGAGGTTTGAGGTACGAGAATTGCGGATTGAGGATTGACGATTGAGTATTGAAGATTGAGGATTGATTACTGAGGATTGAGGATTGAGGATTGAGGATTGAGGATTGAGGATTGAAGACTGAGTATTGTGGATTGAATATTGAGGATTGAGGATTGAGGATTGAGGATTGAGGATTGAGGATTGAGGATTGGGTATTGCGGATTGAACATTGAGGATTGAAGATTGAGGGTTGGGTGTTGAGGATTGAAGAATGAGGATTGAGGATTGAGGATTGAGGATTAAGTATTGAAGATTCAGTATTGAGGATTGAAGATTCAGGATTAAGGATTGAGGATTGAGGATTGTAGATTGAGTATTGAGGATTGAAGATTGAGGATTGAGGACGGAGTATTGAGGATTGAGGATTGAGTATTGAGGATTGAGGATGGAAGACTGAGGATTGGGTATTGAGGATTGAACGTTGAGGAATGAGGGTTGAGGATTGAGGATTGAGGATTGAAGATTGAAGATTGAATATTAATGATTGAAGATTGAGGATTGAGGATTGAGGGTTGTGGATTGAGGACGAGGACTGAGGGTTGAACATTGGTGTTTGATGTCTGAGGATTGAGGATTGAGGATTGAGAATTGAGGATTGAGGATTGAGGATTGAAGATTGAGGATTCGGTATTGAGGATTGAAGAATGAGGATTGAGGAGTGAGGACTGAGGATTGAGGATTGAGGATTGAGGATTGAGGTTTGAGGATTGAGGATTGAAGATTGAGTATCGAGGATTGAAGATTGAGAATTGAGGATTGAGCATTGAGGATTGAGAATTGAGGATTGGTTATTGAAGATTGTTTATTGAGGATTGAAGATTGAGGATTGAGGATTGAGGATTGAGGATTGAGGATGAGGGCTGAGGCTGAGGATTGAGGTTTGAGGTCTGAGGACTGAGGATTGTGGGTTGAGAATTGAGGATTGAGGGTTGAAGATTGAAGATTGAGGATTGGGTATTGAGGATTGAGGATTGAGAATTGAGGATTGAGGATTGAGGATTGAAGATTGAGGATTGGGTATTGAGTATTGAAGAATGAGGATTGAGGATTGAGGATTGGGGATTGAGGATTGAAGATTGAGTATTGATGATTGAAGACTGCCGATTGAGGATTGAGGATTGAGGATTGCGGACTGAGGATTGAGGATTGCAGATTGAGTATTGAGGATTGAAGATTGAGGATTGAGGATTGAGGATTGAGGTTTGAGGATTGAAGATTGAGGATTGGGGATTGAGGATTGACGTTTAAGGATTGAGTATTGAGGATTGAGAATTGAGGATTGATTATTGTAGATTGAGTATTGAGGATTGAAGATTGAGTATTGAGGATTGAGAATTGAGGATTGAGGATTGAGGATGAGGGCTGCGGGTTGAGGGTAGGGGTTTGAGGACTGAGGACTGAGGATTGAGGATTGAGAACTGAGGACTGAGGACTGAGGATTGAGGACTGAAGTTTGAGGATTGAGGATTGAGGATGAGGGCTGAGGGTTGAGGATTGAGGTTTGTGGACTGAGGATTGAGGATTGAGGATTGAGAGTTGAGGATTGAGGATTGAGGATTGAAGATTGAGGATTGGGTGTTGAGGATTGAAGAATGAGGATTGAGGAATGAGGATTGAGGATTGAGGATTTAGGATTCAAGATTGAGTATTGAGGATTCAAGCCTGGCGATTGAGGATTGAGGATTGAGGATTGACCATTGAGGATTGAGGATTGAGGATTGAGTATTGTAGATTGAGTATTGAGGAATGAAGATTGAGGATTGAGGATTGAGGACTGAGGATTGAGGATTGATGATTGAGGATTGAGGATTGAGAGTTGAGGATTGAGGATTGAGGATTGAAGATTGAGGCCTGGGCATTGAGGATTGAAGAATGAGGATTGAGGATTGAGGATTGAAGATTGAGGTTTGCAGATTGAGTATTGAGGATTGAAGATTGAGGGTTGAGGATTGAGGATTGAGGATTGACCATTGAGGATTGAGGATTGAGGATTGAGTATTGTAGATTGAGTATTGAGGAATGAAGATTGAGGATTGAGGATTGAGGATTGAGGATTGAGGATTGAAGATTGAGGATTGGGGATTGAGGGTTGACGATTGAGGATTGAGTATTGAGGACTGAGAATTGAGGATTGAGGATTGAAGATTCAGGATTGAGGATTGAAGATTGAGTATTGATGATTGAAGATTGAGGATTGAGGATTGAGTGTTGAGGATTGAGGATTGAGGACGAGGACTGACGATTGAGGATTGAGGTTTGAGGATTGAGCATTGTGGATTGAGGACTGAGGATTGAGGATTGAGGATTTAGTATTGAGGACTGAAGATTGTGTATTGAGGATTGAAAATTGAGGATTGAGGATTGAGGATTGAGGATTGAAGATTGAGGATTGGGGATTGAGTGTTGGGGGTTGAGTGATGAGAATTGATGATTGTGGATAGAGATTTGAAGATTTCAGGTTGAGTATTGAGTATTGAAACCTGTGAATTGAGGATATTCTTTTGAGGATTGAGGATTGGCAACTGATTGTTGAGGACTGAGGTCTGAAGACTGAGGATTCAGGTTTGAGGATTCTGGATTGAGGTTTGAGGACTGAGGATTGAGGATTGAGGATTGAGGATCGAGGATTGAAGATTGAGTATTCAGGATTGGAGATTGGCGATTGAGGATTGAGGACCGAGGATTGAGGATTGAGGATTGAAGATTGTGAATTGAGGATTGAAGATTGAGGATTGAGGATTGAGGATTGAGGATTGAGGATTGAAGATTGAGGATTGGGGACTGAGTGTTGAAGGTTTAGTGATGAGAATTGATGGTTGTGGATAGAGATTTGAAGATTTGCGGTTGAGTATTGAGTATTGAAACCTGTGAATTGAGGATATTCTATTGAGGATTGAGGATTGAGAATTGAGGATTGAGGATTGAGGAATGAGCATTGAAGATTGAGTGTTGAGGATTGAACGTTGAGTATTGTGGATTGAGGATTTAGGATTGAGGATTGAATATTGAGGATTGGGGACTGAGTGTTGAGGGTTGAGTGATGAGAATTGATGTTTGTGGATAGAGATTTGAAGATTGCAGATTGAGTATTGAGTAATGAAAACTGTGAATTGATGATATTCTATTGAGGGTTGAGGATTGACAACCGATTGTAGACGACTGAGGGCTGAAGATTGAGGATTCAGTATCGGGGATTCAGGATTGAGGTTTGAGGACTGAGGATTGAGGATTGAGGATTGAGGATTGAGGATTGAGGATTGAGGATTGAAGATTGAGTATTGACGATTGAGGATTGAAGAACGAGGATTGAGGATTGAGGATTGAGGATTGTGGATTGAGGATTGAAGATTGAGTATTGAGGATTGAAGATTGAGGATTGAGGATTGAGGATTGAGGATTGAGGATTGAAGGTTCAGTATTGATGATTGAAGATAGAGAATTGAGGATTGAGGATTGAACATTGAGGACTGAGTGCTGAGGGTTGAGTGATGAGAATTGATGTTTGTGGATAGTGGTTTGAAGATTGCAGATCGAGTATTGAGTGTTGAAAGCTGTGAATTGAGGACATTCTACTGAGGATTGAGGATTGACTACTGATTGCTGAGGACTGAGGGCTGAAGATTGAGGACTCAGGATTGAGGATTCAGAATTGAGGTTTGTGGACTGAGGATTGAGGATTGAAGATTGAGTATTGAGGATTGAGGATTGAGGATGGAGGATTGAGGATGAGGGCTGAGGGTTGAGGGTAGGGGTTTGAGGACTGAGGACTGATGATTGAGGGTTGAGAACTGAGGACTGAGGATTGAGGATTGAAGTTTGAGGATTGAGGATTGAGGATTGAGGATTGAGGGTTGAGGTTTGAGGACGAGGACTGACGGTTGAAGATTGAGGTTTGAGGATTGAGGATTGAGGACTGAGGACTGAGGATTGAGGATAGAGCCTTGAGCGTTGAGGATTGAAGATTGAGTATTGAGGATTGAAGATTGAGGATTGAGTATCGAGGATTGAGGATTGCGGACTGAGGATTCAGGATTGCAGATTCAGTATTGAGGATTGAAGATTGAGGATTGAGGATTGAGGATTGAGGATTGAGGTTTGAGGATTGAAGATTGAGGATTGGGGATTGAGGATTGACGATTGAGTATTGAGTATTGAGGATTGAGAATTGAGGATTGATTATTGAAGATTGAGTATTGAGGATTGAAGATTGAGTATTGAGGATTGAGGATTGAGGATTGAGGATTGAGGATGATGGCTGAGGGTTGGGGGTAGGGGTTTGAGGACTGAGGACTGAGGATTGAGGGTTGAGAACTGAGGACTGAGGATTGAGGATTGAAGATTGAGGATTGAGGATTGAGGATGAGTGCTGAGGGTTGAGGATTGAGGTTTGTGGACTAAGGAATGAGGATTGAGGATTGAGAGTTGAGGATTGAGGATTGAGGATTGAAGATTGAGGATTGGGTATTGAGGATTGAAGAATGAGGATTGAGGGTTGAGGATTGAGGATTGAGGATTGAGGATTGAAGATTGAGTATTCAGGATTGGAGATTGACGATTGAGGATTGAGGACCGAGGATTGAGGATTGAGGATTGAGGATTGAGGATTGAGGATTGATGGCTGAGGGTTGTGCGTTGAATATTGAGGATTGAGGATTGAGGATTGAAGATTGAGTATTGGGGATTGAAGGTTGACGATTGAGGATTGAGAATTGAGGATTGAGGATTGAGGAATGAGCATTGAAGATTGAGTATTGAGGATTGACCGTTGAGGATTGTGGATTGAGGACTGAGGATTGAGGATTGAATGTTGAGGATTGGGGACTGTGTGTTGAGGGTTGAGGATTGGGTATTGCGGATTGAACATTGAGGATTGGAGATTGAGGATAGAAGATTCAGTATTGAGGATTGAAGATTGGGGATTGAGGATTGTGGATTGAAGATTGAGTATTGGGGATTGAAGATTGAGGATTGAGGACTGAGAATTGGGGATTGAGGATTGAGGATTGGGGATTGAGGATTGAAGACTGAGGATTGGGTATTGAGGATTGAACATTGAGGGTTGAGAGTTGAGGATTGAGGATTGAGGATTGAGGATTGAAGATTGAATATTAATGATTGAAGATTGAGGATTGAGGATTGAGGGTTGCGGATTGAGGACGAGGACTGAGGGTTGAGTATTGGTGTTTGAAGTCTGAGGATTGAGGATTGTGGATTGAGAATTGAGGATTGCAGTTTGAGTATTGAGGATTGAAGATTGAGGATTGAGGATTGAGGATTGAGGATTGAGTATTGAGGACTGAGGATTGAAGATTGAGTATTGAGGCTTGAAGATTGAGGATTGAGGATTGAGGATTGAGGATTGAGGATTGAAGATTGAGGATTGGGGATTGAGGATTGACGATTGAGTATTGAGCATTGACGATTGAGAATTGAGGATTGTGGATTGAGGATTGAAGATTGAGGATTGAGGATTGTGGATTGAAGATTGAGGATTGAGTGTTGAGGGTTGCGTGATGAGGATTGATGTTTGTGGATTGAGATTTGAAGATTGAAGAATGGGGATTGAGTACTGAAAACTGTGAATTGAGGATATTCTATTGAGGATTGAGGATTGACAATTGATTGTTGAGGACTTATGGGTGAAGATTGAGGATTCAGGTTTGAGGATTCAGGATTGACGTTTGAGGACTCAGGATTGAGGATTGAGGATTGAGGATTGAGGATTGATGGCTGAGGGTTGTGCGTTGAATATTGAGGATTGAGGATTGAGGATTGAGGATTGCGGATTGAGGATTGAAGATAGAGTATTGATGATTGAAGATTGAGGATTGAGGATTGGGGGTTGAGGTTTGAGGACGAGGACTGACGGTTGAGGATTGAGGTTTGAGGATTGAGGATTGAGGATTGAGGACTGAGGATTGAGGATTGAGGATTGTGCATTGAGGATTGCAGATTGTGGACTGAGGATTGAGGATTGAAGATTGAGTATTGAGGGTTGAAGATTGAGGATTGAGGATTGAGGATTTAGGATTGAGGATGAGGGCTGTGGGTTGAGGATTGAGGTTTGAGGACTGAGGAGTGAGGATTGAGGATTGAGAATTGAGGATTGAGGATTGAGGATTGAAGATTGAGGATTGGGTATTGAGGATTGAAGAATGAGGAGTGAGGATTGAGGATTGAGGATTGAGGATTGAGGATTGAAGATTGAGTATTCAGGATTGAAGATTGACGATTGAGGATTGAGGACCGAGGATTGAGGATTGAGGATTGAAGGTTGAGTATTGAGGATTGACGATTGACGATTGAGGATTGAGAATTGAGGATTGACGATTGAGGAATGACCATTGAAGATTGAGTATTGAGGATTGAACGTTGAGGATTGTGGATTGAGGATTGAGGATTCAGGATTGAATATTGAGGACGAGGACTGAGGGTTGAGTATTTGTGTTTGAAGTCTGAGGATTGAGGACTGAGGATTGAAGGTTGAGTATTGAGGATTGAAGATTGAGGATTGAGGATTGGGGATTAAGGATTGAGTATTGAAGCTTGAGTATTGATGATTGAAGATTGAGGATTGAGGATTGAGGATTGAGGATTGAGGATTGAAGATTGAGGATTGGGGATTGAGGATTGACGATTGAGTATTGAGCACTGAGGATTGAGAATTGAGGATTGAGGATTGAAGATTGAGTATTGAGTATTGAAGATTGAGGATTGAGGATTGAGGATTGAAGATTAAGGACTGAGTGTTGATGGTTGCGTGATGAGAATTGATGTTTGTGGATTGAGATTTGAAGATTGAAGAATGGGGATTGAGTATTGAAAACTGTGAATTGAGGATATTCTATTGAGGATTGATGATTGACAATTCATTGCTGAGGACTTATGGCTGAAGATTGAGGATTCAGGATTGAGGATTCGAGGTGGAGGTTTGAGGTCTGAGGATTGATGGTTGAGGGTTGTGCGTTGAATATTGAGGATTGAGGATTGAGGATTGAGGATTGGGGATTGAGGATTGAAGTTTGAGTATTGATGATTGAATATTGAGGATTGAGGATTGAGGGTTGAGGTTTGAGGACGAGGACTGACGGTTGAAGATTGAGGTTTGAGGATTGAGGATTGAGGACTGAGGACTGAGGATTGAGGATTGAGCATTGAGCATTGAGGATTGAAGATTGAGGACTGAGGATTGAGGATTGAAGATTGAGGATTGAAGATTGAGGATTGGGTATAGCGGATTGAACATTGAGGACTGAAGATTGAGGATTGAGGACCGAGGATTGAGGATTGAGGATTGAAGGTTGAGTATTGAGGATTGACGATTGACGATTGAGGATTGAGAATTGAGGATTGACGATTGAGGAATGACCATTGAAGATTGAGTATTGAGGATTGAACGTTGAGGATTGTGGATTGAGGATTGAGGATTCAGGATTGAATATTGAGGACTGGGGACTGTGTGTTGAGGGTTGAGTGATGAGAATTGATGTTTGTGGATAGAGATTTGAAGATTGCAGATTGAGTATTGAGTAATGAAAACTGTGAATTGATGATATTCTATTGAGGATTGAGGAATGACAACTGATTGTAGAGGACTGTGGGCTGAAGACTGAGGATTCAGGATTGAGGATTCAGGATTGAGGTTTGAGGACTGAGGATTGAAGATTGAGGATTGAGGACTGAGTATTGAGGATTGAGGATTGAGTATTGAGGATTGAGGGTGGAAGACTGAGGATTGGGTATTGAGGATTGAACGTTGAGGATTGAGGGTTGAGGATTGAGGATTGAGGATTGAAGATTGAAGATTGAACATTAATGATTGAAGATTGAGGATTGAGGATTGAGGTTTGTGGATTGAGGACGAGGACTGAGGGTTGAGTATTTGTGTTTGAAGTCTGAGGATTGAGGACTGAGGATTGAAGGTTGAGTATTGAGGATTGAAGATTGAGGATTGAGGATTGGGGATTAAGGATTGAGTATTGAAGCTTGAGTATTGATGATTGAAGATTGAGGATTGAGGATTGAGGATTGAGGATTGAGGATTGAAGATTGAGGATTGGGGATTGAGGATTGACGATTGAGTATTGAGCACTGAGGATTGAGAATTGAGGATTGAGGATTGAAGATTGAGTATTGAGGATTGAAGATTGAGGATTGAGGATTGAGGATTGAAGATTAAGGACTGAGTGTTGATGGTTGCGTGATGAGAATTGATGTTTGTGGATTGAGATTTGAAGATTGAAGAATGGGGATTGAGTATTGAAAACTGTGAATTGAGGATATTCTATTGAGGATTGATGATTGACAATTCATTGCTGAGGACTTATGGCTGAAGATTGAGGATTCAGGATTGAGGATTCGAGGTGGAGGTTTGAGGTCTGAGGATTGATGGTTGAGGGTTGTGCGTTGAATATTGAGGATTGAGGATTGAGGATTGAGGATTGGGGATTGAGGATTGAAGTTTGAGTATTGATGATTGAATATTGAGGATTGAGGATTGAGGGTTGAGGTTTGAGGACGAGGACTGACGGTTGAAGATTGAGGTTTGAGGATTGAGGATTGAGGACTGAGGACTGAGGATTGAGGATTGAGCATTGAGCATTGAGGATTGAAGATTGAGGACTGAGGATTGAGGATTGAAGATTGAGGATTGAAGATTGAGGATTGGGTATAGCGGATTGAACATTGAGGACTGAAGATTGAGGATTGGGTGTTGAGGATTGAAGAATGAGGATTGAGGATTGAGGGTTGTGGATTGAGGGCCAGGTCTGAGGGTTGAGTATTGGTGTTTGAAGTCTGAGGATTGAGGATTGAGGATTGAGAATTGAGGATTGAGGATTGAGGATTGAAGATTGAGGACTCGGTATTGAGGATTGAAGAATGAGGATTGAGGAGTGAGGACTGAGGATTGAGGATTGAGGATTGAAGATTGAGGATTGGGGATTGAGGATTGACGATTGAGTATTGAGGATTGACGATTGAGAATTGAGGATTGTGGATTGAGTATTGGGGATTGAGGATTGAGGATTGAAGATTGAATATTGATGATTGAAGATTGAGGATTGAGGATTGGGGATTGAGGATTGAGGATTGAAGATTGAGTATTGAGGATTGAGGATTGAGGATTGAGGATTGATGATTGAAGATTGAGGATAGGGGATTGAGGATTGACGATTGAGGATTGAGTATTGAGGACTGAGAATTGAGGATTGAGGATTGAAGATTGAGGATTGAGGATTGAAGATTGAGTATTGATGATTGAAGAATGAGGATTGAGGATTGAGTGTTGAGGATTGAGGACGAGGGCTGACGATTGAGGATTGAGGTTTGAGGATTGAGGATTGTGGATTGAGGACTGAGGATTGAGGATTGAGGATTTAGTATTGAGGATTCATGACTGAGTATTGAGGATTGAAAATTGAGGATTGAGGATTGAGGATTGAGGATTGAAGATTGAGGATTGGGGACTGAGTGTTGAGGGTTGAGTGATGAGAATTGATGACTGTGGATAGAGATTTGAAGATTTCAGGTTGAGTATTGAGTATTGAAACCTGTGAATTGAGGATATTCTATTGAGTATTGAGGATTGACAACTGATTGTTGAGGACTGAGGTCTGAAGACTGAGGATTCAGGATTGAGGATTCGGTATTGAGGATTGAAGAATGAGGATTGAGGAGTGAGGACTGAGGGTTGAGGATTGAGGATTGAGGATTGAGGTTTGAGGATTGAGGATTGAAGATTGAGTATTGAGGATTGAAGATTGAGGATTGAGGATTGAGGATTGAGGATTGAGGATTGAAGATTGAGGATTGGGGATTGAGGATTGAAGATTGAGGACTGAGTGTTGAGGGTTGCGTGATGAGAATTGATGTTTGTGGATTGAGATTTGAAGATTGAAGAATGGGGATTGAGTATTGAAAACTGTGAATTGAGGATATTCTATTGAGGATTGAGGATTGACAATTGATTGCTGAGGACTTATGGCTGAAGATTGATGATTCAGGATTGAGGATTCGGGGTGGAGGTTTGAGGTCTGAGGATTGATGGTTGAGGATTAAGGATTGAGGATTGAGGATTGAGGACTGAGGACTGAGGATTGAGGATTGATCATTGAGCATTGAGGATTGAAGATTGAGTACTGAGCATTGAGGATTGAAGATTGAGTATTGAGGATTGAAGATTGAGGATTGAGGATTGAGGATTGAGGATTCAGGATGAGGGCTGAGGGTTGAGGATTGAGGTTTGAGGACTGAGGTCTGAGGATTGAGGATTGAGAATTGAGGTTTGTGGACTGAGGATTGAGGATTGAAGATTGTGGATTGAGGATTGAGGATTGAGGATTGAGGATTGAAGGTTCGGTATTGAGGATTGAAGATAGAGAATTGAGGATTGAGGATTGAACATTGAGGACTGAGTGTTGAGGGTTGAGTGATGAGAATTGATGTTTGTGGATAGTGGTTTGAAGATTGCAGATCGAGGATTGAGAAATGAAAACTGTGAATTGATGATATTCTATTGAGGATTGAGGATTGACTACTGATTGTAGAGGACGGAGGGCTGAAGATTGAGGATTCAGTATCGGGGATTCAGGATTGAGGTTTGAGGACTGAGGATTGAGGATTGAGGATTGAGGATTGAGGATTGAGGATTGAGGATTGAAGAATGAGTATTGAAGATTGGGGATTGAAGAACGAGGATTGAGGATTGAGGATTGAGGATTGTGGATTGAGGATTGAAGATTGAGTATTGAGGATTGAAGGTTGAGGATTGAGGATTGAGGACTGAGGATTGAGGATTGAAGGTTCAGTATTGAGGATTGAAGATAGAGAATTGAGGATTGAGGATTGAACATTGAGGACTGAGTGGTGAGGGTTGAGTGATGAGAATTGATGTTTGTGGATAGTGGTTTGAAGATTGCAGATCGAGTATTGAGTGTTGAAAGCTGTGAATAGAGGATATTCTACTGAGGATTGAGGATTGACTACTGATTGCTGAGGACTGAGGGCTGAAGATTGAGGATTCAGGATTCAGGATTCAGGATTGAGGTTTGAGGACTGAGGATTGAAGATTGAGGATTGAGGACTGAGTATTGAGGATTGAGGATTGAGTATTGAGGATTGAGGGTGGAAGACTGAGGATTGGGTATTGAGGATTGAACGTTGAGGATTGAGGGTTGAGGATTGAGGATTGAGGATTGAAGATTGAAGATTGAACATTAGTGATTGAAGATTGAGGATTGAGGATTGAGGGTTGTGGATTGAGGACGAGGACTGAGGGTTGAGTATTTGTGTTTGAAGTCTGAGGATTGAGGATTGAGGATTGAGAATTGAAGATTGAGGATTGAGGATTGAAGATTGAGGATTCGGTATTGAGGATTGAAGAATGAGGATTGAGGAGTGAGGACTGAGGATTGAGGATTGCAGTTTGAGTATTGAGGATTGAAGATTGAGGATTGAGGATTGAGGATTGAGGATTGAGTATTGAGGACTGAGGATTGAAGATTGAGTATTGAGGCTTGAAGATTGAGGATTGAGGATTGAGGATTGAGGATTGAGGATTGAAGATTGAGGATTGGGGATTGAGGACTGACGATTGAGTATTGAGCATTGACGATTGAGAATTGAGGATTGTGGATTGAGTATTGAGGATTGAGGATTGAGGATTGAAGATTGAATATTGCTGATTGAAGATTGAGGATCGAGGATTGAGAATTGAGGATTGAGGATTGAAGATTGAGTATTGAGGATTGAGGATTGAGGATTGAGGATTGATGATTGAAGATTGAGGATAGGGGATTGAGGATTGACGATTGAGGATTGAGTATTGAGGACTGAGAATTGAGGATTGAGGATTGAAGATTGAGGATTGAGGATTGAAGATTGAGTATTGATGATTGAAGAATGAGGATTGAGGATTGAGTGTTGAGGATTGAGGACGAGGGCTGACGATTGAGGATTGAGGTTTGAGGAATGAGGTTTGTGGATTGAGGACTGAGGATTGAGGATTGAGGATTTAGTATTGAGGATTGATGACTGAGTATTGAGGATTGAAAATTGAGGATTGAGGATTGAGGATTGAGGATTGAAGATTGAGGATTGGGGACTGAGTGTTGAGGGTTGAGTGATGAGAATTGATGACTGTGGATAGAGATTTGAAGATTTCAGGTTGAGTATTGAGTATTGAAACCTGTGAATTGAGGATATTCTATTGAGTATTGAGGATTGACAACTGATTGTTGAGGACTGAGGTCTGAAGACTGAGGATTCAGGTTTGAGGATTCGGTATTGAGGATTGAAGAATGAGGATTGAGGAGTGAGGACTGAGAGTTGAGGATTGAGGATTGAGGATTGAGGTTTGAGGATTGAGGATTGAAGATTGAGTATTGAGGATTGAAGATTGAGGATTGAGGATTGAGGATTGAGGATTGAGGATTGAAGATTCAGGATTGGGGATTGAGGATTGAAGATTGAGGACTGAGTGTTGAGGGTTGCGTGATGAGAATTGATGTTTGTGGATTGAGATTTGAAGATTGAAGAATGGGGATTGAGTATTGAAAACTGTGAATTGAGGATATTCTATTGAGGATTGAGGATTGACAATTGATTGCTGAGGACTTATGGCTGAAGATTGATGATTCAGGATTGAGGATTCGGGGTGGAGGTTTGAGGTCTGAGGATTGATGGTTGAGGATTAAGGATTGAGGATTGAGGATTGAGGACTGAGGACTGAGGATTGAGGATTGATCATTGAGCATTGAGGATTGAAGATTGAGGACTGAGGATTGAGGATTGAAGATTGAGTATTGAGGATTGAAGATTGAGGATTGAGGATTGAGGATTGAGGATTCAGGATGAGGGCTGAGGGTTGAGGATTGAGGTTTGAGGACTGAGGACTGAGGATTGAGGATTGAGAATTGAGGTTTGTGGACTGAGGATTGAGGATTGAAGATTGTGGATTGAGGATTGAGGATTGAGGATTGAGGATTGAGGTTTGAGGATTGAAGATTGAGGATTGGGTATTGAGGTTTGAGCATTGGGGTTGAGGTTTGAGGACGAGGACTGGCGGTTGAGGATTGAGAATTGAGGATTGACGCTTGAGGATTGAGGATTGAGGATGGAGGATTGAAGAGAGAGGACTGAGTGTTGAGGATTGCGTGTTGAGGATTGATGTTTGAGGACTGAGATTTGATTATTGAATATTGTGGATTGAGTATTGAACCAGGAGAATTCAGGATATTCTTTTGGGTATTGAGAATTGAGGATTGATGGTTGAGGGTTGTGCGTTGAATATTGAGGATTGAGGTTTGGGTATTGAGGATTGAGGATTGAGGATTGAAGATTGAGTATTGATGATTGAAGATTGAGGATTGAGGATTGAGAGTTGAGGTTTGAGGACGAGGACTGACGGTTGAGGATTGAGGTTTAAGGATTGAGGATTGAGGATTGAGGACTGAAGGTTGAATATTGATGATTGAAGATTGAGGATTCAGTATTGATGGTTGTGGATTGAGGACGAGGTCTGAGGGTTGAGTATTGCTGTTTGAGGTCTGAGGATTGAGGATTGAGGATTGAGAATTGAGGATTGAGGATTGAGGATTGAAGATTGAGGATTGGGTATTGAGGAATGAAGAACGAGGATTGAGGATTGAGTATTGAGGATCGAGGATTGAAGACTGAGTATTGAGGATTGAGGATTGAGGATTGAGGATTGAGGGTTGAGGATTGAAGATTGAGGATTGGGTATTGCGGATTCAACATTGAGGGTTGAAGAGTGAGGGTTGGGTGTTGAGGATTGAAGAATGAGTATTGAGGATTGAGGATTGAGGAATAAGGATAGAAGATTCAGTATTGAGGATTGAAGATTGAGGATTACGGATTGAGGATTGCGGCTTGAAGATTGAGTATTGAGGATTGAAGATTGAGGATTGAGGACGGAGTATTGAGGATTGAGGATTGAGTATTGAGTATTGAGGATGGAAGACCGAGGATTGGGTATTGAGGATTGAACGTTGAGGATTGAGGGTTGAGGATTGAGGATTGAGGATTGAAGATTGAAGATTGAATATTAATGATTGAAGGTTGAGGATTGAGGATTGAGGGTTGTGGATTGAGGGCCAGGTCTGAGGGTTGAGTATTGGTGTTTGAAGTCTGAGGATTGAGGATTGAGGATTGAGAATTGAGGATTGAGGATTGAGGATTGAAGATTGAGGATTGACGATTGAGAATTGAGGATTGTGGATTGAGTATTGGGGATTGAGGATTGAGGATTGAAGATTGAATATTGATGATTGAAGATTGAGGATTGAGGATTGGGGACTGAGGATTGAGGATTGAAGATTGAGGATTGAGGACTGAGTATTGAGGATTGAGGATTGAGTATTGAGGATTGAGGGTGGAAGACTGAGGATTGGGTAATGAGGATTGAACGTTGAGGATTGAGGGTTGAGGATTGAGGATTGAGGATTGAAGATTGAAGATTGAATATTAATGATTGAAGATTGAGGATTGAGGATTGAGTGTTGTGGATTGAGGACGAGGACTGAGGGTTGAGTATTGGTGTTTGAAGTCTGAGGATTGAGGATTGAGGATTGAGGATTGAGGATTGAAGATTGAGGATTCGGTATTGAGGATTGAAGAATGAGGATTGAGGAGTGAGGACTGAGGATTGAGGATTGCAGTTTGAGTATTGAGGATTGAAGATTGAGGATTGAGGATTGAGGATTGAGGATTGAGGATTGAGGATTGAGGATTGATTATTGAAGATTGAGTATTGAGGATTGAAGATTGAGGATTGAGGATTGAGGATTGAGGATTGAGGATGAGGGCTGAGGGTTGAGGATTGAGGTTTGAGGTTTGAGGACTGAGGACTGAGGATTGAGGATTGAGAATTGAGGATTGAGGATTGAGTACTGTAGATTGAGGATCGGGTATTGAGGATTGAAGAATGTGGATTGAGGATTGAGGATTGAGGATTGAGGATTGAAGATTGAGGATTGAGGATTGAGGATTGAAGATTGAGGACTGAGTGTTGAGGGTTGCGTGATGAGAATTGATGTTTGTGGAATGAGGTTTGAAGATTGAAGAATGGGGATTGAGTATCGAAAACTGTGAATTGAGGATATTCTATTGAGGATCGAGGATTGACAATTGATTGTTGAGGACTTATGGCTGAAGATTGAGGATTCAGGATTGAGGATTCGGGGTGGAGGTTTGAGGTCTGAGGATTGATGGTTGAGGATTGAGGATTGAGGATTGAGGATTGACGCTTGAGGATTGAGGATTGATGATGGAGGATTGAAGAGAGAGGACTGAGTGTTGAGGATTGAGTGTTGAGAATTGATGTTTGAGGATTGAGATTTGATTATTGAATATTTTGGATTGAGTATTGAACCATGCGAATTCAGGATATTCTATTGAGTATTGAGAATTGAGGATTGATGGTTGAGTGTTGAGGATTGATGGTTGAGGGTTGTGCGTTGAATATTGAGGATTGAGGATTGAGGATTGAGGATTGGGGATTGAGGATTGAAGGTTGTGTATTGATGATTGAAGATTGAGGATTGAGGATTGAGGGTTGAGGTTTGAGGACGAGGACTGACGGTTGAGGATTGAGGTTTGAGGATTGAGGATTGAGGACTGAGGACTGAGGATTGAGGATTGAGCATTGAGCATTGAGGATTGAAGTTTGAGGACTGAGGATTAAGGATTGAAGATTGAGTATTGAGGATTGAAGATTGAGGATTGAGGATTGAGGATTGAGGATTCAGGATGAGGGCTGAGGGTTGAGGATTGAGGTTTGAGGACTGAGGACTGAGGATTGAGGATTGAGAATTGAGGATTGAGGATTGAGGATTGAAGATTGAGGATTGGGTATTGAGGATTGAAGAATGAGGATTGAGGGTTGAGGATTGAGGATTGAGGATTGAGGATTGAAGATTGAGTATTCAGGATTGGAGATTGACGATTGAGGATTGAGGACCGAGGATTGAGGATTGAGGATTGAAGATTGAGTATTGAGGATTGATAATTGTGGATAGAGATTTGAAGATTTCAGGATGAGTATTGAGTATTGAAACCTGTGAATTGCGGATATTCTATTGAGGATTGGGGACTGACAACTGATTGTTGAGAACTGAGGTCTGAAGACTGAGGATTCAGGTTTGAGGATTCAGGATTGAGGTTTGAGGACTGAGGATTGAGGGTTGAGGATTGAGGATTGAGGATTGAGGATTGAGGATTGAGGATTGAGGATTGAGGATTGAGGATTGAGGATTGAGGATTGAGGATTGAGGGTTGAGTATTGAAGATTGAGGATTGTTTATTGCGGATTGAACATTGAGGATTGAAGATTGAGGGTTGGGTGTTGAGGATTGAAGAATGAGTATTGAGGATTGAGGATTGAGGAATAAGGATTGCAGATTCAGTATTGAGGATTGAAGATTGAGGATTAAGGATTGAGGATTGAGGATTGAAGATTGAGTGTTGAGGATTGAAGATTGAGGATTGAGGACGGAGTATTGAGGATTGAGGATTGAGTATTGAGTATTGAGGATGGAAGACTGAGGATTGGGTATTGAGGATTGAACGTTGAGGATTGAGGGTTGAGTATTGAGGACTGAGGATTGAAGATTGAAGATTGAATATTAATGATTGAAGATTGAGGATTGAGGATTGAGGATTGAGGATTAAGAAATGAGAATTGAGGATTGAGGATTGAAGATTGAGGATTCGGTATTGAGGATTGAAGAATGAGGATTGAGGAGTGAGGACTGAGGATTTATGATTGAGGATTGAGGATTGAGGTTTGAAGATTGAGGATTGAAGCTTGAGTATTGAGGATTGAAGATTGAGGATTGAGGATTGAGGATTGAGGATTGAGGATTGAAGATTGTGGATTGGGGATTGAGGATTGAGGATTGAGGATTGAGGATTGAAGATTGAGGATTGGGGATTGAGGATTGACGATTGAGTATTGAGCACTGAGGGTTGAGAATTGAGGATTGAGGATTGAAGATTGAGTATTGAGGATTGAAGATTGAGGATTGAGGATTGAGGATTGAAGATTGAGGACTGAGTGTTGAGGGTTGCGTGATGAGAATTGATGTTTGTGGATTGAGACTTGAAGATTGAAGAATGGGGATTGAGTATTGAAAACTGTGAATTGAGGATATTCTATTGAGGATTGAGGATTGACAATTCATTGCTGAGGACTTATGGCTGAAGATTGAGGATTCAGGATTGAGGATTCGGGGTTGAGGTTTGATCTCTGAGGATTGATGGTTGAGGATTGACGATTGAGGATTGAGGATTGACGCTTGAGGATTGAGGATTGATGATGGAGGATTGTAGAGAGAGGACTGAGTATTGAGGATTGAGGATTGAGTATTGAGGATTGAGAATGGAAGACTGAGGATTGGGTATTGACGATTGAACGTTGAGGATTGAGGGTTGAGGATTGAGGATTGAGGATTGAAGATTGAAGATTGAATATTAATGATTGAAGATTGAGGATTGAGGATTGAGGGTTGTGGATTGAGGGCGAGGACAGAGGGTTGAGTATTGGTGTTTGAAGTCTGAGGATTGAGGATTGAGGATTGAGAATTGAGGATTGAGGATTGAGGATTGGAGATTGAGGATTGAGGATTGAGGATTGAGGATTGAAGATTGAGTATTGAAGATTGAGGATTGAAGAACGAGGATTGAGGATTGAGGATTGAAGATTGAGGATTGAGGACTGAGTATTGAGGATTGAGGATTGAGTATTGAGCATTGACGATTAAGAATTGAGGATTGTGGATTGAGTATTGAGGATTGAGGATTGAGGATTGAAGATTGAATATTGATGATTGAAGATTGAGGATCGAGGATTGAGGGTTGTGGATTGAGGACGAGGACTGAGGGTTGAGTATTGATGTTTGAGGTCTGAGGATTGAGGATTGAGGATTGAGAATTGAGGACTGAGGATTGAGGATTGAAGATTGAGGATTGGGTGTTGAGGATTGAAGAATGTGGATTGAGGATTGATTATTGAGGATTGAGGATTGACGGTTGACTATTGAGGATTGAAGATTGAAGGCTGAGGATTGAAGGTTGAGGATTGGGTGTTGAGGATAGAAGAATGAGGATTGAGGATTGAGGATTGAGGATTGAGGATTGAGTATTGAAGATTCAGTATTGAGGATTGAAGATTGAGGATTGAGGATTGACGATTGAGGATTGAAGATTGAGTATTGAGGATTGAAGATTGAGGATTGAGGACTGAGTATTGAGGATGGAGGATTGAGGATTGAGGATTGAGGATTGAAGATTGAGGATTGGGGATTGAGGATTGACGATTGAGTATTGAGCATTGACGATTGAGAATTGAGGATTGTGGATTGAGTATTGAGGATTGAAGATTGAGGGTTGGGGATTGAGGATTGAGGACGAGGGCTGAGGTTTGAGGATTGAGGTTTGAGGTCTGAGGACTGAGAATTGAGGGTCGAGAATTGAGGATTGAGGATTGAGGATTGAAGATTGAGGATTGGGTATTGAGGATTGAAGAATGAGGATTGAGGATTGAGGATTGGGGATTGAGGATTGAGGATTGAAGATTGAGTATTCAGGATTGGAGATTGGCGATTGAGGGTTGAGGATTGAGGATAGAGGATTGAAGATTGAGGATTGGGGACTGAGTGTTGAGGGTTGTGTGATGAGAATTGATGATTGTGGATAGAGATTTGAAGATTTCAGGTTGAGTATTGAGTATTGAAACCTGTGAATTGAGGATATTCTATTGAGGATTGAGGACTGACAACTGGTTGTTGAGGACTGAGGTCTGCAGACAGAGGATTCAGGTTTGAGGATTCAGGATTGAGGTTTGAGGACTGAGGATTGAGGATTGAGGATTGATGATTGAGGATTGAGGATTGAGGATTGAAGATTGAGGTTTGGGTATTGAGGATTGAACATTGTGGACTGTGGATTGAGTATTGAGGATCGAGAATTGAGGACTGAGGATTGAGGATTGAAGATTGAGGATTGGGTGTTGAGGATTGAGGGTTGTGGATTGAGGACGAGGACTGAGGATTGAGTATTGATGTTTGAAGTCTGAGGATTGAGGATTGAGTATTGAGGATTGAGAATTGAGGACTGAGGATTGAGGATTGAAGATTGAGGATTGGGTGTTGAGGATTGAGGAATGTGGAGTGAGGATTGAGGATTGAGTATTGAGGATTGAGAATTGAGGACTGAGGATTGAGGATTGAAGATTGAGGATTGTGTGTTGAGGATTGAGGAATGTGGAGTGAGGATTGAGGATTGAGGATTGAGGATTGAAGATTGAGTATTGACGATTGAAGATTGAGGATTGAGGATTGAGGATTGAGGATTGAGGGTTGAGGATTGAAGATTGTGGATTGGGTATTGCGGATTGAACATTGAGGATTGAAGATTGAGGATTGGGTGCTGAGGGTTGAAGAATGAGGATTGAGGATTGAGGATTGAGGATTGAGGATTGAAGATTGTGGATTAAGGATTGAGGATTGAGGATTGAAGATTGAGTATTGAGGATTGAAGATTGAGGATTGAGGACTGACTATTGAGGATTGAGGATTGAGTATTGAGTATTGAGGATGGAAGACTGAGGATTGGGTATTGAGGATTGAACGTTGAGGATTGAGGGTTGAGGATTGAGGATTGAGGATTGAAGATTGAAGATTGAATATTAATGATTGAAGATTGAGGATTGAGGATTGAGGGTTGTGGATTGAGGACGAGGACTGAGGGTTGAGTATTGGTGTTTGAAGTCTGAGGATTGAGGATTGAGGATTAAGAAATGAGGATTGAGGATTGAGGATTGAGGGTTGCGGATTCGGTATTGAGGATTGAAGAATGAGGATTGAGGAGTGAGGACTGAGGATTGAGGATTGAGGGTTGCGGATTGAGGACGAGGACTCAGGGTTGAGTATTGGAGTTTGAAGTCTGAGGATTGAGGATTGTGGATTGAGAATTGAGGATTGCGGATTGAGGATTGAAGATTGAGGATCCGGTATTGAGGATTGAAGAATGAGAATTGAGGAGTGAGGACTGAGGATTGAGGATTGCAGTTTGAGTATTGAGGATTGAAGATTGAGGATTGAGGATTGAGGATTGAGGATTGAGGATTGAGGATTGAGGATTGAAGATTGAGTATTGAGGATTGAAGATTGAGGATTGAGGACTGACTATTGAGGATTGAGGATTGAGTATTGAGTATTGAGGATGGAAGACTGAGGATTGGGTATTGAGGATTGAACGTTGAGGATTGAGGGTTGAGGATTGAGGATTGAGGATTGAAGATTGAAGATTGAATATTAATGATTGAAGATTGAGGATTGAGGATTGAGGGTTGTGGATTGAGGACGAGGACTGAGGGTTGAGTATTGGTGTTTGAAGTCTGAGGATTGAGGATTGAGGATTAAGAAATGAGGATTGAGGATTGAGGATTGAGGGTTGCGGATTCGGTATTGAGGATTGAAGAATGAGGATTGAGGAGTGAGGACTGAGGATTGAGGATTGAGGGTTGCGGATTGAGGACGAGGACTCAGGGTTGAGTATTGGAGTTTGAAGTCTGAGGATTGAGGATTGTGGATTGAGAATTGAGGATTGCGGATTGAGGATTGAAGATTGAGGATCCGGTATTGAGGATTGAAGAATGAGAATTGAGGAGTGAGGACTGAGGATTGAGGATTGCAGTTTGAGTATTGAGGATTGAAGATTGAGGATTGAGGATTGAGGATTGAGGATTGAGGATTGAGGATTGAGGATTGAAGATTGAGTATTGAGGATTGAAGATTGAGGATTGAGGATTGAGGAGTGAGGACTGAGGATTGAGGATTGCAGTTTGAGTATTGAGGATTGAAGATTGAGGATTGAGGATTGAGGATTGAGGATTGAGGATTGAGGATTGAGGATTGAAGATTGAGTATTGAGGATTGAAGATTGAGGATTGAGGATTGAGGATTGTGGACTGAGGATTGAAGATTGAGGGTTGGGGATTGAGGATTGAGGATGAGGGCTGAGGTTTGAGGATTGAGGTTTGAGGTCTGAGGACTGAGAATTGAGGGTCGAGAATTGAGGATTGAGGATCGAGGATTGAAGATTGAGGATTGGGTATTGAGGATTGAAGAATGAGGATTGAGGATTGAGGATTGGGGATTGAGGATTGAGGATTGAAGATTGAGTATTCAGGATTGGAGATTGGCGATTGAGGGTTGAGGATTGAGGATAGAGGATTGAAGATTGAGGATTGGGGACTGAGTGTTGAGGGTTGTGTGATGAGAATTGATGATTGTGGATAGAGATTTGAAGATTTCAGGTTGAGTATTGATTATTGAAACCTGTGAATTGAGGATATTCTATTGAGGATTGAGGACTGACAACTGGTTGTTGAGGACTGAGGTCTGCAGACAGAGGATTCAGGTTTGAGGATTCAGGATTGAGGTTTGAGGACTGAGGATTGAGGATTGAGGATTGATGATTGAGGATTGAGGATTGAGGATTGAAGATTGAGGTTTGGGTATTGAGGATTGAACATTGAGGACTGTGGATTGAGTATTGAGGATCGAGAATTGAGGACTGAGGATTGAGGATTGAAGATTGAGGATTGGGTGTTGAGGATTGAGGGTTGTGGATTGAGGACGAGGACTGAGGATTGAGTATTGATGTTTGAAGTCTGAGGATTGAGGATTGAGTATTGAGGATTGAGAATTGAGGACTGAGGATTGAGGATTGAAGATTGAGGATTGGGTGTTGAGGATTGAGGAATGTGGAGTGAGGATTGAGGATTGAGTATTGAGGATTGAGAATTGAGGACTGAGGATTGAGGATTGAAGATTGAGGATTGGGTGTTGAGGATTGAGGAATGTGGAGTGAGGATTGAGGATTGAGGATTGAGGATTGAAGATTGAGTATTGACGATTGAAGATTGAGGATTGAGGATTGAGGATTGAGGATTGAGGGTTGAGGATTGAAGATTGAGGATTGGGTATTGCGGATTGAACATTGAGGATTGAAGATTGAGGATTGGGTGCTGAGGGTTGAAGAATGAGGATTGAGGATTGAGGATTGAGGATTGAGGATTGAAGATCCAGTATTGAGGATTGAAGATTGTGGATTAAGGATTGAGGATTGAGGATTGAAGATTGAGTATTGAGGATTGAAGATTGAGGATTGAGGACTGACTATTGAGGATTGAGGATTGAGTATTGAGTATTGAGGATGGAAGACTGAGGATTGGGTATTGAGGATTGAACGTTGAGGATTGAGGGTTGAGGATTGAGGATTGAGGATTGAAGATTGAAGATTGAATATTAATGATTGAAGATTGAGGATTGAGGATTGAGGGTTGTGGATTGAGGACGAGGACTGAGGGTTGAGTATTGGTGTTTGAAGTCTGAGGATTGAGGATTGAGGATTAAGAAATGAGGATTGAGGATTGAGGATTGAAGATTGAGGATTCGGTATTGAGGATTGAAGAATGAGGATTGAGGAGTGAGGACTGAGGGTTGAGGATTGAGGATTGAGGATTGAGGTTTGAGGATTGAAGATTGAGGATTGAGGATTGAGGATGAGGGCTGAGGGTTGAGGATTGAGGACTGTGGACTGAGGAATGAGGATTGAGGATTGAGAGTTGAGGATTGAGGATTGAGGATTGAGGATTGAAGATTGAGGATTGGGTGTTGAGGATTGAAGAATGAGGATTGAGGAATGAGGATTGAGGATTGAGGATTTAGGATTCAAGATTGAGTATTGAGGATTCAAGCCTGGCGATTGAGGAT
Organism: Calliopsis andreniformis; assembly: GCF_051401765.1. Classification (NCBI taxonomy): domain Eukaryota; kingdom Metazoa; phylum Arthropoda; class Insecta; order Hymenoptera; family Andrenidae; genus Calliopsis; species Calliopsis andreniformis. Next base: position 2,037,332 of record NW_027480480.1, read on the forward strand.
TGAGTGTTGAGGATTGACGATTGAGGATGGAGGATTGAAGATTGAGTATTGAGGATTGAAGATTGAGGATCGAGGATTGAGGATTGAGGATTGAGTATTGAAGATTGAGGATTGGGGACTGAGTGTTGAGTGTTTAATGATGAGAATTGATGTTTGTGAATAAAGATTTGAAAATTGCAGATTGAGTATTGAGTATTGAAAACTGTGAATTGATGATATTCTATTGAGGATTGATAATTGACAACTGATTGTTGAGGACTGAGGTCTGAAGATTGAGGATTCAGGATTGAGGATACAGGTTTGAGGTTCGAGGACTGAGGATTGAGGGTTGAGGATTGAGGTTTGAGGATTGAGGATTGAGGATTGAGGATTGAAGATTGAGAATTGGGTATTGCGGATTGAACATTGAGGATTGAGGATTGAGGATTGAGGATTGAGGACTGAGGATTGAGGATTGATGATTGAGGATTGAGGATTGAGAATTGAGGATTGAGGATTGAGGATTGAAGATTGAGGCCTGGGCATTGAGGATTGAAGAATGAGGATTGAGGATTGAGGATTGAAGATTGAGGATTGCAGATTGAGTATCGAGGATTGAAGATTGAGGGTTGAGGATTGAGGATTGAGGATTGAGAATTGAGGATTGAGGATTGAGGATTGAAGATTGAGGATTGGGTATTGAGGAATGAAGAACGAGGATTGAGGATTGAGTATTGAGGATCGAGGATTGAAGACTGAGTATTGAGGATTGAAGGATGAGGATTGAGTATCGAGGATTGAGGATTGCGGACTGAGGATTGAGGATTGCAGATTGAGTATTGAGGATTGAATATTGAGGATTGAGGATTGAGGATTGAGGTTTGAGGATTGAAGATCGAGGATTGGGGATTGAGGATTGAAGATTGAGGATTGGGTACTGAGGAATGAAGAACGAGGATTGAGGATTGAGTATTGAGGATCGAGGATTGAAGACTGAGTATTGAGGATTGAAGATTGAGGATTGAGTATCGAGGATTGAGGATTGCGGACTGAGGATTGAGGATTGCAGATTGAGTATTGAGGATTGAAGATTGAGGATTGAGGATTGAGGATTGAGGTTTGAGGATTGAAGATCGAGGATTGGGGATTGAGGATTGACGATTGAGTATTGAGTATTGAGGATTGAGAATAGAGGATTGATTATTGAAGATTGAGTATTGAGGATTGAAGATTGAGTATTGAGGATTGAGGATTGAGGATTGAGGATTGAGGACGAGGGCTGAGGGTTGAGGGTAGGGTTTTGAGGACTGAGGACTGAGGATTGAGGATAGAGAACTGAGGACTGAGGATTGCAGATTGAGGATTGAGGATTGAAGATTGAGATTTGGGTATTGCGGATTGAACATTGAGGATTGAGGATTGAGGATTGAGGATTGAGGACTGAGGATTGAGGATTGATGATTGATGATTGAGGATTGAGAATTGAGGATTGAGGATTGAGGATTGAAGATTGAGGCCTGGGCATTGAGGATTGAAGAATGAGGATTGAGGATTGAGGATTGAAGATTGAGGATTGCAGATTGAGTATCGAGGATTGAGTATTGAGGATTGAAGATTGAGGATTGAGGACTGAGTATTGAGGATGGAGGATTGAGGATTGAGGATTGAGGATTGAAGATTGAGGATTGGGAATTGAGGATTGACGATTGAGTATTGAGCATTGACGATTGAGAATTGAGGATTGTGGATTGAGTATTGAGGATTGAGGATTGAGGATTGAAGATTGAATATTGATGATTGAAGATTGAGGATTGAGGATTGAGGGTTGCGGATTGAGGACGAGGACTCAGGGTTGAGTATTGGAGTTTGAAGTCTGAGGATTGAGGATTGTGGATTGAGAATTGAGGATTGCGGATTGAGGATTGAAGATTGAGGATCCGGTATTGAGGATTGAAGAATGAGAATTGAGGAGTGAGGACTGAGGATTGAGGATTGCAGTTTGAGTATTGAGGATTGAAGATTGAGGATTGAGGATTGAGGATTGAGGATTGAGGATTGAGGATTGAGGATTGAAGATTGAGTATTGAGGATTGAAGATTGAGGATTGAGGATTGAGGATTGAGGACTGAGGATTGAAGATTGAGGGTTGGGGATTGAGGATTGAGTATGAGGGCTGAGGTTTGAGGATTGAGGTTTGAGGTCTGAGGACTGAGAATTGAGGGTCGAGAATTGAGGATTGAGGATTGAGGATTGAAGATTGAGGATTGGGTATTGAGGATTGAAGAATGAGGATTGAGGATTGAGGATTGGGGATTGAGGATTGAGGATTGAAGATTGAGTATTCAGGATTGGAGATTGGCGATTGAGGGTTGAGGATTGAGGATAGAGGACTGAAGATTGAGGATTGGGGACTGAGTGTTGAGGGTTGTGTGATGAGAATTGATGATTGTGGATAGAGATTTGAAGATTTCAGGTTGAGTATTGAGTATTGAAACCTGTGAATTGAGGATATTCTATTGAGGATTGAGGACTGACAACTGGTTGTTGAGGACTGAGGTCTGAAGACAGAGGATTCAGGTTTGAGGATTCAGGATTGAGGTTTGAGGACTGAGGATTGAGGATTGAGGATTGATGATTGAGGATTGAGGATTGAGGATTGAAGATTGAGGTTTGGGTATTGAGGATTGAACATTGAGGACTGTGGATTGAGTATTGAGGATCGAGAATTGAGGACTGAGGATTGAGGATTGAAGATTGAGGATTGGGTGTTGAGGATTGAGGGTTGTGGATTGAGGACGAGGACTGAGGGTTGAGTATTGATGTTTGAGGTCTGAGGATTGAGGATTGAGTATTGAGGATTGAGAATTGAGGACTGAGGATTGAGGATTGAAGATTGAGGATTGGGTGTTGAGGATTGAGGAATGTGGAGTGAGAATTGAGGATTGGGTATTGAGGATTGAGAATTGAGGACTGAGGATTGAGGATTGAAGATTGAGGATTGGGTGTTGAGGATTGAGGAATGTGGAGTGAGGATTGAGGATTGAGGATTGAGGATTGAAGATTGAGTATTGACGATTGAAGATTGAGGATTGAGGATTGAGGATTGAGGATTGAGGGTTGAGGATTGAAGATTGAGGATTGGGTATTGCGGATTGAACATTGAGGATTGAAGATTGAGGATTGGGTGCTGAGGGTTGAAGAATGAGGATTGAGGATTGAGGATTGAGGATTGAGGATTGAAGATCCAGTATTGAGGATTGAAGATTGTGGATTAAGGATTGAGGATTGAGGATTGAAGATTGAGTATTGAGGATTGAAGATTGAGGATTGAGGACTGACTATTGAGGATTGAGGATTGAGTATTGAGTATTGAGGATGGAAGACTGAGGATTGGGTATTGAGGATTGAACGTTGAGGATTGAGGGTTGAGGATTGAGGATTGAGGATTGATGATTGAAGATTGAATATTAATGATTGAAGATTGAGGATTGAGGATTGAGGGTTGTGGATTGAGGACGAGGACTGAGGGTTGAGTATTGGTGTTTGAAGTCTGAGGATTGAGGATTGAGGATTAAGAAATGAGGATTGAGGATTGAGGATTGAAGATTGAGGATTCGGTATTGAGGATTGAAGAATGAGGATTGAGGAGTGAGGACTGAGGGTTGAGGATTGAGGATTGAGGATTGAGGTTTGAGGATTGAGGATTGAAGATTGAGTATTGAGGATTGAAGATTGAGGATTGAGGATTGAGGATTGAGGATTGAGGATTGAAGATTGAGGATTGGGGATTGAGGATTGACGATTGAGTATTGAGCACTGAGGATTGAGAATTGAGGATTGAGGATTGAAGATTGAGTATTGAGGATTGAAGATTGAGGATTGAGTATTGAGGATTTAAGATTGAGGACTGAGTGTTGAGGGTTGCGTGATGAGAATTGATGTTTGTGGATTGAGATTTGAAGATTGAAGAATGTCGATTGAGTATTGAAAACTGTGAATTGAGGATATTCTATTGAGGATTGAGGATTGACAATTGATTGCTGAGGACTTATGGCTGAAGATTGATGATTCAGGATTGAGGATTCGGGGTGGAGGTTTGAGGTCTGAGGATTGATGGTTGAGGATTAAGGATTGAGGATTGAGGATTGAGGACTGAGGACTGAGGATTGAGGATTGATCATTGAGCATTGAGGATTGTGGATTGAGGACTGAGGATTGAGGATTGAGCATTTAGTATTGAGGATTGAAGATTGAGTATTGAGGATTGAAAATTGAGGATTGAGGATTGAGGATTGAAGATTGAAGATTGAGGTTTGGGGACTGAGTGTTGAGGGTTGAGTGATGAGAATTGATGATTGTGGATAGAGATTTGAAGATTTCAGGTTGAGTATTGAGTATTGAAACCTGTGAATTGAGGATATTCTATTGAGGATTGAGGATTGACAACTGATTGTTCAGGACTGAGGTCTGAAGACTGAGGGTCCAGGTTTGAGGATTCAGGATTGAGGTTTGAGGACTGAGGATTGAGGATTGAGGATTGAGGATTGAGGATTGAAGATTGAGTATTCAGGATTGGAGATTGGCGATTGAGGATTGAAGACCGAGGATTGAGGATTGAGGATTGAAGATTGAGTATTGAGGATTGAAGATTGAGGATTGAGGATTGAGCATTGACGATTGAGAATTGAGAATTGTGGATTGAGTATTGAGGATTGAGGATTGAAGATTGAATATTGATGATTGAAGATTGAGGATCGAGGATTGGGAATTGAGGATTGAGGATTGAAGATTGAGTATTGAGGATTGAAGATTCAGGATTGAGGATTGTGGATTGAAGATTGAGGACTGAGTGTTGAGGGTTGCGTGATGAGGATTGATGTTTGTGGATTGAGATTTGAAGATTGAAGAATGGGGATTGAGTATTGAAAACTGTGAATTGAGGATATTCTATTGAGGATTGAGGATTGACAATTGATTGTTGAGGACTTATGGGTGAAGATTGAGGATTCAGGTTTGAGGATTCAGGATTGACGTTTGAGGACTGAGGATTGAGGATTGAGGATTGAGGATTGAGGATTGATGGCTGAGGGTTGTGCGTTGAACATTGAGGATTGAGGATTGAGGATTGAGGATTGAGGATTGAAGATTGAGTATTCAGGATTCGAGATTGACGATTGAGGATTGAGGACCGAGGATTGAGGATTGTGTATTGAAGGTTGAGTATTGAGGATTGACGATTGACGATTGAGGATTGAGAATTGAGGATTGAGGATTGAGGAATGAGCATTGAAGATTGAGTATTGAGGATTGAACGTTGAGGATTGTGGATTGAGGATTGAGGATTCAGGATTGAATATTGAGGACTGGGGACTGAGTGTTGAGGGTTGAGTGATGAGAATTGATGTTTGTGGATAGAGATTTGAAGATTGCAGATTGAGTATTGAGTAATGAAAACTGTGAATTGATGATATTCTATTGAGGATTGAGGATTGACAACTGATTGTAGAGGACTGAGGGCTGAAGATTGAGGATTCAGGATTGAGGATTCAGGATTGAGGTTTGAGGACTGAGGATTGAAGGTTGAGGATTGAGGACTGAGTATTGAGGATAGAGGATTGAGTATTGAGGATTGAGGGTGGAAGACTGAGGATTGGGTATTGAGGATTGAACGTTGAGGATTGAGGATTGAGGATTGAAGATTGAAGATTGAACATTAATGATTGAAGATTGAGGATTGAGGATTGAGGGTTGTGGATTGAGAATTGAAGATTGAGGATTGAGGATCGAAGATTGAGGATTCGGTATTGAGGATTGAAGAATGAGGATTGAGGAGTGAGGACTGAGGATTGAGGATTGCAGTTTGAGTATTGAAGGTTGAAGATTGAGGATTGAGGATTGAGGATTGAGGATTGACGATTCAGTATTGAAGATTGAGGAATGATCACTGAGGATTGAGGATTGAGGATTGAGGTTTGAGTACTGAGGATTGAGGATTGAAGATTGAGTATTGAGGATTGAAGGTTGAGGATTGAGGATTGAGGATTGATGATTGAGGATGAGGGCTGAGGTTTGAGGATTGAGGATTGAGGACTGAGGACTGAGGATTGCGGGTTGAGAATTGAGGATTGAGGATTGAGGATTGAAGATTGAGGATTGGGTATTGGGGATTGAAGAATGAGGATTGAGGATTGAGGATTGAGGGTTGAGGATTGAATATTGAGTATTCAGTATTGGAGATTGACGATTGAGGATTGATGACCGAGGATTGAGTATTGAGGATTCGAGATTGAGTATCGAGGATTGAAGATTGAGGATTGAGGATTGAGGATTGGGGATTGAGGATTGAATATTGAGGATTGGGGACTGAGTGTTGAGGGTTGAGTGATGAGAATTGATGTTTGTGGGAACAGATTTGAAGATTGCAGGTTGAGTATTGAGCATTGAAACCTGTGAATTGAGGATATTCTATTGAGGATTGAGGATTGACAACTGATTGTTGAGGACTGAGGGCTGAAGATTGAGGATTCAGGGTTGAGAATTCAGGATTGAGGTTTGAGGACTGAGGATTGAGGATTGAGGATTGAGGACTGAGGATTGAAGATTGAGTATTGAGGATTGAAGATTGAGGATTGAGGATTGGGGATTGAGGATTGAGGATTGAAGATTGAGGATTGGGGATTGAGGATTGACGATTGAGTATTGAGCATTGACGATTGAGAATAGAGGATTGTGGATTGAGTATTGAGGATTGAGGATTGAGGATTGAAGATTGAATATTGATGATTGAAGATTGAGGATTGAGGATTGAGGGTTGCGGATTGAGGACGAGGACTCAGGGTTGAGTATTGGAGTTTGAAGTCTGAGGATTGAGGATTGTGGACTGAGAATTGAGGATTGTGGATTGAGGATTGAAGATTGAGGATCCGGTATTGAGGATTGAAGATTGAGAATTGAGGAGTGAGGACTGAGGATTGAGGATTGCAGTTTGAGTATTGAGGATTGAAGATTGAGGATTGGGTGTTGAGGATTGAGGAATGTGGAGTGAGGATTGAGGATTGAGGATTGAGGATTGAAGATTGAGTATTGACGATTGATGATTGAGGGTTGAGGATTGAAGATTGAGGATTGGGTATTGCGGATTGAACATTGAGGATTGAAGATTGAGGATTGGGTGCTGAGGGTTGAAGAATGAGGATTGAGGATTGAGGATTGAGGATTGAGGATTGAAGATTCAGTATTGAGGATTGAAGATTGTGGATTAAGGATTGAGGATTGAGGATTGAAGATTCAGTATTGAGGATTGAAGATTGAGGATTGAGGACTGAGTATTGAGGATTGAGGATTGAGTATTGAGGATTGAGGGTGGAAGACTGAGGATTGGGTAATGAGGATTGAACGTTGAGGATTGAGGGTTGAGGATTGAGGATTGAGGATTGAAGATTGAAGTTTGAATATTAATGATTGAAGATTGAGGATTGAGGATTGAGGGTTGTGGCTTGAGGACGAGGACTGAGGGTTGAGTATTGGTGTTTGAAGTCTGAGGATTGAGGATTGAGGATTGAGGATTGAGGATTGAGGATTGATAATTCGGTATTGAGGATTGAAGAATGAGGATTGAGGAGTGAGGACTGAGGATTGAGGATTGCAGTTTGAGTATTGAGGATTGAAGATTGAGGATTGAGGATTGAGGATTGAGGATTGAGGATTGAGGATTGATTATTGAATATTGAGTATTGAGGATTGAAGATTGAGGATTGAGGATTGAGGATTGAGGATTGAGGATGCGGGCTGAGGGTTGAGGATTGAGGTTTGAGGTTTGAGGACTGAGGACTGAGAATTGAGGGTTGAGAATTGAGGATTGAGGATTGAGTATTGTAGATTGAGGATCGGGTATTGAGGATTGAAGAATGTGGATTGAGGCTTGAGGATTGAGGATTGAGGATTGAAGATTGAGGATTGAGGATTGAGGATTGAGGGTTGAGGATTGAATATTGAGTATTGAGGATTGAAGATTGAGGATTGAGGATTGAGGATTGAGGATTGCGGATTGAGGATTGAGGATTGAAGATTGAGTATTGAGGGTTGAAGATTGAGGATTGAGGATTGAGGATTTAGGATTGAGGATGACGGCTGAGGTTTGAGGATTGAGGTTTGAGGTCCGAGGACTGAGAATTGAGGGTCGAGAATTGAGGATTGAGGATTGAGGATTGAAGATTGAGGATTGGGTATTGAGGATTGAAGAATGAGGATTGAGGATTGAGGATTGGGGTTTGAGGATTGAGGATTGAAGATTGAGGTTTGGGTATTGAGGATTGAACATTGAGGACTGTGGATTGAGGATTGACGATTGAGTATTGAGCATTGACGATTGAGAATTGAGGATTGTGGATTGAGTATTGAGGATTGAGGATTGAGGATTGAAGATTGAATATTGATGATTGAAGAATGAGGATTGAGGATTGAGGGTTGCGGATTGAGGACGAGGACTCAGGGTTGAGTATTGGAGTTTGAAGTCTGAGGATTGAGGATTGTGGATTGAGGATTGAAGATTGAGGATCCGGTATTGAGGATTGAAGAATGAGAATTGAGGAGTGAGGACTGAGGATTGAGGATTGCAGTTTGAGTATTGAGGATTGAAGATTGAGGATTGAGGATTGAGGATTGAGGATTGAGGATTGAGGATTGAGGATTGAAGATTGAGTATTGAGGATTGAAGATTGAGGATTGAGGATTGAGGATTGAGGATTGAGGACTGAGGATTGAAGATTGAGGGTTGGGGATTGAGGATTGAGGATGAGGGCTGAGGTTTGAGGATTGAGGATTGAGGATTGAGGATTGAAGATTGAGTATTGACGATTGAAGATTGAGGATTGAGGATTGCGGATTGAGGATTGAGGATTGAGGGTTGAGGATTGAAGATTGAGGATTGGGTATTGCGGATTGAACATTGAGGATTGAAGATTGAGGATTGGGTGCTGAGGGTTGAAGAATGAGGATTGAGGATTGAGGATTGAGGATTGAGGATTGAAGATCCAGTATTGAGGATTGAAGATTGTGGATTAAGGATTGAGTATTGAGGATTGAAGGTTGAGTATTGAGGATTGAAGATTGAGGATTGAGGACTGAGTATTGAGGATTGAGGATTGAGTATTGAGGATTGAGGGTGGAAGACTGAGGATTGGGTAACGAGGATTGAACGTTGAGGATTGAGGAGTGAGGACTGAGGATTGAGGAGTGCAGTTTGAGTATTGAGGATTGAAGATTGAGGATTGAGGATTGAGGATTGAGGATTGAGGATTGAGGATTGATTATTGAATATTAAGTATTGAGGATTGAAGATTGAGGATTGAGGATTGAGGACTGAGGATTGAGGATGAGGGCTGAGGGTTGAGGATTGAGGTTTGAGGTTTGAGGACTGAGCACTCAGGATTGAGGATTGAGAATTGAGGATTGAGGATTGAGTATTGTAGATTGAGGATCGGGTATTGAGGATTGAAGAATGTGGATTGAGGATTGAGGATTGAGGATTGAAGATTGAGGATTGAGGATTGAGGATTGAGGATTGAATATTGAGTATTGAGGATTGAAGATTGAGGATTGAGGATTGAGGGTTGAGGATTGAGGACGAGGACTGACGGTGAGGATTGAGGTTTGAGGATTGAGGATTGAGGATTGAGTACTGAGGATTGAGGATTGAGGATTGAGCATTGTGGATTGAAGATTGAGGACTCGGGATTGAGGATTGGTGATACAGGATTAAGGATTGAAGATTGGGTATTGAGGATCTAGGATTGGAGATTAATTATTGAGGATTGAAGATTGAGGATTAAGGATTGAGGATTGAGGATTGAGGATTGCGGATTGAGGATTGAGGATTGTGGATTGAGGATTGAGGAATGAGCATTGAAGATTGAGTATTGAGGATTGAACGTTGAGGATTGTGGATTGAGGATTGAGGACTCAGGATTGAATATTGAGGACTGGGGACTGAGTGTTGAGGGTTGAGTGATGAGAATTGATGTTTGCGGATAGAGATTTGAAGATTGCAGATTGAGTATTGAGTAATGAAAACTGTGAATTGATGATATTCTATTGAGGATTGAGGATTGACAACTGATTGTAGAGGACCGAGTGCTGAAGATTGAGGATTCAGGATTGAGGATTCAGGATTGAGGTTTGAGGACTGAGGATTGAAGATTGAGGATTGAGGACTGAGTATTGAGGATTGAGGATTGAGTATTGAGCATTGACGATTGAGAATTGAGGATAGTGGATTGAGTATTGAGGATTGAGGATTGAGGATTGAAGATTGAATATTGAAGATTGAAGATTGAGGATCGAGGATTGAGGGTTGTGGATTGAGGACGAGGACTGAGGGTTGAGTATTGATGTTTGAGGTCTGAGGATTGAGGATTGAGGATTGAGGATTGAGAATTGAGGACTGAGGATTGAGGATTGAAGATTGAGGATTGGGCGTTGAGGATTGAGGATTGAGGATTGAGGATTGATTATTGAAGATTGAGTATTGAGGATTGAAGATTGAGGATTGAGGATTGAGGATTGAGGATTGAGGATGAGGGCTGAGGGTTGAGGATTGAGGTTTGAGGTTTGAGGACTGAGGACTGAGGATTGAGGATTGAGAATTGAGGATTGAGGATTGAGTATTGTAGATTGAGGATCGGGTATTGAGGATTGAAGAATGTGGATTGAGGATTGAGGATTGAGGATTGAGGATTGAAGATTGAAGACTGAGGATTGAAGGTTGAGGATTGGGTGTTGAGGATAGAAGAATGAGGATTGAGGATTGAGGATTGGGGATTGAGGATTGAGGATTGAAGATTCAGTATTGAGGATTGAAGATTGAGGATTGAGGATTGACGATTGAGGATTGAGGATTGAGGATTGAGGATTGAGGATTGAGGGTTGAGGATTGAGGATTGAGGATTGAATATTGAGTATTCAGTATTGGAGATTGACGATTGAGGATTGATGACCGAGGATTGAGGATTGAGGATTGGAGATTGAGTATCGAGGATTGAAGATTGAGGATTGAGGATTGAGGATTGGGGATTGAGTATTGTAGATTGAGGATCGGGTATTGAGGATTGAAGAATGTGGATTGAGGATTGAGGATTGAGGATTGAGGATTGAAGATTGAAGACTGAGGATTGAAGGTTGAGGATAGGGTGTTGAGGATAGAAGAATGAGGATTGAGGATTGAGGATTGGGGATTGAGGATTGAGGATTGAAGATTCAGTATTGAGGATTGAAGATTGAGGATTGAGGATTGACGATTGAGGATTGAGGATTGAGGATTGAGGATTGAGGATTGAGGGTTGAGGATTGAGGATTGAGGATTGAATATTGAGTATTCAGTATTGGAGATTGACGATTGAGGATTGATGACCGAGGATTGAGGATTGAGGATTGGAGATTGAGTATCGAGGATTGAAGATTGAGGATTGGGGATTGAGGATTGAATATTGAGGATTGGGGACTGAGTGTTGAGGGTTGAGTGATGAGAATTGATGTTTGTGGGAACAGATTTGAAGATTGCAGGTTGAGTATTGAGCATTGAAACCTGTGAATTGAGGATATTCTATTGAGGATTGAGGATTGACAACTGATTGTTGAGGACTGAGGGCTGAAGATTGAGGATTCAGGGTTGAGAATTCAGGATTGAGGTTTGAGGACTGAGGATTGAGGATTGAGGATTGAGGACTGAGGATTGAAGATTGAGTATTGAGGATTGAAGATTGAGGATTGAGGATTGGGGATTGAGGATTGAGGATTGAAGATTGAGGATTGGGGATTGAGGATTGACGATTGAGTATTGAGCATTGACGATTGAGAATAGAGGATTGTGGATTGAGTATTGAGGATTGAGGATTGAGGATTGAAGATTGAATATTGATGATTGAAGATTGAGGATTGAGGATTGAGGGTTGCGGATTGAGGACGAGGACTCAGGGTTGAGTATTGGAGTTTGAAGTCTGAGGATTGAGGATTGTGGACTGAGAATTGAGGATTGTGGATTGAGGATTGAAGATTGAGGATCCGGTATTGAGGATTGAAGATTGAGAATTGAGGAGTGAGGACTGAGGATTGAGGATTGCAGTTTGAGTATTGAGGATTGAAGATTGAGGATTGGGTGTTGAGGATTGAGGAATGTGGAGTGAGGATTGAGGATTGAGGATTGAGGATTGAAGATTGAGTATTGACGATTGATGATTGAGGGTTGAGGATTGAAGATTGAGGATTGGGTATTGCGGATTGAACATTGAGGATTGAAGATTGAGGATTGGGTGCTGAGGGTTGAAGAATGAGGATTGAGGATTGAGGATTGAGGATTGAGGATTGAAGATTCAGTATTGAGGATTGAAGATTGTGGATTAAGGATTGAGGATTGAGGATTGAAGATTCAGTATTGAGGATTGAAGATTGAGGATTGAGGACTGAGTATTGAGGATTGAGGATTGAGTATTGAGGATTGAGGGTGGAAGACTGAGGATTGGGTAATGAGGATTGAACGTTGAGGATTGAGGGTTGAGGATTGAGGATTGAGGATTGAAGATTGAAGTTTGAATATTAATGATTGAAGATTGAGGATTGAGGATTGAGGGTTGTGGATTGAGGACGAGGACTGAGGGTTGAGTATTGGTGTTTGAAGTCTGAGGATTGAGGATTGAGGATTGAGGATTGAGGATTGAAGATTGATAATTCGGTATTGAGGATTGAAGAATGAGGATTGAGGAGTGAGGACTGAGGATTGAGGATTGCAGTTTGAGTATTGAGGATTGAAGATTGAGGATTGAGGATTGAGGATTGAGGATTGAGGATTGAGGATTGATTATTGAATATTGAGTATTGAGGATTGAAGATTGAGGATTGAGGATTGAGGATTGAGGATTGAGGATGCGGGCTGAGGGTTGAGGATTGAGGTTTGAGGTTTGAGGACTGAGGACTGAGAATTGAGGGTTGAGAATTGAGGATTGAGGATTGAGTATTGTAGATTGAGGATCGGGTATTGAGGATTGAAGAATGTGGATTGAGGCTTGAGGATTGAGGATTGAGGATTGAAGATTGAGGATTGAGGATTGAGGATTGAGGGTTGAGGATTGAATATTGAGTATTGAGGATTGAAGATTGAGGATTGAGGATTGAGGATTGAGGATTGCGGATTGAGGATTGAGGATTGAAGATTGAGTATTGAGGGTTGAAGATTGAGGATTGAGGATTGAGGATTTAGGATTGAGGATGACGGCTGAGGTTTGAGGATTGAGGTTTGAGGTCCGAGGACTGAGAATTGAGGGTCGAGAATTGAGGATTGAGGATTGAGGATTGAAGATTGAGGATTGGGTATTGAGGATTGAAGAATGAGGATTGAGGATTGAGGATTGGGGTTTGAGGATTGAGGATTGAAGATTGAGTATTCAGGATTGGAGATTGGCGATTGAGGGTTGAGGATTGACGATAGAGGATTGAAGATTGAGGATTGGGGACTGAGTGTTGTGGGTTGAGTGATGAGAATTGATGATTGTGGATAGAGATTTGAAGATTTCAGGTTGAGTATTGAGTATTGAAACCTGTGAATTGAGGATATTCTATTGAGGATTAAGGACTGACAACTGATTGTTGAGGACTGAGGTCTGAAGACTGAGGATTCAGGTTTGAGGATTCAGGATTCAGGTTTGAGGACTGAGGATTGAGGATTGAGGATTGAGGATTGAGGATTGAGGATTGAGGATTGAGGATTGAAGATTGAGGTTTGGGTATTGAGGATTGAACATTGAGGACTGTGGATTGAGTATTGAGGATCGAGAATTGAGGACTGAGGATTGAGGATTGAAGATTGAGGATTGGGTGTTGAGAATTGAGGGTTGTGGATTGAGGACGAGGACTGAGGGCTGAGTATTGATGTTTGAGGTCTGAGGATTGAGGATTGAGGATTGAGGATTGAGAATTGAGGACTGAGGATTGAGGATTGAAGATTGAGTATAGGGTGTTGAGGATTGAAGAATGTGGAGTGAGGATTGAGGATTGAGGATTGAGGATTGAAGATTGAGTATTGAGGATTGAAGATTGAGGATTGAGGATTGAGGATTGAGGATTGAGGATTGAGGATTGAGAATTGAGGACTGAGGATTGAGGATTGAAGATTGAGGATTGGGTGTTGAGGATTGAAGAATGTGGATTGAGGATTGATTATTGAGGATTGAGGATTGAAGGTTGACTATTGAGGATTGAAGATTGAAGACTGAGGATTGAAGGTTGAGGATTGGGTGTTGAGGATAGAAGAATGAGGATTGAGGATTGAGGATTGAGGATTGAGGATTGAGGATTGAAGATTCAGTATTGAGGATTGAAGATTGAGGATTGAGGATTGACGATTGAGGATTGAAGATTGAGTATTGAGGATTGAAGATTGAGGATTGAGGACTGAGTATTGAGGATGGGGGATTGAGGATTGAGGATAGAGGATTGAAGATTGAGGATTGGGGATTGAGGATTGACGATTGAGTATTGAGCATTGACGATTGAGAATTGAGGATTGTGGATTGAGTATTGAGGATTGAGGATTGAGGATTGAAGATTGAATATTGATGATTGAAGATTGAGGATTGAGGATTGAGGGTTGCGGATTGAGGACGAGGACTCAGGGTTGAGTATTGGAGTTTGAAGTCTGAGGATTGAGGATTGTGGATTGAGGATTGAAGATTGAGGATCCGGTATTGAGGATTGAAGAATGAGAATTGAGGAGTGAGGACTGAGGATTGAGGATTGCAGTTTGAGTATTGAGGATTGAAGATTGAGGATTGAGGATTGAGGATTGAGGATTGAGGATTGAGGATTGAGGATTGAAGATTGAGTATTGAGGATTGAAGATTGAGGATTGAGGATTGAGGATTGAGGATTGAGGACTGAGGATTGAAGATTGAGGGTTGGGGATTGAGGATTGAGGATGAGGGCTGAGGTTTGAGGATTGAGGATTGAGGATTGAGGATTGAAGATTGAGTATTGACGATTGAAGATTGAGGATTGAGGATTGCGGATTGAGGATTGAGGATTGAGGGTTGAGGATTGAAGATTGAGGATTGGGTATTGCGGATTGAACATTGAGGATTGAAGATTGAGGATTGGGTGCTGAGGGTTGAAGAATGAGGATTGAGGATTGAGGATTGAGGATTGAGGATTGAAGATCCAGTATTGAGGATTGAAGATTGTGGATTAAGGATTGAGTATTGAGGATTGAAGGTTGAGTATTGAGGATTGAAGATTGAGGATTGAGGACTGAGTATTGAGGATTGAGGATTGAGTATTGAGGATTGAGGGTGGAAGACTGAGGATTGGGTAACGAGGATTGAACGTTGAGGATTGAGGAGTGAGGACTGAGGATTGAGGAGTGCAGTTTGAGTATTGAGGATTGAAGATTGAGGATTGAGGATTGAGGATTGAGGATTGAGGATTGAGGATTGATTATTGAATATTAAGTATTGAGGATTGAAGATTGAGGATTGAGGATTGAGGACTGAGGATTGAGGATGAGGGCTGAGGGTTGAGGATTGAGGTTTGAGGTTTGAGGACTGAGCACTCAGGATTGAGGATTGAGAATTGAGGATTGAGGATTGAGTATTGTAGATTGAGGATCGGGTATTGAGGATTGAAGAATGTGGATTGAGGATTGAGGATTGAGGATTGAAGATTGAGGATTGAGGATTGAGGATTGAGGATTGAATATTGAGTATTGAGGATTGAAGATTGAGGATTGAGGATTGAGGGTTGAGGATTGAGGACGAGGACTGACGGTGAGGATTGAGGTTTGAGGATTGAGGATTGAGGATTGAGTACTGAGGATTGAGGATTGAGGATTGAGCATTGTGGATTGAAGATTGAGGACTCGGGATTGAGGATTGGTGATACAGGATTAAGGATTGAAGATTGGGTATTGAGGATCTAGGATTGGAGATTAATTATTGAGGATTGAAGATTGAGGATTAAGGATTGAGGATTGAGGATTGAGGATTGCGGATTGAGGATTGAGGATTGTGGATTGAGGATTGAGGAATGAGCATTGAAGATTGAGTATTGAGGATTGAACGTTGAGGATTGTGGATTGAGGATTGAGGACTCAGGATTGAATATTGAGGACTGGGGACTGAGTGTTGAGGGTTGAGTGATGAGAATTGATGTTTGCGGATAGAGATTTGAAGATTGCAGATTGAGTATTGAGTAATGAAAACTGTGAATTGATGATATTCTATTGAGGATTGAGGATTGACAACTGATTGTAGAGGACCGAGTGCTGAAGATTGAGGATTCAGGATTGAGGATTCAGGATTGAGGTTTGAGGACTGAGGATTGAAGATTGAGGATTGAGGACTGAGTATTGAGGATTGAGGATTGAGTATTGAGCATTGACGATTGAGAATTGAGGATAGTGGATTGAGTATTGAGGATTGAGGATTGAGGATTGAAGATTGAATATTGAAGATTGAAGATTGAGGATCGAGGATTGAGGGTTGTGGATTGAGGACGAGGACTGAGGGTTGAGTATTGATGTTTGAGGTCTGAGGATTGAGGATTGAGGATTGAGGATTGAGAATTGAGGACTGAGGATTGAGGATTGAAGATTGAGGATTGGGCGTTGAGGATTGAGGATTGAGGATTGAGGATTGATTATTGAAGATTGAGTATTGAGGATTGAAGATTGAGGATTGAGGATTGAGGATTGAGGATTGAGGATGAGGGCTGAGGGTTGAGGATTGAGGTTTGAGGTTTGAGGACTGAGGACTGAGGATTGAGGATTGAGAATTGAGGATTGAGGATTGAGTATTGTAGATTGAGGATCGGGTATTGAGGATTGAAGAATGTGGATTGAGGATTGAGGATTGAGGATTGAGGATTGAAGATTGAAGACTGAGGATTGAAGGTTGAGGATTGGGTGTTGAGGATAGAAGAATGAGGATTGAGGATTGAGGATTGGGGATTGAGGATTGAGGATTGAAGATTCAGTATTGAGGATTGAAGATTGAGGATTGAGGATTGACGATTGAGGATTGAGGATTGAGGATTGAGGATTGAGGATTGAGGGTTGAGGATTGAGGATTGAGGATTGAATATTGAGTATTCAGTATTGGAGATTGACGATTGAGGATTGATGACCGAGGATTGAGGATTGAGGATTGGAGATTGAGTATCGAGGATTGAAGATTGAGGATTGAGGATTGAGGATTGGGGATTGAGTATTGTAGATTGAGGATCGGGTATTGAGGATTGAAGAATGTGGATTGAGGATTGAGGATTGAGGATTGAGGATTGAAGATTGAAGACTGAGGATTGAAGGTTGAGGATAGGGTGTTGAGGATAGAAGAATGAGGATTGAGGATTGAGGATTGGGGATTGAGGATTGAGGATTGAAGATTCAGTATTGAGGATTGAAGATTGAGGATTGAGGATTGACGATTGAGGATTGAGGATTGAGGATTGAGGATTGAGGATTGAGGGTTGAGGATTGAGGATTGAGGATTGAATATTGAGTATTCAGTATTGGAGATTGACGATTGAGGATTGATGACCGAGGATTGAGGATTGAGGATTGGAGATTGAGTATCGAGGATTGAAGATTGAGGATTGGGGATTGAGGATTGAATATTGAGGATTGGGGACTGAGTGTTGAGGGTTGAGTGATGAGAATTGATGTTTGTGGGAACAGATTTGAAGATTGCAGGTTGAGTATTGAGCATTGAAACCTGTGAATTGAGGATATTCTATTGAGGATTGAGGATTGACAACTGATTGTTGAGGACTGAGGGCTGAAGATTGAGGATTCAGGGTTGAGAATTCAGGATTGAGGTTTGAGGACTGAGGATTGAGGATTGAGGATTGAGGACTGAGGATTGAAGATTGAGTATTGAGGATTGAAGATTGAGGATTGAGGATTGGGGATTGAGGATTGAGGATTGAAGATTGAGGATTGGGGATTGAGGATTGACGATTGAGTATTGAGCATTGACGATTGAGAATAGAGGATTGTGGATTGAGTATTGAGGATTGAGGATTGAGGATTGAAGATTGAATATTGATGATTGAAGATTGAGGATTGAGGATTGAGGGTTGCGGATTGAGGACGAGGACTCAGGGTTGAGTATTGGAGTTTGAAGTCTGAGGATTGAGGATTGTGGACTGAGAATTGAGGATTGTGGATTGAGGATTGAAGATTGAGGATCCGGTATTGAGGATTGAAGATTGAGAATTGAGGAGTGAGGACTGAGGATTGAGGATTGCAGTTTGAGTATTGAGGATTGAAGATTGAGGATTGGGTGTTGAGGATTGAGGAATGTGGAGTGAGGATTGAGGATTGAGGATTGAGGATTGAAGATTGAGTATTGACGATTGATGATTGAGGGTTGAGGATTGAAGATTGAGGATTGGGTATTGCGGATTGAACATTGAGGATTGAAGATTGAGGATTGGGTGCTGAGGGTTGAAGAATGAGGATTGAGGATTGAGGATTGAGGATTGAGGATTGAAGATTCAGTATTGAGGATTGAAGATTGTGGATTAAGGATTGAGGATTGAGGATTGAAGATTCAGTATTGAGGATTGAAGATTGAGGATTGAGGACTGAGTATTGAGGATTGAGGATTGAGTATTGAGGATTGAGGGTGGAAGACTGAGGATTGGGTAATGAGGATTGAACGTTGAGGATTGAGGGTTGAGGATTGAGGATTGAGGATTGAAGATTGAAGTTTGAATATTAATGATTGAAGATTGAGGATTGAGGATTGAGGGTTGTGGATTGAGGACGAGGACTGAGGGTTGAGTATTGGTGTTTGAAGTCTGAGGATTGAGGATTGAGGATTGAGGATTGAGGATTGAAGATTGATAATTCGGTATTGAGGATTGAAGAATGAGGATTGAGGAGTGAGGACTGAGGATTGAGGATTGCAGTTTGAGTATTGAGGATTGAAGATTGAGGATTGAGGATTGAGGATTGAGGATTGAGGATTGAGGATTGATTATTGAATATTGAGTATTGAGGATTGAAGATTGAGGATTGAGGATTGAGGATTGAGGATTGAGGATGCGGGCTGAGGGTTGAGGATTGAGGTTTGAGGTTTGAGGACTGAGGACTGAGAATTGAGGGTTGAGAATTGAGGATTGAGGATTGAGTATTGTAGATTGAGGATCGGGTATTGAGGATTGAAGAATGTGGATTGAGGCTTGAGGATTGAGGATTGAGGATTGAAGATTGAGGATTGAGGATTGAGGATTGAGGGTTGAGGATTGAATATTGAGTATTGAGGATTGAAGATTGAGGATTGAGGATTGAGGATTGAGGATTGCGGATTGAGGATTGAGGATTGAAGATTGAGTATTGAGGGTTGAAGATTGAGGATTGAGGATTGAGGATTTAGGATTGAGGATGACGGCTGAGGTTTGAGGATTGAGGTTTGAGGTCCGAGGACTGAGAATTGAGGGTCGAGAATTGAGGATTGAGGATTGAGGATTGAAGATTGAGGATTGGGTATTGAGGATTGAAGAATGAGGATTGAGGATTGAGGATTGGGGATTGAGGATTGAGGATTGAAGATTGAGTATTCAGGATTGGAGATTGGCGATTGAGGGTTGAGGATTGACGATAGAGGATTGAAGATTGAGGATTGGGGACTGAGTGTTGTGGGTTGAGTGATGTGAATTGATGATTGTGGATAGAGATTTGAAGATTTCAGGTTGAGTATTGAGTATTGAAACCTGTGAATTGAGGATATTCTATTGAGGATTAAGGACTGACAACTGATTGTTGAGGACTGAGGTCTGAAGACTGAGGATTCAGGTTTGAGGATTCAGGATTCAGGTTTGAGGACTGAGGATTGAGGATTGAGGATTGAGGATTGAGGATTGAGGATTGAGTATTGAGGATTGAAGATTGAGGTTTGGGTATTGAGGATTGAACATTGAGGACTGTGGATTGAGTATTGAGGATCGAGAATTGAGGACTGAGGATTGAGGATTGAAGATTGAGGATTGGGTGTTGAGAATTGAGGGTTGTGGATTGAGGACGAGGACTGAGGGCTGAGTATTGATGTTTGAGGTCTGAGGATTGAGGATTGAGGATTGAGGATTGAGAATTGAGGACTGAGGATTGAGGATTGAAGATTGAGTATAGGGTGTTGAGGATTGAAGAATGTGGGGTGAGGATTGAGGATTGAGGATTGAGGATTGAAGATTGAGTATTGAGGATTGAAGATTGAGGATTGAGGATTGAGGATTGAGGATTGAGGATTGAGGATTGAGAATTGAGGACTGAGGATTGAGGATTGAAGATTGAGGATTGGGTGTTGAGGATTGAAGAATGTGGATTGAGGATTGATTATTGAGGATTGAGGATTGAAGGTTGACTATTGAGGATTGAAGATTGAAGACTGAGGATTGAAGGTTGAGGATTGGGTGTTGAGGATAGAAGAATGAGGATTGAGGATTGAGGATTGAGGATTGAGGATTGAGGATTGAAGATTCAGTATTGAGGATTGAAGATTGAGGATTGAGGATTGACGATTGAGGATTGAAGATTGAGTATTGAGGATTGAAGATTGAGGATTGAGGACTGAGTATTGAGGATGGGGGATTGAGGATTGAGGATAGAGGATTGAAGATTGAGGATTGGGGATTGAGGATTGACGATTGAGTATTGAGCATTGACGATTGAGAATTGAGGATTGTGGATTGAGTATTGAGGATTGAGGATTGAGGATTGAAGATTGAATATTGATGATTGAAGATTGAGGATTGAGGATTGAGGGTTGCGGATTGAGGACGAGGACTCAGGGTTGAGTATTGGAGTTTGAAGTCTGAGGATTGAGGATTGTGGATTGAGGATTGAAGATTGAGGATCCGGTATTGAGGATTGAAGAATGAGAATTGAGGAGTGAGGACTGAGGATTGAGGATTGCAGCTTGAGTATTGAGGATTGAAGATTGAGGATTGAGGATTGAGGATTGAGGATTGAGGATTGAGGATTGAGGATTGAAGATTGAGTATTGAGGATTGAAGATTGAGGATTGAGGATTGAGGATTGAGGATTGAGGACTGAGGATTGAAGATTGAGGGTTGGGGATTGAGGATTGAGGATGAGGGCTGAGGTTTGAGGATTGAGGATTGAGGATTGAGGATTGAAGATTGAGTATTGACGATTGAAGATTGAGGATTGAGGATTGCGGATTGAGGATTGAGGATTGAGTGTTGAGGATTGAAGATTGAGGATTGGGTATTGCGGATTGAACATTGAGGATTGAAGATTGAGGATTGGGTGCTGAGGGTTGAAGAATGAGGATTGAGGATTGAGGATTGAGGATTGAGGATTGAAGATCCAGTATTGAGGATTGAAGATTGTGGATTAAGGATTGAGTATTGAGGATTGAAGGTTGAGTATTGAGGATTGAAGATTGAGGATTGAGGACTGAGTATTGAGGATTGAGGATTGAGTATTGAGGATTGAGGGTGGAAGACTGAGGATTGGGTAACGAGGATTGAACGTTGAGGATTGAGGGTTGAGGATTGAGGATTGAGGATTGAAGATTGAAGATTGAATATTAATGATTGAAGATTGAGGATTGAGGATTGAGAGTTGTGGATTGAGGTCGAGGACTGAGGGTTGAGTATTGGTGTTTGAAGTCTGAGGATTGAGGATTGAGGATTGAGGATTGAGGATTGAAGATTGAGGATTCGGTATTGAGGATTGAAGAATGAGGATTGAGGAGTGAGGACTGAGGATTGAGGAGTGCAGTTTGAGTATTGAGGATTGAAGATTGAGGATTGAGGATTGAGGATTGAGGATTGAGGATTGAGGATTGATTATTGAATATTAAGTATTGAGGATTGAAGATTGAGGATTGAGGATTGAGGATTGAGGATTGAGGATGAGGGCTGAGGGTTGAGGATTGAGGTTTGAGGTTTGAGGACTGAGCACTCAGGATTGAGGATTGAGAATTGAGGATTGAGGATTGAGTATTGTAGATTGAGGATCGGGTATTGAGGATTGAAGAATGTGGATTGAGGATTGAGGATTGAGGATTGAAGATTGAGGATTGAGGATTGAGGATTGAGGATTGAATATTGAGTATTGAGGATTGAAGATTGAGGATTGAGGATTGAGGACGAGGACTGACGGTGAGGATTGAGGTTTGAGGATTGAGGATTGAGGATTGAGTACTGAGGATTGAGGATTGAGGATTGAGCATTGTGGATTGAAGATTGAGGACTCGGGATTGAGGATTGGTGATACAGGATTAAGGATTGAAGATTGGGTATTGAGGATCTAGGATTGGAGATTAATTATTGAGGATTGAAGATTGAGGATTAAGGATTGAGGATTGAGGATTGAGGATTGCGGATTGAGGATTGAGGATTGTGGATTGAGGATTGAGGAATGAGCATTGAAGATTGAGTATTGAGGATTGAACGTTGAGGATTGTGGATTGAGGATTGAGGACTCAGGATTGAATATTGAGGACTGGGGACTGAGTGTTGAGGGTTGAGTGATGAGAATTGATGTTTGCGGATAGAGATTTGAAGATTGCAGATTGAGTATTGAGTAACGAAAACTGTGAATTGATGATATTCTATTGAGGATTGAGGATTGACAACTGATTGTAGAGGACCGAGTGCTGAAGATTGAGGATTCAGGATTGAGGATTCAGGATTGAGGTTTGAGGACTGAGGATTGAAGATTGAGGATTGAGGACTGAGTATTGAGGATTGAGGATTGAGTATTGAGCATTGACGATTGAGAATTGAGGATAGTGGATTGAGTATTGAGGATTGAGGATTGAGGATTGAAGATTGAATATTGAAGATTGAAGATTGAGGATCGAGGATTGAGGGTTGTGGATTGAGGACGAGGACTGAGGGTTGAGTATTGATGTTTGAGGTCTGAGGATTGAGGATTGAGGATTGAGGATTGAGAATTGAGGACTGAGGATTGAGGATTGAAGATTGAGAATTGGGCGTTGAGGATTGTGGATTGAGGATTGAGGATTGATTATTGAAGATTGAGTATTGAGGATTGAAGATTGAGGATTGAGGATTGAGGATTGAGGATTGAGGATGAGGGCTGAGGGTTGAGGATTGAGGTTTGAGGTTTGAGGACTGAGGACTGAGGATTGAGGATTGAGAATTGAGGATTGAGGATTGAGTATTGTAGATTGAGGATCGGGTATTGAGGATTGAAGAATGTGGATTGAGGATTGAGGATTGAGGATTGAGGATTGAAGATTGAAGACTGAGGATTGAAGGTTGAGGATTGGGTGTTGAGGATAGAAGAATGAGGATTGAGGATTGAGTATTGGGGATTGAGGATTGAGGATTGAAGATTCAGTATTGAGGATTGAAGATTGAGGATTGAGGATTGACGATTGAGGATTGAGGATTGAGGATTGAGGATTGAGGATTGAGGGTTGAGGATTGAGGATTGAGGATTGAATATTGAGTATTCAGTATTGGAGATTGACGATTGAGGATTGATGACCGAGGATTGAGGATTGAGGATTGGAGATTGAGTATCGAGGATTGAAGATTGAGGATTGAGGATTGAGGATTGGGGATTGAGTATTGTAGATTGAGGATCGGGTATTGAGGATTGAAGAATGTGGATTGAGGATTGAGGATTGAGGATTGAGGATTGAAGATTGAAGACTGAGGATTGAAGGTTGAGGATAGGGTGTTGAGGATAGAAGAATGAGGATTGAGGATTGAGGATTGGGGATTGAGGATTGAGGATTGAAGATTCAGTATTGAGGATTGAAGATTGAGGATTGAGGATTGACGATTGAGGATTGAGGATTGAGGATTGAGGATTGAGGATTGAGGGTTGAGGATTGAGGATTGAGGATTGAATATTGAGTATTCAGTATTGGAGATTGACGATTGAGGATTGATGACCGAGGATTGAGGATTGAGGATTGGAGATTGAGTATCGAGGATTGAAGATTGAGGATTGAGGATTGAGGATTGGGGATTGAGGATTGAATATTGCGGATTGGGGACTGAGTGTTGAGGGTTGAGTGATGAGAATTGATGTTTGTGGGTACAGATTTGAAGATTGCAGGTTGAGTATTGAGCATTGAAACCTGTGAATTGAGGATATTCTATTGAGGATTGAGGATTGACAACTGATTGTTGAGGACTGAGGGCTGAAGATTGAGGATTTAGGGTTGAGAATTCAGGATTGAGGTTTGAGGACTGAGGATTGAGGATTGAGGATTGAGGACTGAGGATTGAAGATTGAGTATTGAGGATTGAAGATTGAGGATTGAGGATTGGGGATTGAGGATTGAGGATTGAAGATTGAGGATTGGGGATTGAGGATTGACGATTGAGTATTGAGCATTGACGATTGAGAATTGAGGATTGTGGATTGTGGATTGAGTATTGAGGATTGAGGATTGAGGATTGAAGATTGAATATTGATGATTGAAGATTGAGGATTGAGGATTGAGGGTTGCGGATTGAGGACGAGAACTCAGGGTTGAGTATTGGTGTTTGAAGTCTGAGGATTGAGGATTGAGGATTGAGGATTGAGGATTGAGGATTGAAGATTGAGGATTCGGTATTGAGGATTGAAGAATGAGGATTGAGGAGTGAGGACTGAGGATTGAGGATTGCAGTTTGAGTATTGAGGATTGAAGATTGAGGATTGAGGATTGAGGATTGAGGATTGAGGATTGAGGATTGATTATTGAATATTGAGTATTGAGGATTGAAGATTGAGGATTGAGGATTGAGGATTGAGGATTGAGGATGAGGGCTGAGGGTTGAGGATTGAGGTTTGAGGTTTGAGGACTGAGGACTGAGGATTGAGGATTGAGAATTGAGGATTGAGGATTGAGTATTGTAGATTGAGGATCGGGTATTGAGGATTGAAGAATGTGGATTGAGGCTTGAGGATTGAGGATTGAGGATTGAAGATTGAGGATTGAGGATTGAGGATTGAGGGTTGAGGATTGAATATTGAGTATTGAGGATTGAAGATTGAGGATTGAGGATTGAGGGTTGAGGATTGAGGACGAGGACTGACGGTGAGGATTGAGGTTTGAGGATTGAGGATTGAGGATTGAGGACTGAGGTTTGAGGATTGAGGATTGAGCATTGTGGATTGAAGATTGAGGACTCGGGATTGAGGATTGGTGATACAGGATTAAGGATTGAAGATTGGGGATTGAGGATCTAGGATTGGAGATTAATTATTGAGGATTGAAGATTGAGGATTAAGGATTGAGGATTGAGGATTGAGGATTGCGGATTGAGTATTGAGGATTGAGGATTGAGGATTGAAGATTGAATATTGATGATTGAAGATTGAGGATTGAGGATTGAGGGTTGCGGATTGAGGACGAGAACTCAGGGTTGAGTATTGGTGTTTGAAGTCTGAGGATTGAGGATTGAGGATTGAGGATTGAGGATTGAGGATTGAAGATTGAGGATTCGGTATTGAGGATTGAAGAATGAGGATTGAGGAGTGAGGACTGAGGATTGAGGATTGCAGTTTGAGTATTGAGGATTGAAGATTGAGGATTGAGGATTGAGGATTGAGGATTGAGGATTGAGGATTGATTATTGAATATTGAGTATTGAGGATTGAAGATTGAGGATTGAGGATTGAGGATTGAGGATTGAGGATGAGGGCTGAGGGTTGAGGATTGAGGTTTGAGGTTTGAGGACTGAGGACTGAGGATTGAGGATTGAGAATTGAGGATTGAGGATTGAGTATTGTAGATTGAGGATCGGGTATTGAGGATTGAAGAATGTGGATTGAGGCTTGAGGATTAGAGGATTGAGGATTGAAGATTGAGGATTGAGGATTGAGGATTGAGGGTTGAGGATTGAATATTGAGTATTGAGGATTGAAGATTGAGGATTGAGGATTGAGGGTTGAGGATTGAGGACGAGGACTGACGGTGAGGATTGAGGTTTGAGGATTGAGGATTGAGGATTGAGGACTGAGGATTGAGGATTGAGGATTGAGCATTGTGGATTGAAGATTGAGGACTCGGGATTGAGGATTGGTGATACAGGATTAAGGATTGAAGATTGGGGATTGAGGATCTAGGATTGGAGATTAATTATTGAGGATTGAAGATTGAGGATTAAGGATTGAGGATTGAGGATTGAGGATTGCGGATTGAGGATTGAAGATAGAGTATTGATGATTGAAGATTGAGGATTGAGGATTGGGGGTTGAGGTTTGAGGACGAGGACTGACGGTTGAGGATTGAGGTTTGAGGATTGAGGATTGAGGATTGAGGACTGAGGATTGAGGATTGAGGATTGTGCATTGAGGATTGCAGATTGTGGACTGAGGATTGAAGATTGAAGATTGAGTATTGAGGGTTGAAGATTGAGGATTGAGGATTGAGGATTTAGGATTGAGGATGACGGCTGAGGTTTGAGGATTGAGGTTTGAGGTCCGAGGACTGAGAATTGAGGGTCGAGAATTGACGATTGAGGATTGAGGATTGAAGATTGAGGATTGGGTATTGAGGATTGAAGAATGAGGATTGAGGATTGAGGATTGGGGATTGAGGATTGAGGATTGAAGATTGAGTATTCAGGATTGGAGATTGGCGATTGAGGGTTGAGGATTGAGGATAGAGGATTGAAGATTGAGGATTGGGGACTGAGTGTTGTGGGTTGAGTGATGAGAATTGATGATTGTGGATAGAGATTTGAAGATTTCAGGTTGAGTATTGAGTATTGAAACCTGTGAATTGAGGATATTCTATTGAGGATTGAGGACTGACAACTGATTGTTGAGGACTGAGGTCTGAAGACTGAGGATTCAGGTTTGAGGATTCAGGATTCAGGTTTGAGGACTGAGGATTGAGGATTGAGGATTGAGGATTGAGGATTGAGGATTGAGGATTGAAGATTGAGGTTTGGGTATTGAGGATTGAACATTGAGGACTGTGGATTGAGTATTGAGTATCGAGAATTGAGGACTGAGGATTGAGGATTGAAGATTGAGGATTGGGTGTTGAGGATTGAGGGTTGTGGATTGAGGACGAGGACTGAGGGCTGAGTATTGATGTTTGAGGTCTGAGGATTGAGGATTGAGGATTGAGGATTGAGAATTGAGGACTGAGGATTGAGGATTGAAGATTGAGGATAGGGTGTTGAGGATTGAAGAATGTGGAGTGAGGATTGAGGATTGAGGATTGAGGATTGAAGATTGAGTATTGAGGATTGAAGATTGAGGATTGAGGATTGAGGATTGAGGATTGAGGGTTGAGGATTGAAGATTGAGGATTGGGTATTGCAGATTGAACATTGAGGATTGAAGATTGAGGATTGGGTGTTGAGGGTAGAAGAATGAGGATTGAGGATTGAGGATTGAGGATTGAGGATTGAAGATTCAGAATTGAGGATTGAAGATTGTGGATTAAGGATTGAGGATTGTGGATTGAGGATTGAGGAATGAGCATTGAAGATTGAGTATTGAGGATTGAACGTTGAGGATTGTGGATTGAGGATTGAGGATTCAGGATTGAATATTGAGGACTGGGGACTGAGTGTTGAGGGTTGAGTGATGAGAATTGATGTTTGTGGATAGAGATTTGAAGATTGCAGATTGAGTATTGAGTAATGAAAACTGTGAATTGATGATATTCTATTGAGGATTGAGGATTGACAACTGATTGTAGAGGACCGAGGGCTGAAGATTGAGGATTCAGGATTGAGGATTCGGGATTGAGGTTTGAGGACAGAGGATTGAAGATTGAGGATTGAGGACTGAGTATTGAGGATTGAGGATTGAGTATTGAGCATTGACGATTGAGAATTGAGGATTGTGGATTGAGTATTGAGGATTGAGGATTGAGGATTGAAGATTGAATATTGATGATTGAAGATTGAGGATCGAGGATTGAGGGTTGTGGATTGAAGACGAGGACTGAGGGTTGAGTATTGATGTTTGAGGTCTCAGGATTGAGGATTGAGGATTGAGAATTGAGGACTGAGGATTGAGGATTGAAGATTGAGGATTGGGTGTTGAGGATTGAAGAATGTGGATTGAGGATTGATTATTGAGGATTGAGGATTGAAGGTTGACTATTGAGGATTGAAGATTGAAGACTGAGGATTGAAGGTTGAGGATTGGGTGTTGAGGATAGAAGAATGAGGATTGAGGATTGAGGATTGAGGATTGAGGATTGAGGATTGAAGGTTCAGTATTGAGGATTGAAGATTGAGTATTGAAGATTGAGTATTGAGGATTGAAGATTGAGGATTGAGGACTGAGTATTGAGGATAGAGGATTGAGGATTGAGGATTGAGGATTGAAGATTGAGGATTGGGGATTGAGGATTGACGATTGAGTATTGAGCATTGACGATTGAGAATTGAGGATTGTGGATTGAGTATTGAGGATTGAGGATTGAGGATTGAAGATTGAATATTGATGATTGAAGATTGAGGATTGAGGATTGAGGGTTGCGGATTGAGGACGAGGACTCAGGGTTGAGTATTGGAGTTTGAAGTCTGAGGATTGAGGGTTGTGGATTGAGAATTGAGGATTGCGGATTGAGGATTGAAGATTGAGGATCCGGTATTGAGGATTGAAGAATGAGAATTGAGGAGTGAGGACTGAGGATTGAGGATTGCAGTTTGAGTATTGAGGATTGAAGATTGAGGATTGAGGATTGAGGATTGAGGATTGAGGATTGAAGATTGAATATTGATGATTGAAGATTGAGGATTGAGGATTGAGGGTTGCGGATTGAGGACGAGAACTCAGGGTTGAGTATTGGTGTTTGAAGTCTGAGGATTGAGGATTGAGGATTGAGGATTGAGGATTGAGGATTGAAGATTGAGGATTCGGTATTGAGGATTGAAGAATGAGGATTGAGGAGTGAGGACTGAGGATTGAGGATTGCAGTTTGAGTATTGAGGATTGAAGATTGAGGATTGAGGATTGAGGATTGAGGATTGAGGATTGAGGATTGATTATTGAATATTGAGTATTGAGGATTGAAGATTGAGGATTGAGGATTGAGGATTGAGGATTGAGGATGAGGGCTGAGGGTTGAGGATTGAGGTTTGAGGTTTGAGGACTGAGGACTGAGGATTGAGGATTGAGAATTGAGGATTGAGGATTGAGTATTGTAGATTGAGGATCGGGTATTGAGGATTGAAGAATGTGGATTGAGGCTTGAGGATTGAGGATTGAGGATTGAAGATTGAGGATTGAGGATTGAGGATTGAGGGTTGATGATTGAATATTGAGTATTGAGGATTGAAGATTGAGGATTGAGGATTGAGGGTTGAGGATTGAAGACGAGGACTGACGGTGAGGATTGAGGTTTGAGGATTGAGGATTGAGGATTGAGGACTGAGGATTGAGGATTGAGGATTGAGCATTGTGGATTGAAGATTGAGGACTCGGGATTGAGGATTGGTGATACAGGATTAAGGATTGGAGATTGGGGATTGAGGATCTAGGATTGGAGATTAATTATTGAGGATTGAAGATTGAGGATTAAGGATTGAGGATTGAGGATTGAGGATTGCGGATTGAGGATTGAAGATAGAGTATTGATGATTGAAGATTGAGGATTGAGGATTGGGGGTTGAGGTTTGAGGACGAGGACTGACGGTTGAGGATTGAGGTTTGAGGATTGAGGATTGAGGATTGAGGACTGAGGATTGAGGATTGAGGATTGTGCATTGAGGATTGCAGATTGTGGACTGAGGATTGAAGATTGAAGATTGAGTATTGAGGGTTGAAGATTGAGGATTGAGGATTGAGGATTTAGGATTGAGGATGACGGCTGAGGTTTGAGGATTGAGGTTTGAGGTCCGAGGACTGAGAATTGAGGGTCGAGAATTGAGGATTGAGGATTGAGGATTGAAGATTGAGGATTGGGTATTGAGGATTGAAGAATGAGGATTGAGGATTGAGGATTGGGGATTGAGGATTGAGGATTGAAGATTGAGTATTCAGGATTGGAGATTGGCGATTGAGGGTTGAGGATTGAGGATAGAGGATTGAAGATTGAGGATTGGGGACTGAGTGTTGTGGGTTGAGTGATGAGAATTGATGATTGTGGATAGAGATTTGAAGATTTCAGGTTGAGTATTGAGTATTGAAACCTGTGAATTGAGGATATTCTATTGAGGATTGAGGACTGACAACTGATTGTTGAGGACTGAGGTCTGAAGACTGAGGATTCAGGTTTGAGGATTCAGGATTCAGGTTTGAGGACTGAGGATTGAGGATTGAGGATTGAGGATTGAGGATTGAGGATTGAGGATTGAAGATTGAGGTTTGGGTATTGAGGATTGAACATTGAGGACTGTGGATTGAGTATTGAGTATCGAGAATTGAGGACTGAGGATTGAGGATTGAAGATTGAGGATTGGGTGTTGAGGATTGAGGGTTGTGGATTGAGGACGAGGACTGAGGGCTGAGTATTGATGTTTGAGGTCTGAGGATTGAGGATTGAGGATTGAGGATTGAGAATTGAGGACTGAGGATTGAGGATTGAAGATTGAGGATAGGGTGTTGAGGATTGAAGAATGTGGAGTGAGGATTGAGGATTGAGGATTGAGGATTGAAGATTGAGTATTGAGGATTGAAGATTGAGGATTGAGGATTGAGGATTGAGGATTGAGGGTTGAGGATTGAAGATTGAGGATTGGGTATTGCAGATTGAACATTGAGGATTGAAGATTGAGGATTGGGTGTTGAGGGTAGAAGAATGAGGATTGAGGATTGAGGATTGAGGATTGAGGATTGAAGATTCAGAATTGAGGATTGAAGATTGTGGATTAAGGATTGAGGATTGTGGATTGAGGATTGAGGAATGAGCATTGAAGATTGAGTATTGAGGATTGAACGTTGAGGATTGTGGATTGAGGATTGAGGATTCAGGATTGAATATTGAGGACTGGGGACTGAGTGTTGAGGGTTGAGTGATGAGAATTGATGTTTGTGGATAGAGATTTGAAGATTGCAGATTGAGTATTGAGTAATGAAAACTGTGAATTGATGATATTCTATTGAGGATTGAGGATTGACAACTGATTGTAGAGGACCGAGGGCTGAAGATTGAGGATTCAGGATTGAGGATTCGGGATTGAGGTTTGAGGACAGAGGATTGAAGATTGAGGATTGAGGACTGAGTATTGAGGATTGAGGATTGAGTATTGAGCATTGACGATTGAGAATTGAGGATTGTGGATTGAGTATTGAGGATTGAGGATTGAGGATTGAAGATTGAATATTGATGATTGAAGATTGAGGATCGAGGATTGAGGGTTGTGGATTGAAGACGAGGACTGAGGGTTGAGTATTGATGTTGGAGGTCTCAGGATTGAGGATTGAGGATTGAGAATTGAGGACTGAGGATTGAGGATTGAAGATTGAGGATTGGGTGTTGAGGATTGAAGAATGTGGATTGAGGATTGATTATTGAGGATTGAGGATTGAAGGTTGACTATTGAGGATTGAAGATTGAAGACTGAGGATTGAAGGTTGAGGATTGGGTGTTGAGGATAGAAGAATGAGGATTGAGGATTGAGGATTGAGGATTGAGGATTGAGGATTGAAGGTTCAGTATTGAGGATTGAAGATTGAGGATTGAAGATTGAGTATTGAGGATTGAAGATTGAGGATTGAGGACTGAGTATTGAGGATGGAGGATTGAGGATTGAGGATTGAGGATTGAAGATTGAGGATTGGGGATTGAGGATTGACGATTGAGTATTGAGCATTGACGATTGAGAATTGAGGATTGTGGATTGAGTATTGCGGATTGAGGATTGAGGATTGAAGATTGAATATTGATGATTGAAGATTGAGGATTGAGGATTGAGGGTTGCGGATTGAGGACGAGGACTCAGGGTTGAGTATTGGAGTTTGAAGTCTGAGGATTGAGGGTTGTGGATTGAGAATTGAGGATTGCGGATTGAGGATTGAAGATTGAGGATCCGGTATTGAGGATTGAAGAATGAGAATTGAGGAGTCAGGACTGAGGATTGAGGATTGCAGTTTGAGTATTGAGGATTGAAGATTGAGGATTGAGGATTGAGGATTGAGGATTGAGGATTGAGGATTGAGGATTGAGGATTGAAGATTGAGTATTGAGGATTGAAGATTGAGGATTGAGGATTGAGGATTCAGGACTGAGGATTGAAGATTGAGGGTTGGGGATTGAGGATTGAGGATGAGGGCTGAGGTTTGAGGATTGAGGTTTGAGGTCTGAGGACTGAGAATTGAGGGTCGAGAATTGAGGATTGAGGATTGAGGATTGAAGATTGAGGATTGGGTATTGAGGATTGAAGAATGAGGATTGAGGATTGAGGATTGGGGATTGAGGATTGAGGATTGAAGATTGAGTATTCAGGATTGGAGATTGGCGATTGAGGGTTGAGGATTGAGGATAGAGGATTGAAGATTGAGGATTGGGGACTGAGTGTTGAGGGTTGTGTGATGAGAATTGATGATTGTGGATAGAGATTTGAAGATTTCAGGTTGAGTATTGAGTATTGAAACCTGTGAATTGAGGATATTCTATTGAGGATTGAGGACTGACAACTGGTTGTTGAGGACTGAGGTCTGAAGACAGAGGATTCAGGTTTGAGGATTCAGGATTGGGGTTTGAGGACTGAGGATTGAGGATTGAGGATTGATGATTGAGGATTGAGGATTGAGGACTGAAGATTGAGGTTTGGGTATTGAGGATTGAACATTGAGGACTGTGGATTGAGTATTGAGGATCGAGAATTGAGGACTGAGGATTGAGGATTGAAGATTGAGGATTGGGTGTTGAGGATTGAGGGTTGTGGATTGAGGACGAGGACTGAGGGTTGAGTATTGATGTTTGAGGTCTGAGGATTGAGGATTGAGTATTGAGGATTGAGAATTGAGGACTGAGGATTGAGGATTGAAGATTGAGGATTGGGTGTTGAGGATTGAGGAATGTGGAGTGAGGATTGAGGATTGAGGATTGAGGATTGAAGATTGAGTATTGACGATTGAAGATTGAGGATTGAGGATTGAGGATTGAGGATTGAGCGTTGAGGATTGAAGATTGAGGATTGGGTATTGCGGATTGAACATTGAGGATTGAAGATTGAGGATTGGGTGCTGAGGGTTGAAGAATGAGGATTGAGGATTGAGGATTGAGGATTGAGGATTGAAGATCCAGTATTGAGGATTGAAGATTGTGGATTAAGGATTGAGGATTGAGGACTGAGGATTGAAGATTGAGGGTTGGGGATTGAGGATTGAGGATGAGGGCTGAGGTTTGAGGATTGAGGTTTGAGGTCTGAGGACTGAGAATTGAGGGTCGAGAATTGAGGATTGAGGATTGAGGATTGAAGATTGAGGATTGGGTATTGAGGATTGAAGAATGAGGATTGAGGATTGAGGATTGGGGATTGAGGATTGAGGATTGAAGATTGAGTATTCAGGATTGGAGATTGGCGATTGAGGGTTGAGGATTGAGGATAGAGGATTGAAGATTGAGGATTGGGGACTGAG
The DNA here is from genome assembly GCF_051401765.1 of Calliopsis andreniformis. Taxonomy (NCBI): domain Eukaryota; kingdom Metazoa; phylum Arthropoda; class Insecta; order Hymenoptera; family Andrenidae; genus Calliopsis; species Calliopsis andreniformis. Next base: position 2,070,849 of record NW_027480480.1, read on the forward strand.
TGTTGAGGGTTGTGTGATGAGAATTGATGATTGTGGATAGAGATTTGAAGATTTCAGGTTGAGTATTGAGTATTGAAACCTGTGAATTGAGGATATTCTATTGAGGATTGAGGACTGACAACTGGTTGTTGAGGACTGAGGTCTGAAGACAGAGGATTCAGGTTTGAGGATTCAGGATTGGGGTTTGAGGACTGAGGATTGAGGATTGAGGATTGATGATTGAGGATTGAGGATTGAGGACTGAAGATTGAGGTTTGGGTATTGAGGATTGAACATTGAGGACTGTGGATTGAGTATTGAGGATCGAGAATTGAGGACTGAGGATTGAGGATTGAAGATTGAGGATTGGGTGTTGAGGATTGAGGGTTGTGGATTGAGGACGAGGACTGAGGGTTGAGTATTGATGTTTGAGGTCTGAGGATTGAGGATTGAGTATTGAGGATTGAGAATTGAGGACTGAGGATTGAGGATTGAAGATTGAGGATTGGGTGTTGAGGATTGAGGAATGTGGAGTGAGGATTGAGGATTGAGGATTGAGGATTGAAGATTGAGTATTGACGATTGAAGATTGAGGATTGAGGATTGAGGATTGAGGATTGAGGGTTGAGGATTGAAGATTGAGGATTGGGTATTGCGGATTGAACATTGAGGATTGAAGATTGAGGATTGGGTGCTGAGGGTTGAAGAATGAGGATTGAGGATTGAGGATTGAGGATTGAGGATTGAAGATCCAGTATTGAGGATTGAAGATTGTGGATTAAGGATTGAGGATTGAGGATTGAAGATTGAGTATTGAGGATTGAAGATTGAGGATTGAGGACTGAGTATTGAGGATTGAGGATTGAGTATTGAGTATTGAGGATGGAAGACTGAGGATTGGGTATTGAGGATTGAACGTTGAGGATTGAGGGTTGAGGATTGAGGATTGAGGATTGTAGATTGAAGATTGAATATTAATGATTGAAGATTGAGGATTGAGGATTGAGGGTTGTGGATTGAGGACGAGGACTGAGGGTTGAGTATTGGTGTTTGAAGTCTGAGGATTGAGGATTGAGGATTAAGAAATGAGGATTGAGGATTGAGGATTGAAGATTGAGGATTCGGTATTGAGGATTGAAGAATGAGGATTGAGGAGTGAGGACTGAGGGTTGAGGATTGAGGATTGAGGATTGAGGTTTGAGGATTGAGGATTGAAGATTGAGTATTGAGGATTGAAGATTGAGGATTGAGGATTGAGGATTGAGGATTGAGGATTGAAGATTGAGGATTGGGGATTGAGGACGAGGACTGAGGGTTGAGTATTGGTGTTTGAAGTCTGAGGATTGAGGATTGAGGATTAAGAAATGAGGATTGAAGATTGAGGATTGATGATTGAGGATTCGGTATTGAGGATTGAAGAATGAGGATTGAGGAGTGAGGACTGAGGATTGAGGATTGAGGATTGAGGATGAGGGCTGAGGGTTGAGGGTAGGGGTTTGAGGACTGAGGACTGAGGATTGAGGATTGAGAACTGAGGACTGAGGATTGAGGATTGAAGATTGAGGATTGAGGATTGAGGATGAGGGCTGAGGGTTGAGGATTGAGGACTGTGGACTGAGGAATGAGGATTGAGGATTGAGAGTTGAGGATTGAGGATTGAGGATTGAGGATTGAAGATTGAGGATTGGGTGTTGAGGATTGAAGAATGAGGTTTGAGGAATGAGGATTGAGGATTGAGGATTTAGGATTCAAGATTGAGTATTGAGGATTGAAGCCTGGCGATTGAGTATTGAGGGTTGAGGATTGACGATTGAGGATGGAGGATTGAAGATTGAGTATTGAGGATTGAAGATTGAGGATCGAGGATTGAGGATTGAGGATTGAGTATTGAAGATTGAGGATTGGGGACTGAGTGTTGAGTGTTGAATGATGAGAATTGATGTTTGTGAATAAAGATTTGAAAATTGCAGATTGAGTATTGAGTATTGAAAACTGTGAATTGATGATATTCTATTGAGGATTGATAATTGACAACTGATTGTTGAGGACTGAGGTCTGAAGATTGAGGATTCAGGATTGAGGATACAGGTTTGAGGTTCGAGGACTGAGGATTGAGGGTTGAGGATTGAGGTTTGAGGATTGAGGATTGAGGATTGAGGATTGAAGATTGAGAATTGGGTATTGCGGATTGAACATTGAGGATTGAGTATTGAGGATTGAGGATTGAGGACTGAGGATTGAGGATTGATGATTGAGGATTGAGGATTGAGAATTGAGGATTGAGGGTTGAGGATTGAAGATTGAGGCCTGGGCATTGAGGATTGAAGAATGAGGATTGAGGATTGAGGATTGAAGATGGAGGATTGCAGATTGAGTATCGAGGATTGAAGATTGAGGGTTGAGGATTGAGGATTGAGGATTGAGCATTGAGGATTGAGGATTGAGGATTGAGGATAGTAGATTGAGTATTGAGGAATGAAGATTGAGGATTGAGGATTGAGGATTGAGGATTAAGGATTGAAGATTGAGGATTGGGTATTGAGGATTGACGATTGAGGATTGAGTATTGAGGACTGAGAATTGAGGATTGAGGATTGAAGATTGAGGATTGAGGATTGAAGATTGAGTATTGATGATTGAAGGTTGAGGATTGAGGATTGAGTGTTGATGATTGAGGACGAGGGCTGACGATTGAGGATTGAGGTTTGAGGATTGAGGATTGTGGATTGAGGACTGAGGATTGAGGATTGAGGATTTAGTATTGAGGATTGAAGATTGAGTATTGAGGATTGAAAATTGAGGGTTGAGGGTTGAGGATTGAAGATTGAAGATTGAGGTTTGGGGACTGAGTGTTGAGGGTTGAGTGATGAGAATTGATGATTGTGGATAGAGATTTGATGATTTCAGGTTGAGTATTGAGTATTGAAACCTGTGAATTGAGGATATTCTATTGAGAATTGAGGATTGACAACTGATTGTAGAGGACTGAGGGCTGAAGATTGAGGATTCAGGATTCAGGATTCAGGATTGAGGTTTGAGGACTGAGGATTGAAGATTGAGGATTGAGGACTGAGTATTGAGGATTGAGGATTGAGTATTGAGGATTGAGGGTGGAAGACTGAGGATTGGGTATTGAGGATTGAACGTTGAGGATTGAGGGTTGAGGATTGAGGATTGAGGATTGAAGATTGAAGATTGAACATTAATGATTGAAGATTGAGGATTGAGGATTGAGGGTTGTGGATTGAGGACGAGGACTGAGGGTTGAGTATTTGAGTTTGAAGTCTGAGGATTGAGGATTGAGGATTGAGAATTGAAGATTGAGGATTGAGGATTGAAGATTGAGGATTCGGTATTGAGGATTGAAGAATGAGGATTGAGGAGTGAGGACTGAGGATTGAGGATTGCAGTTTGAGTATTGAGGATTGAAGATTGAGGATTGAGGATTGAGGATTGCGGATTGAGTATTGAGGACTGAGGATTGAAGATTGAGTATTGAGGCTTGAAGATTGAGGATTGAGGATTGAGGATTGAGGATTGAGGATTGAAGATTGACGATTGAAGATTGAGGATAGGGGATTGAGGATTGACGATTGAGGATTGAGTATTGAGGACTGAGAATTGAGGATTGAGGATTGAAGATTGAGGATTGAGGATTGAAGATTGAGTATTGATGATTGAAGAATGAGGATTGAGGATTGAGTGTTGAGGATTGAGGACGAGGGCTGACGATTGAGGATTGAGGTTTGAGGATTGAGGATTGTGGATTGAGGACTGAGGATTGAGGATCGAGGATTTAGTATTGAGGATTGATGACTGAGTATTGAGGATTGAAAATTGAGGATTGAGGATTGAGGATTGAGGATTGAAGATTGAGGATTGGGGACTGAGTGTTGAGGGTTGAGTGATGAGAATTGATGACTGTGGATAGAGATTTGAAGATTTCAGGTTGAGTATTGAGTATTGAAACCTGTGAATTGAGGATATTCTATTGAGGATTGAGGATTGACAACTGATTGTTGAGGACTGAGGTCTGAAGACTGAGGATTCAGGTTTGAGGATTCAGGATTGAGGTTTGAGGACTGAGGATTGAGGATTGAGGATTGAGGATTGAGGATTGAGGATTGAGGATTCAGGATTGAGGGTTGAGGATTGAAGATTGAGGATTGGGTATTGCGGATTGAACATTGAGGATTGAAGATTGAGGGTTGGGTGTTGAGGATTGAAGAATGAGGATTGAGGATTGAGGATTGAGGAATAATGATTGAAGATTCAGTATTGAGGATTGAAGATTGAGAATTACGGATTGAGGATTGAGTATTGAGTACTGAGGATGGAAGACTGAGGATTGGGTATTGAGGATTGAACGTTGAGGATTGAGGGTTGGGTATTGAGGATTGAGGATTGAAGATTGAAGATTGAATATTAATGATTGAAGATTGAGGATTGAGGATTGAGGGTTGTGGATTGAGGACGAGGTCTGAGGGTTGAGTATTGGTGTTTGAAGTCTGAGGATTGAGGATTGAGGATTAAGAAATGAGGATTGAGGATTGAGGATTGAAGATTGAGGATTCGGTATTGAGGATTGAAGAATGAGGATTGAGGAGTGAGGACTGAGAGTTGAGGATTGAGGATTGAGGATTGAGGTTTGAGGATTGAGGATTGAAGATTGAGTATTGAGGATTGAAGATTGAGGATTGAGGATTGAGGATTGAGGATTGAGTATTGAAGATTGAGGATTGGGGATTGAGGATTGACGATGGAGTATTGAGCACTGAGGATTGAGAATTGAGGATTGAGGATTGAAGATTGAGTATTGAGGATTGAAGATTGAGGATTGAGGATTGAGGATTGAAGATTGAGGACTGAGTGTTGAGGGTTGCGTGATGAGAATTGATGTTTGTGGATTGAGATTTGAAGATTGAAGAATGGGGATTGAGTATTGAAAACTGTGAATTGAGGATATTCTATTGAGGATTGAGGATTGACAATTGATTGCTGAGGACTTATGGCTGAAGATTGATGATTCAGGATTGAGGATTCGGGGTGGAGGTTTGAGGTCTGAGGATTGATGGTTGAGGATTAAGGATTGAGGATTGAGGACTGAGGACTGAGGACTGAGGATTGAGGATTGATCATTGAGCATTGAGGATTGAAGATTGAGGACTGAGGATTGCGGATTGAAGGTTGAGTATTGAGGATTGAAGATTGAGGATTGAGGATTGAGGATTGAGGATTCAGGATGAGGGCTGAGGGTTGAGGATTGAGGTTTGAGGACTGAGGACTGAGGATTGAGGATTGAGAATTGAGGATTGAGGATTGAGGATTGAAGATTGAGGATTGAGGATTAAGGATTGAAGGTTCAGTAATGAGGATTGAAGATAGAGAATTGAGGATTGAGGATTGAACATTGAGGACTGAGTGTTGTGGGTTGAGTGATGAGAATTGATGATTGTGGATAGAGATTTGAAGATTTCAGGTTGAGTATTGAGTATTGAAACCTGTGAATTGAGGATATTCTATTGAGGATTGAGGACTGACAACTGATTGTTGAGGACTGAGGTCTGAAGACTGAGGATTCAGGTTTGAGGATTAAGGATTCAGGTTTGAGGACTGAGGATTGAGGATTGAGGATTGAGGATTGAGGATTGAGGATTGAGGATTGAAGATTGAGGTTTGGGTATTGAGGATTGAACATTGAGGACTGTGGATTGAGTATTGAGTATCGAGAATTGAGGACTGAGGATTGAGGATTGAAGATTGAGGATTGGGTGTTGAGGATTGAGGGTTGTGGATTGAGGACGAGGACTGAGGGCTGAGTATTGATGTTTGAGGTCTGAGGATTGAGGATTGAGGATTGAGGATTGAGAATTGAGGACTGAGGATTGAGGATTGAAGATTGAGGATAGGGTGTTGAGGATTGAAGAATGTGGAGTGAGGATTGAGGATTGAGGATTGAGGATTGAAGATTGAGTATTGAGGATTGAAGATTGAGGATTGAGGATTGAGGATTGAGGATTGAGGGTTGAGGATTGAAGATTGAGGATTGGGTATTGCAGATTGAACATTGAGGATTGAAGATTGAGGATTGGGTGTTGAGGGTAGAAGAATGAGGATTGAGGATTGAGGATTGAGGATTGAGGATTGAAGATTCAGAATTGAGGATTGAAGATTGTGGATTAAGGATTGAGGATTGTGGATTGAGGATTGAGGAATGAGCATTGAAGATTGAGTATTGAGGATTGAACGTTGAGGATTGTGGATTGAGGATTGAGGATTCAGGATTGAATATTGAGGACTGGGGACTGAGTGTTGAGGGTTGAGTGATGAGAATTGATGTTTGTGGATAGAGATTTGAAGATTGCAGATTGAGTATTGAGTAATGAAAACTGTGAATTGATGATATTCTATTGAGGATTGAGGATTGACAACTGATTGTAGAGGACCGAGGGCTGAAGATTGAGGATTCAGGATTGAGGATTCGGGATTGAGGTTTGAGGACAGAGGATTGAAGATTGAGGATTGAGGACTGAGTATTGAGGATTGAGGATTGAGTATTGAGCATTGACGATTGAGAATTGAGGATTGTGGATTGAGTATTGAGGATTGAGGATTGAGGATTGAAGATTGAATATTGATGATTGAAGATTGAGGATCGAGGATTGAGGGTTGTGGATTGAAGACGAGGACTGAGGGTTGAGTATTGATGTTTGAGGTCTCAGGATTGAGGATTGAGGATTGAGAATTGAGGACTGAGGATTGAGGATTGAAGATTGAGGATTGGGTGTTGAGGATTGAAGAATGTGGATTGAGGATTGATTATTGAGGATTGAGGATTGAAGGTTGACTATTGAGGATTGAAGATTGAAGACTGAGGATTGAAGGTTGAGGATTGGGTGTTGAGGATAGAAGAATGAGGATTGAGGATTGAGGATTGAGGATTGAGGATTGAGGATTGAAGGTTCAGTATTGAGGATTGAAGATTGAGTATTGAAGATTGAGTATTGAGGATTGAAGATTGAGGATTGAGGACTGAGTATTGAGGACGGAGGATTGAGGATTGAGGATTGAGGATTGAAGATTGAGGATTGGGGATTGAGGATTGACGATTGAGTATTGAGCATTGACGATTGAGAATTGAGGATTGTGGATTGAGTATTGAGGATTGAGGATTGAGGATTGAAGATTGAATATTGATGATTGAAGATTGAGGATTGAGGATTGAGGGTTGCGGATTGAGGACGAGGACTCAGGGTTGAGTATTGGAGTTTGAAGTCTGAGGATTGAGGGTTGTGGATTGAGAATTGAGGATTGCGGATTGAGGATTGAAGATTGAGGATCCGGTATTGAGGATTGAAGAATGAGAATTGAGGAGTGAGGACTGAGGATTGAGGATTGCAGTTTGAGTATTGAGGATTGAAGATTGAGGATTGAGGATTGAGGATTGAGGATTGAGGATTGAAGATTGAATATTGATGATTGAAGATTGAGGATTGAGGATTGAGGGTTGCGGATTGAGGACGAGAACTCAGGGTTGAGTATTGGTGTTTGAAGTCTGAGGATTGAGGATTGAGGATTGAGGATTGAGGATTGAGGATTGAAGATTGAGGATTCGGTATTGAGGATTGAAGAATGAGGATTGAGGAGTGAGGACTGAGGATTGAGGATTGCAGTTTGAGTATTGAGGATTGAAGATTGAGGATTGAGGATTGAGGATTGAGGATTGAGGATTGAGGATTGATTATTGAATATTGAGTATTGAGGATTGAAGATTGAGGATTGAGGATTGAGGATTGAGGATTGAGGATGAGGGCTGAGGGTTGAGGATTGAGGTTTGAGGTTTGAGGACTGAGGACTGAGGATTGAGGATTGAGAATTGAGGATTGAGGATTGAGTATTGTAGATTGAGGATCGGGTATTGAGGATTGAAGAATGTGGATTGAGGCTTGAGGATTGAGGATTGAGGATTGAAGATTGAGGATTGAGGATTGAGGATTGAGGGTTGATGATTGAATATTGAGTATTGAGGATTGAAGATTGAGGATTGAGGATTGAGGGTTGAGGATTGAAGACGAGGACTGACGGTGAGGATTGAGGTTTGAGGATTGAGGATTGAGGATTGAGGACTGAGGATTGAGGATTGAGGATTGAGCATTGTGGATTGAAGATTGAGGACTCGGGATTGAGGATTGGTGATACAGGATTAAGGATTGGAGATTGGGGATTGAGGATCTAGGATTGGAGATTAATTATTGAGGATTGAAGATTGAGGATTAAGGATTGAGGATTGAGGATTGAGGATTGCGGATTGAGGATTGAAGATAGAGTATTGATGATTGAAGATTGAGGATTGAGGATTGGGGGTTGAGGTTTGAGGACGAGGACTGACGGTTGAGGATTGAGGTTTGAGGATTGAGGATTGAGGATTGAGGACTGAGGATTGAGGATTGAGGATTGTGCATTGAGGATTGCAGATTGTGGACTGAGGATTGAAGATTGAAGATTGAGTATTGAGGGTTGAAGATTGAGGATTGAGGATTGAGGATTTAGGATTGAGGATGACGGCTGAGGTTTGAGGATTGAGGTTTGAGGTCCGAGGACTGAGAATTGAGGGTCGAGAATTGAGGATTGAGGATTGAGGATTGAAGATTGAGGATTGGGTATTGAGGATTGAAGAATGAGGATTGAGGATTGAGGATTGGGGATTGAGGATTGAGGATTGAAGATTGAGTATTCAGGATTGGAGATTGGCGATTGAGGGTTGAGGATTGAGGATAGAGGATTGAAGATTGAGGATTGGGGACTGAGTGTTGTGGGTTGAGTGATGAGAATTGATGATTGTGGATAGAGATTTGAAGATTTCAGGTTGAGTATTGAGTATTGAAACCTGTGAATTGAGGATATTCTATTGAGGATTGAGGACTGACAACTGATTGTTGAGGACTGAGGTCTGAAGACTGAGGATTCAGGTTTGAGGATTCAGGATTCAGGTTTGAGGACTGAGGATTGAGGATTGAGGATTGAGGATTGAGGATTGAGGATTGAGGATTGAAGATTGAGGTTTGGGTATTGAGGATTGAACATTGAGGACTGTGGATTGAGTATTGAGTATCGAGAATTGAGGACTGAGGATTGAGGATTGAAGATTGAGGATTGGGTGTTGAGGATTGAGGGTTGTGGATTGAGGACGAGGACTGAGGGCTGAGTATTGATGTTTGAGGTCTGAGGATTGAGGATTGAGGATTGAGGATTGAGAATTGAGGACTGAGGATTGAGGATTGAAGATTGAGGATAGGGTGTTGAGGATTGAAGAATGTGGAGTGAGGATTGAGGATTGAGGATTGAGGATTGAAGATTGAGTATTGAGGATTGAAGATTGAGGATTGAGGATTGAGGATTGAGGATTGAGGGTTGAGGATTGAAGATTGAGGATTGGGTATTGCAGATTGAACATTGAGGATTGAAGATTGAGGATTGGGTGTTGAGGGTAGAAGAATGAGGATTGAGGATTGAGGATTGAGGATTGAGGATTGAAGATTCAGAATTGAGGATTGAAGATTGTGGATTAAGGATTGAGGATTGTGGATTGAGGATTGAGGAATGAGCATTGAAGATTGAGTATTGAGGATTGAACGTTGAGGATTGTGGATTGAGGATTGAGGATTCAGGATTGAATATTGAGGACTGGGGACTGAGTGTTGAGGGTTGAGTGATGAGAATTGATGTTTGTGGATAGAGATTTGAAGATTGCAGATTGAGTATTGAGTAATGAAAACTGTGAATTGATGATATTCTATTGAGGATTGAGGATTGACAACTGATTGTAGAGGACCGAGGGCTGAAGATTGAGGATTCAGGATTGAGGATTCGGGATTGAGGTTTGAGGACAGAGGATTGAAGATTGAGGATTGAGGACTGAGTATTCAGGATTGAGGATTGAGTATTGAGCATTGACGATTGAGAATTGAGGATTGTGGATTGAGTATTGAGGATTGAGGATTGAGGATTGAAGATTGAATATTGATGATTGAAGATTGAGGATCGAGGATTGAGGGTTGTGGATTGAAGACGAGGACTGAGGGTTGAGTATTGATGTTGGAGGTCTCAGGATTGAGGATTGAGGATTGAGAATTGAGGACTGAGGATTGAGGATTGAAGATTGAGGATTGGGTGTTGAGGATTGAAGAATGTGGATTGAGGATTGATTATTGAGGATTGAGGATTGAAGGTTGACTATTGAGGATTGAAGATTGAAGACTGAGGATTGAAGGTTGAGGATTGGGTGTTGAGGATAGAAGAATGAGGATTGAGGATTGAGGATTGAGGATTGAGGATTGAGGATTGAAGGTTCAGTATTGAGGATTGAAGATTGAGGATTGAAGATTGAGTATTGAGGATTGAAGATTGAGGATTGAGGACTGAGTATTGAGGATGGAGGATTGAGGATTGAGGATTGAGGATTGAAGATTGAGGATTGGGGATTGAGGATTGACGATTGAGTATTGAGCATTGACGATTGAGAATTGAGGATTGTGGATTGAGTATTGAGGATTGAGGATTGAGGATTGAAGATTGAATATTGATGATTGAAGATTGAGGATTGAGGATTGAGGGTTGCGGATTGAGGACGAGGACTCAGGGTTGAGTATTGGAGTTTGAAGTCTGAGGATTGAGGGTTGTGGATTGAGAATTGAGGATTGCGGATTGAGGATTGAAGATTGAGGATCCGGTATTGAGGATTGAAGAATGAGAATTGAGGAGTCAGGACTGAGGATTGAGGATTGCAGTTTGAGTATTGAGGATTGAAGATTGAGGATTGAGGATTGAGGATTGAGGATTGAGGATTGAGGATTGAGGATTGAAGATTGAGTATTGAGGATTGAAGATTGAGGATTGAGGATTGAGGATTCAGGACTGAGGATTGAAGATTGAGGGTTGGGGATTGAGGATTGAGGATGAGGGCTGAGGTTTGAGGATTGAGGTTTGAGGTCTGAGGACTGAGAATTGAGGGTCGAGAATTGAGGATTGAGGATTGAGGATTGAAGATTGAGGATTGGGTATTGAGGATTGAAGAATGAGGATTGAGGATTGAGGATTGGGGATTGAGGATTGAGGATTGAAGATTGAGTATTCAGGATTGGAGATTGGCGATTGAGGGTTGAGGATTGAGGATAGAGGATTGAAGATTGAGGATTGGGGACTGAGTGTTGAGGGTTGTGTGATGAGAATTGATGATTGTGGATAGAGATTTGAAGATTTCAGGTTGAGTATTGAGTATTGAAACCTGTGAATTGAGGATATTCTATTGAGGATTGAGGACTGACAACTGGTTGTTGAGGACTGAGGTCTGAAGACAGAGGATTCAGGTTTGAGGATTCAGGATTGGGGTTTGAGGACTGAGGATTGAGGATTGAGGATTGATGATTGAGGATTGAGGATTGAGGACTGAAGATTGAGGTTTGGGTATTGAGGATTGAACATTGAGGACTGTGGATTGAGTATTGAGGATCGAGAATTGAGGACTGAGGATTGAGGATTGAAGATTGAGGATTGGGTGTTGAGGATTGAGGGTTGTGGATTGAGGACGAGGACTGAGGGTTGAGTATTGATGTTTGAGGTCTGAGGATTGAGGATTGAGTATTGAGGATTGAGAATTGAGGACTGAGGATTGAGGATTGAAGATTGAGGATTGGGTGTTGAGGATTGAGGAATGTGGAGTGAGGATTGAGGATTGAGGATTGAGGATTGAAGATTGAGTATTGACGATTGAAGATTGAGGATTGAGGATTGAGGATTGAGGATTGAGCGTTGAGGATTGAAGATTGAGGATTGGGTATTGCGGATTGAACATTGAGGATTGAAGATTGAGGATTGGGTGCTGAGGGTTGAAGAATGAGGATTGAGGATTGAGGATTGAGGATTGAGGATTGAAGATCCAGTATTGAGGATTGAAGATTGTGGATTAAGGATTGAGGATTGAGGACTGAGGATTGAAGATTGAGGGTTGGGGATTGAGGATTGAGGATGAGGGCTGAAGTTTGAGGATTGAGGTTTGAGGTCTGAGGACTGAGAATTGAGGGTCGAGAATTGAGGATTGAGGATTGAGGATTGAAGATTGAGGATTGGGTATTGAGGATTGAAGAATGAGGATTGAGGATTGAGGATTGGGGATTGAGGATTGAGGATTGAAGATTGAGTATTCAGGATTGGAGATTGGCGATTGAGGGTTGAGGATTGAGGATAGAGGATTGAAGATTGAGGATTGGGGACTGAGTGTTGAGGGTTGTGTGATGAGAATTGATGATTGTGGATAGAGATTTGAAGATTTCAGGTTGAGTATTGAGTATTGAAACCTGTGAATTGAGGATATTCTATTGAGGATTGAGGACTGACAACTGGTTGTTGAGGACTGAGGTCTGAAGACAGAGGATTCAGGTTTGAGGATTCAGGATTGGGGTTTGAGGACTGAGGATTGAGGATTGAGGATTGATGATTGAGGATTGAGGATTGAGGACTGAAGATTGAGGTTTGGGTATTGAGGATTGAACATTGAGGACTGTGGATTGAGTATTGAGGATCGAGAATTGAGGACTGAGGATTGAGGATTGAAGATTGAGGATTGGGTGTTGAGGATTGAGGGTTGTGGATTGAGGACGAGGACTGAGGGTTGAGTATTGATGTTTGAGGTCTGAGGATTGAGGATTGAGTATTGAGGATTGAGAATTGAGGACTGAGGATTGAGGATTGAAGATTGAGGATTGGGTGTTGAGGATTGAGGAATGTGGAGTGAGGATTGAGGATTGAGGATTGAGGATTGAAGATTGAGTATTGACGATTGAAGATTGAGGATTGAGGATTGAGGATTGAGGATTGAGGGTTGAGGATTGAAGATTGAGGATTGGGTATTGCGGATTGAACATTGAGGATTGAAGATTGAGGATTGGGTGCTGAGGGTTGAAGAATGAGGATTGAGGATTGAGGATTGAGGATTGAGGATTGAAGATCCAGTATTGAGGATTGAAGATTGTGGATTAAGGATTGAGGATTGAGGATTGAAGATTGAGTATTGAGGATTGAAGATTGAGGATTGAGGACTGAGTATTGAGGATTGAGGATTGAGTATTGAGTATTGAGGATGGAAGACTGAGGATTGGGTATTGAGGATTGAACGTTGAGGATTGAGGGTTGAGGATTGAGGATTGAGGATTGTAGATTGAAGATTGAATATTAATGATTGAAGATTGAGGATTGAGGATTGAGGGTTGTGGATTGAGGACGAGGACTGAGGGTTGAGTATTGGTGTTTGAAGTCTGAGGATTGAGGATTGAGGATTAAGAAATGAGGATTGAGGATTGAGGATTGAAGATTGAGGATTCGGTATTGAGGATTGAAGAATGAGGATTGAGGAGTGAGGACTGAGGGTTGAGGATTGAGGATTGAGGATTGAGGTTTGAGGATTGAGGATTGAAGATTGAGTATTGAGGATTGAAGATTGAGGATTGAGGATTGAGGATTGAGGATTGAGGATTGAAGATTGAGGATTGGGGATTGAGGACGAGGACTGAGGGTTGAGTATTGGTGTTTGAAGTCTGAGGATTGAGGATTGAGGATTAAGAAATGAGGATTGAAGATTGAGGATTGATGATTGAGGATTCGGTATTGAGGATTGAAGAATGAGGATTGAGGAGTGAGGACTGAGGATTGAGGATTGAGGATTGAGGATGAGGGCTGAGGGTTGAGGGTAGGGGTTTGAGGACTGAGGACTGAGGATTGAGGATTGAGAACTGAGGACTGAGGATTGAGGATTGAAGATTGAGGATTGAGGATTGAGGATGAGGGCTGAGGGTTGAGGATTGAGGACTGTGGACTGAGGAATGAGGATTGAGGATTGAGAGTTGAGGATTGAGGATTGAGGATTGAGGATTGAAGATTGAGGATTGGGTGTTGAGGATTGAAGAATGAGGTTTGAGGAATGAGGATTGAGGATTGAGGATTTAGGATTCAAGATTGAGTATTGAGGATTGAAGCCTGGCGATTGAGTATTGAGGGTTGAGGATTGACGATTGAGGATGGAGGATTGAAGATTGAGTATTGAGGATTGAAGATTGAGGATCGAGGATTGAGGATTGAGGATTGAGTATTGAAGATTGAGGATTGGGGACTGAGTGTTGAGTGTTGAATGATGAGAATTGATGTTTGTGAATAAAGATTTGAAAATTGCAGATTGAGTATTGAGTATTGAAAACTGTGAATTGATGATATTCTATTGAGGATTGATAATTGACAACTGATTGTTGAGGACTGAGGTCTGAAGATTGAGGATTCAGGATTGAGGATACAGGTTTGAGGTTCGAGGACTGAGGATTGAGGGTTGAGGATTGAGGTTTGAGGATTGAGGATTGAGGATTGAGGATTGAAGATTGAGAATTGGGTATTGCGGATTGAACATTGAGGATTGAGTATTGAGGATTGAGGATTGAGGACTGAGGATTGAGGATTGATGATTGAGGATTGAGGATTGAGAATTGAGGATTGAGGGTTGAGGATTGAAGATTGAGGCCTGGGCATTGAGGATTGAAGAATGAGGATTGAGGATTGAGGATTGAAGATTGAGGATTGCAGATTGAGTATCGAGGATTGAAGATTGAGGGTTGAGGATTGAGGATTGAGGATTGAGCATTGAGGATTGAGGATTGAGGATTGAGGATAGTAGATTGAGTATTGAGGAATGAAGATTGAGGATTGAGGATTGAGGATTGAGGATTAAGGATTGAAGATTGAGGATTGGGTATTGAGGATTGACGATTGAGGATTGAGTATTGAGGACTGAGAATTGAGGATTGAGGATTGAAGATTGAGGATTGAGGATTGAAGATTGAGTATTGATGATTGAAGGTTGAGGATTGAGGATTGAGTGTTGATGATTGAGGACGAGGGCTGACGATTGAGGATTGAGGTTTGAGGATTGAGGATTGTGGATTGAGGACTGAGGATTGAGGATTGAGGATTTAGTATTGAGGATTGAAGACTGAGTATTGAGGATTGAAAATTGAGGGTTGAGGGTTGAGGATTGAAGATTGAAGATTGAGGTTTGGGGACTGAGTGTTGAGGGTTGAGTGATGAGAATTGATGATTGTGGATAGAGATTTGATGATTTCAGGTTGAGTATTGAGTATTGAAACCTGTGAATTGAGGATATTCTATTGAGAATTGAGGATTGACAACTGATTGTAGAGGACTGAGGGCTGAAGATTGAGGATTCAGGATTCAGGATTCAGGATTGAGGTTTGAGGACTGAGGATTGAAGATTGAGGATTGAGGACTGAGTATTGAGGATTGAGGATTGAGTATTGAGGATTGAGGGTGGAAGACTGAGGATTGGGTATTGAGGATTGAACGTTGAGGATTGAGGGTTGAGGATTGAGGATTGAGGATTGAAGATTGAAGATTGAACATTAATGATTGAAGATTGAGGATTGAGGATTGAGGGTTGTGGATTGAGGACGAGGACTGAGGGTTGAGTATTTGAGTTTGAAGTCTGAGGATTGAGGATTGAGGATTGAGAATTGAAGATTGAGGATTGAGGATTGAAGATTGAGGATTCGGTATTGAGGATTGAAGAATGAGGATTGAGGAGTGAGGACTGAGGATTGAGGATTGCAGTTTGAGTATTGAGGATTGAAGATTGAGGATTGAGGATTGAGGATTGCGGATTGAGTATTGAGGACTGAGGATTGAAGATTGAGTATTGAGGCTTGAAGATTGAGGATTGAGGATTGAGGATTGAGGATTGAGGATTGAAGATTGACGATTGAAGATTGAGGATAGGGGATTGAGGATTGACGATTGAGGATTGAGTATTGAGGACTGAGAATTGAGGATTGAGGATTGAAGATTGAGGATTGAGGATTGAAGATTGAGTATTGATGATTGAAGAATGAGGATTGAGGATTGAGTGTTGAGGATTGAGGACGAGGGCTGACGATTGAGGATTGAGGTTTGAGGATTGAGGATTGTGGATTGAGGACTGAGGATTGAGGATCGAGGATTTAGTATTGAGGATTGATGACTGAGTATTGAGGATTGAAAATTGAGGATTGAGGATTGAGGATTGAGGATTGAAGATTGAGGATTGGGGACTGAGTGTTGAGGGTTGAGTGATGAGAATTGATGACTGTGGATAGAGATTTGAAGATTTCAGGTTGAGTATTGAGTATTGAAACCTGTGAATTGAGGATATTCTATTGAGGATTGAGGATTGACAACTGATTGTTGAGGACTGAGGTCTGAAGACTGAGGATTCAGGTTTGAGGATTCAGGATTGAGGTTTGAGGACTGAGGATTGAGGATTGAGGATTGAGGATTGAGGATTGAGGATTGAGGATTCAGGATTGAGGGTTGAGGATTGAAGATTGAGGATTGGGTATTGCGGATTGAACATTGAGGATTGAAGATTGAGGGTTGGGTGTTGAGGATTGAAGAATGAGGATTGAGGATTGAGGATTGAGGAATAATGATTGAAGATTCAGTATTGAGGATTGAAGATTGAGAATTACGGATTGAGGATTGAGTATTGAGTACTGAGGATGGAAGACTGAGGATTGGGTATTGAGGATTGAACGTTGAGAATTGAGGGTTGAGTATTGAGGATTGAGGATTGAAGATTGAAGATTGAATATTAATGATTGAAGATTGAGGATTGAGGATTGAGGGTTGTGGATTGAGGACGAGGTCTGAGGGTTGAGTATTGGTGTTTGAAGTCTGAGGATTGAGGATTGAGGATTAAGAAATGAGGATTGAGGATTGAGGATTGAAGATTGAGGATTCGGTATTGAGGATTGAAGAATGAGGATTGAGGAGTGAGGACTGAGAGTTGAGGATTGAGGATTGAGGATTGAGGTTTGAGGATTGAGGATTGAAGATTGAGTATTGAGGATTGAAGATTGAGGATTGAGGATTGAGGATTGAGGATTGAGTATTGAAGATTGAGGATTGGGGATTGAGGATTGACGATGGAGTATTGAGCACTGAGGATTGAGAATTGAGGATTGAGGATTGAAGATTGAGTATTGAGGATTGAAGATTGAGGATTGAGGATTGAGGATTGAAGATTGAGGACTGAGTGTTGAGGGTTGCGTGATGAGAATTGATGTTTGTGGATTGAGATTTGAAGATTGAAGAATGGGGATTGAGTATTGAAAACTGTGAATTGAGGATATTCTATTGAGGATTGAGGATTGACAATTGATTGCTGAGGACTTATGGCTGAAGATTGATGATTCAGGATTGAGGATTCGGGGTGGAGGTTTGAGGTCTGAGGATTGATGGTTGAGGATTAAGGATTGAGGATTGAGGACTGAGGACTGAGGACTGAGGATTGAGGATTGATCATTGAGCATTGAGGATTGAAGATTGAGGACTGAGGATTGCGGATTGAAGGTTGAGTATTGAGGATTGAAGATTGAGGATTGAGGATTGAGGATTGAGGATTCAGGATGAGGGCTGAGGGTTGAGGATTGAGGTTTGAGGACTGAGGACTGAGGATTGAGGATTGAGAATTGAGGATTGAGGATTGAGGATTGAAGATTGAGGATTGAGGATTAAGGATTGAAGGTTCAGTAATGAGGATTGAAGATAGAGAATTGAGGATTGAGGATTGAACATTGAGGACTGAGTGTTGCGGGTTGAGTGATGAGAATTGATGTTTGTGGATAGTGGTTTGAAGATTGCAGATCGAGTATTGAGTGTTGAAAGCTGTGAATTGAGGATATTCTACTGAGGATTGAGGATTGACTACTGATTGCTGAGGACTGAGGGCTGAAGATTGAGGACTCAGGATTGAGGATTCAGAATTGAGGTTTGTGGACTGAGGATTGAGGATTGAAGATTGTGGATTGAGGATTGAGGATAGAGGATTGAGGATTGAGGTTTGAGGATTGAAGATTGAGGATTGGGTATTGAGGTTTGATCATTGGGGGTCGAGGTTTGAGGACGAGGACTGACGGTTGAGGATTGAGAATTGAGGATTGACGCTTGAGGATTGAGGATTGAGGATGGAGGATTGAAGAGAGAGGACTGAGTGTTGAGGATTGCGTGTTGAGGATTGATGTTTGAGGACTGAGATTTGATTATTGAATATTGTGGATCGAGTATTGAACCAGGAGAATTCAGGATATTCTTTTGGGTATTGAGAATTGAGGATTGATGGTTGAGGGTTGTGCGTTGAATATTGAGGATTGAGGATTGAGGATTGAGGATTGAGGATTGAGGATTGAAGATTGAGTATTGATGATTGAAGATTGAGGATTGAGGATTGAGAGTTGAGGTTTGAGGACGAGGACTGACGGTTGAGGATTGAGGTTTAAGGATTGAGGATTGAGGATTGAGGACTGAAGGTTGAATATTGATGATTGAAGATTGTGGATTCAGTATTGATGGTTGTGGATTGAGGACGAGGTCTGAGGGTTGAGTATTGCTGTTTGAGGTCTGAGGATTGAGGATTGAGGATTGAGAATTGAGGATTGAGGATTGAGGATTGAAGATTGAGGATTGGGTATTGAGGAATGAAGAACGAGGATTGTGGATTGTGTATTGAGGATCGAGGATTGAAGACTGAGTATTGAGGATTGAAGATTGAGGATTGAGTATCGAGGATTGAGGATTGCGGACTGAGGATTGAGGATTGCAGATTGAGTATTGAGGATTGAAGATTGAGGATTGAGGATTGAGGATTGAGGTTTGAGGATTGAAGATCGAGGATTGGGGATTGAGGATTGAAGATTGAGGATTGGGTATTGAGGAATGAAGAACGAGGATTGAGGATTGGGTATTGAGGATCGAGGATTGAAGACTGAGTATTGAGGATTGAAGATTGAGGATTGAGTATCGAGGATTGAGGATTGCGGACTGAGGATTGAGGATTGCAGATTGAGTATTGAGGATTGAAGATTGAGGATTGAGGATTGAGGATTGAGGTTTGAGGATTGAAGATCGAGGATTGGGGA
The DNA here is from genome assembly GCF_051401765.1 of Calliopsis andreniformis. Lineage (NCBI taxonomy): Eukaryota > Metazoa > Arthropoda > Insecta > Hymenoptera > Andrenidae > Calliopsis > Calliopsis andreniformis. The sequence goes on from NW_027480480.1 coordinate 2,089,832, forward strand.
TTGAGGATTGACGATTGAGTATTGAGTATTGAGGATTGAGAATTGAGGATTGATTATTGAAGATTGAGTATTGAGGATTGAAGATTGAGTATTGAGGATTGAGGATTGAGGATTGAGGATTGAGGACGAGGGCTGAGGGTTGAGGGTAGGGTTTTGAGGACTGAGGACTGAGGATTGAGGATAGAGAACTGAGGACTGAGGATTGCAGATTGAGGATTGAGGATTGAAGATTGAGAATTGGGTATTGCGGATTGAACATTGAGGATTGAGGATTGAGGATTGAGGATTGAGGACTGAGGATTGAGGATTGATGATTGATGATTGAGGATTGAGAATTGAGGATTGAGGATTGAGGATTGAAGATTGAGGCCTGGGCATTGAGGATTGAAGAATGAGGATTGAGGATTCAGGATTGAAGATTGAGGATTGCAGATTGAGTATCGAGGATTGAAGATTGAGCGTTGAGGATTGAGGATTGAGGATTGAGCATTGAGGATCGAGGATTGAGGATTGAGGATTGTAGATTGAGTATTGAGGAATGAAGATTGAGGATTGAGGATTGAGGATTGAGGATTGAGGATTGAAGATTGAGGATTGGGTATTGAGGATTGACTATTGAGGATTGAGTATTGAGGACTGAGAATTGAGGATTGAGGATTGTAGATTGAGGATTGAGGATTGAAGATTGAGTATTGATGATTGAAGATTGAGGATTGAGGATTGAGTGTTGATGATTGAGGACGAGGGCTGACGATTGAGGATTGAGGTTTGAGGATTGAGGATTGTGGATTGAGGACTGAGGATTGAGGATTGAGCATTTAGTATTGAGGATTGAAGATTGAGTATTGAGGATTGAGGATTGAGGATTGAAGATTGAATATTGATGATTGAAGATTGAGGATCGAGGATTGAGAATTGAGTATTCAGGATTGGAGATTGGCGATTGAGGATTGAAGACCGAGGATTGAGGATTGAGGATTGAAGATTGAGTATTGAGGATTGAAGATTGAGGATTGAGGATTGAGCATTGACGATTGAGAATTGAGGATTGTGGATTGAGTATTGAGGATTGAGGATTGAGGATTGAAGATTGAATATTGATGATTGAAGATTGAGGATCGAGGATTGAGAATTGAGGATTGAGGATTGAAGATTGAGTATTGAGGATTGAAGATTCAGGATTGAGGATTGTGGATTGAAGATTGAGGACTGAGTGTTGAGGGTTGCGTGATGAGGATTGATGTTTGTGGATTGAGATTTGAAGATTGAAGAATGGGGATTGAGTATTGAAAACTGTGAATTGAGGATATTCTATTGAGGATTGAGGATTGACAATTGATTGTTGAGGACTTATGGGTGAAGATTGAGGATTCAGGATTGAGGATTCAGAATTGAGGTTTGTGGACTGAGGATTGAGGATTGAAGATTGTGGATTGAGGATTGAGGATTGAGGATTGAGGATTGAGGATTGAGGTTTGAGGATTGAAGATTGAGGATTGGGTATTGAGGTTTGAGCATTAGGGTTGAGGTTTGAGGACGAGGACTGACGGTTGAGGATTGAGAATTGAGGATTGACGCTTGAGGATTGAGGAATGAGGATGGAGGATTGAAGAGAGAGGACTGAGTGTTGAGGATTGCGTGTTGAGGATTGATGTTTGAGGACTGAGATTTGATTATTGAATATTGTGGATTGAGTATTGAACCAGGAGAATTCAGGATACTCTTTTGGGTATTGAGAATTGAGGATTGATGGTTGAGGGTTGTGCGTTGAATATTGAGGATTGAAGATTGAGTATTGAGGATTGAAGATTGAGGATTGAGGACGGAGTATTGAGGATTGAGGATTGAGTATTGAGTATTGAGGATGGAAGACTGAGGATTGGGTATTGAGGATTGAACGTTGAGGATTGAGGGTTGAGGATTGAGGATTGAGGATTGAAGATTGAAGATTGAATATTAATGATTGAAGATTGAGGATTGAGGATTGAGGGTTGTGGATTGAGGACGAGGACTGAGGGTTGAGTATTGGTGTTTGAAGTCTGAGGATTGAGGATTGAGGATTAAGAAATGAGGATTGAAGATTGAGGATTGATGATTGAGGATTCGGTATTGAGGATTGAAGAATGAGGATTGAGGAGTGAGGACTGAGGATTGAGGATTGAGGATTGAGGATTGAGGTTTGAGGATTGAGGATTGAAGATTGAGTATTGAGGATTGAAGATTGAGGATTCAGGATTGAGGATTCGGGGTGGAGGTTTGAGGTCTGAGGATTGATGGTTGAGGATTAAGGATTGAGGATTGAGGATTGACGATTGAGTATTGAGTATTGAGGATTGAGAATTGAGGATTGATTATTGAAGTTTGAGTATTGAGGATTGAAGATTGAGCATTGAGGATTGAGGATTGAGGATTGAGGATTGAGGATGAGGGCTGAGGGTTGAGGGTAGGGGTTTGAGGACTGAGGACTGAGGATTGAGGATTGAGAACTGAGGACTGAGGATTGAGGATTGAAGATTGAGGATTGAGGATTGAGGATGAGGGCTGAGGGTTGAGGATTGAGGACTGTGGACTGAGGAATGAGGATTGAGGTTTGAGAGTTGAGGATTGAGGATTGAGGATTGAGGATTGAAGATTGAGGATTGGGTGTTGAGGATTGAAGAATGAGGATTGAGGAATGAGGATTGAGGATTGAGGATTTAGGATTCAAGATTGAGTATTGAGGATTGAAGCCTGGCGATTGAGGATTGAGGGTTGAGGATTGACGATTGAGGATGGAGGATTGAAGATTGAGTATTGAGGATTGAAGATTGAGGATCGAGGATTGAGGATTGAGGATTGAGTATTGAAGATTGAGGATTGGGGACTGAGTGTTGAGTGTTGAATGATGAGAATTGATGTTTGTGAATAAGGATTTGAAAATTGCAGATTGAGTATTGAGTATTGAAAACTGTGAATTGATGATATTCTATTGAGGATTGATAATTGACAACTGATTGTTGAGGACTGAGGTCTGAAGATTGAGGATTCAGGATTGAGGATACAGGTTTGAGGTTCGAGGACTGAGGATTGAGGGTTGAGGGTTGAGGTTTGAGGATTGAGGATTGAGGATTGAGGATTGAAGATTTAGAATTGGGTATTGCGGATTGAACATTGAGGATTGAGGATTGAGGATTGAGGATTGAGGACTGAGGATTGAGGATTGATGATTGAGGATTGAGGATTGAGAATTGAGGATTGAGGATTGAGGATTGAAGATTGAGGCCTGGGCATTGAGGATTGAAGAATGAGGATTGAGGATTGAAGATTGAGGATTGCAGATTGAGTATCGAGGATTGAAGATTGAGGGTTGAGGATTGAGGATTGCAGATTGAGTATCGAGGATTGAGGATTGAGGATTGAAGATTGAGGATTCGGTATTGAGGATTGAAGAATGAGGATTGAGGAGTGAGGACTGAGGATTGAGGATTGCAGTTTGAGTATTGAGGATTGAAGATTGAGGATTGAGGATTGAGGATTGCGGATTGAGTATTGAGGACTGAGGATTGAAGATTGAGTATTAAGGCTTGAAGATTGAGGATTGAGGATGGAGGATTAAGAAATGAGGATTGAGGATTGAGGATTGAAGATTGAGGATTCGGTATCGAGGATTGAAGAATGAGGATTGAGGAGTGAGGACTGAGGGTTGAGGATTGAGGATTGAGGATTGAGGATTGAGGATTGAGGATTGAAGATTGAGTATTGAGGATTGAAGATTGAGGATTGAGTATTGAGGATTGAGGATTGAGGATTGAAGATTGAGGATTGGGGATTGAGGATTGACGATTGAGTATTGAGCACTGAGGATTGAGAATTGAGGATTGAGGATTGAAGATTGAGTATTGAGGATTGAAGATTGAGGATTGAGGATTGAGGATTGAAGATTGAGGACTGAGTGTTGAGGGTTGCGTGATGAGAATTGATGTTTGTGGATTGAGATTTGAAGATTGAAGAATGGGGATTGAGTATTGAAAACTGTGAATTGAGGATATTCTATTGAGGATTGAGGATTGACAATTGATTGCTGAGGACTTATGGCTGAAGATTGATGATTCAGGATTGAGGATTCGGGGTGGAGGTTTGAGGTCTGAGGATTGATGGTTGAGGATTAAGGATTGAGGATTGAGGACTGAGCACTGAGGACTGAGGATTGAGGATTGATCATTGGGCATTGAGGATTGAAAATTGAGGACTGAGGATTGAGGATTGAAGGTTGAGTATTGAGGATTGAAGATTGAGGATTGAGGATTGAGGATTGAGGATTCAGGATGAGGGCTGAGGGTTGAGGATTGAGGTTTGAGGACTGAGGACTGAGGATTGAGGATTGAGAATTGAGGATTGAGGATTGAGGATTGAAGATTGAGGATTGAGGATTAAGGATTGAAGGTTCAGTAATGAGGATTGAAGATAGAGAATTGAGGATTGAGGATTGAACATTGAGGACTGAGTGTTGCGGGTTGAGTGATGAGAATTGATGTTTGTGGATAGTGGTTTGAAGATTGCAGATCGAGTATTGAGTGTTGAAAGCTGTGAATTGAGGATATTCTACTGAGGATTGAGGATTGACTACTGATTGCTGAGGACTGAGGGCTGAAGATTGAGGACTCAGGATTGAGGATTCAGAATTGAGGTTTGTGGACTGAGGATTGAGGATTGAAGATTGTGGATTGAGGATTGAGGATAGAGGATTGAGGATTGAGGACTGTGGACTGAGGAATGAGGATTGAGGTTTGAGAGTTGAGGATTGAGGATTGAGGATTGAGGATTGAAGATTGAGGATTGGGTGTTGAGGATTGAAGAATGAGGATTGAGGAATGAGGATTGAGGATTGAGGATTTAGGATTCAAGATTGAGTATTGAGGATTGAAGCCTGGCGATTGAGGATTGAGGGTTGAGGATTGACGATTGAGGATGGAGGATTGAAGATTGAGTATTGAGGATTGAAGATTGAGGATCGAGGATTGAGGATTGAGGATTGAGTATTGAAGATTGAGGATTGGGGACTGAGTGTTGAGTGTTGAATGATGAGAATTGATGTTTGTGAATAAGGATTTGAAAATTGCAGATTGAGTATTGAGTATTGAAAACTGTGAATTGATGATATTCTATTGAGGATTGATAATTGACAACTGATTGTTGAGGACTGAGGTCTGAAGATTGAGGATTCAGGATTGAGGATACAGGTTTGAGGTTCGAGGACTGAGGATTGAGGGTTGAGGGTTGAGGTTTGAGGATTGAGGATTGAGGATTGAGGATTGAAGATTTAGAATTGGGTATTGCGGATTGAACATTGAGGATTGAGGATTGAGGATTGAGGATTGAGGACTGAGGATTGAGGATTGATGATTGAGGATTGAGGATTGAGAATTGAGGATTGAGGATTGAGGATTGAAGATTGAGGCCTGGGCATTGAGGATTGAAGAATGAGGATTGAGGATTGAAGATTGAGGATTGCAGATTGAGTATCGAGGATTGAAGATTGAGGGTTGAGGATTGAGGATTGCAGATTGAGTATCGAGGATTGAGGATTGAGGATTGAAGATTGAGGATTCGGTATTGAGGATTGAAGAATGAGGATTGAGGAGTGAGGACTGAGGATTGAGGATTGCAGTTTGAGTATTGAGGATTGAAGATTGAGGATTGAGGATTGAGGATTGCGGATTGAGTATTGAGGACTGAGGATTGAAGATTGAGTATTAAGGCTTGAAGATTGAGGATTGAGGATGGAGGATTAAGAAATGAGGATTGAGGATTGAGGATTGAAGATTGAGGATTCGGTATTGAGGATTGAAGAATGAGGATTGAGGAGTGAGGACTGAGGGTTGAGGATTGAGGATTGAGGATTGAGGATTGAGGATTGAGGATTGAAGATTGAGTATTGAGGATTGAAGATTGAGGATTGAGTATTGAGGATTGAGGATTGAGGATTGAAGATTGAGGATTGGGGATTGAGGATTGACGATTGAGTATTGAGCACTGAGGATTGAGAATTGAGGATTGAGGATTGAAGATTGAGTATTGAGGATTGAAGATTGAGGATTGAGGATTGAGGATTGAAGATTGAGGACTGAGTGTTGAGGGTTGCGTGATGAGAATTGATGTTTGTGGATTGAGATTTGAAGATTGAAGAATGGGGATTGAGTATTGAAAACTGTGAATTGAGGATATTCTATTGAGGATTGAGGATTGACAATTGATTGCTGAGGACTTATGGCTGAAGATTGATGATTCAGGATTGAGGATTCGGGGTGGAGGTTTGAGGTCTGAGGATTGATGGTTGAGGATTAAGGATTGAGGATTGAGGACTGAGCACTGAGGACTGAGGATTGAGGATTGATCATTGGGCATTGAGGATTGAAAATTGAGGACTGAGGATTGAGGATTGAAGGTTGAGTATTGAGGATTGAAGATTGAGGATTGAGGATTGAGGATTGAGGATTCAGGATGAGGGCTGAGGGTTGAGGATTGAGGTTTGAGGACTGAGGACTGAGGATTGAGGATTGAGAATTGAGGATTGAGGATTGAGGATTGAAGATTGAGGATTGAGGATTAAGGATTGAAGGTTCAGTAATGAGGATTGAAGATAGAGAATTGAGGATTGAGGATTGAACATTGAGGACTGAGTGTTGCGGGTTGAGTGATGAGAATTGATGTTTGTGGATAGTGGTTTGAAGATTGCAGATCGAGTATTGAGTGTTGAAAGCTGTGAATTGAGGATATTCTACTGAGGATTGAGGATTGACTACTGATTGCTGAGGACTGAGGGCTGAAGATTGAGGACTCAGGATTGAGGATTCAGAATTGAGGTTTGTGGACTGAGGATTGAGGATTGAAGATTGTGGATTGAGGATTGAGGATAGAGGATTGAGGATTGAGGTTTGAGGATTGAAGATTGAGGATTGGGTATTGAGGTTTGAGCATTGGGGTTTGAGGTTTGAGGACGAGGACTGACGGTTGAGGATTGAGAATTGAGGATTGACGCTTGAGGATTGAGGATTGAGGATGGAGGATTGAAGGGAGAGGACTGAGTGTTGAGGATTGCGTGTTGAGGATTGATGTTTGAGGACTGAGATTTGATTATTGAATATTGTGGATTGAGTATTGAACCAGGAGAATTCAGGATATTCTTTTGGGTATTGAGAATTGAGGATTGATGGTTGAGGGTTGTGCGTTGAATATTGAGGATTGAGGATTGAGGATTGAGGATTGAGGATTGAGGATTGAGGATTGAAGATTGAGTATTGATGATTGAAGATTGAGGATTGAGGATTGAGAGTTGAGGTTTGAGGACGAGGACTGACGGTTGAGGATTGAGGTTTAAGGATTGAGGATTGAGGATTGAGGACTGAAGGTTGAATATTGATGATTGAAGATTGAGGATTCAGTATTGATGGTTGTGGATTGAGGACGAGGTCTGAGGGTTGAGTATTGCTGTTTGAGGTCTGAGGATTGAGGATTGAGGATTGAGAATTGAGGATTGAGGATTGAGGATTGAAGATTGAGGATTGGGTATTGAGGAATGAAGAACGAGGATTGAGGATTGAGTATTGAGGATCGAGGATTGAAGACTGAGTATTGAGGATTGAAGATTGAGGATTGAGTATCGAGGATTGAGGATTGCGGACTGAGGATTGAGGATTGCAGATTGAGTATTGAGGATTGAAGATTGAGGATTGAGGATTGAGGATTGAGGTTTGAGGATTGAAGATCGAGGATTGGGGATTGAGGATTGAAGATTGAGGATTGGGTATTGAGGAATGAAGAACGAGGATTGAGGATTGAGTATTGAGGATCGAGGATTGAAGACTGAGTATTGAGGATTGAAGATTGAGGATTGAGTATCGAGGATTGAGGATTGCGGACTGAGGATTGAGGATTGCAGATTGAGTATTGAGGATTGAAGATTGAGGATTGAGGATTGAGGATTGAGGTTTGAGGATTGAAGATCGAGGATTGGGGATTGAGGATTGACGATTGAGTATTGAGTATTGAGGATTGAGAATTGAGGATTGATTATTGAAGATTGAGTATTGAGGATTGAAGATTGAGTATTGAGGATTGAGGATTGAGGATTGAGGATTGAGGACGAGGGCTGAGGGTTGAGGGTAGGGTTTTGAGGACTGAGGACTGAGGATTGAGGATAGAGAACTGAGGACTGAGGATTGCAGATTGAGGATTGAGGATTGAAGATTGAGAATTGGGTATTGCGGATTGAACATTGAGGATTGAGGATTGAGGTTTGAGGATTGAGGACTGAGGATTGAGGAATGATGATTGATGATTGAGGATTGAGAATTGAGGATTGAGGATTGAGGATTGAAGATTGAGGCCTGGGCATTGAGGATTGAAGAATGAGGATTGAGGATTGAGGATTGAAGATTGAGGATTGCAGATTGAGTATCGAGGATTGAAGATTGAGCGTTGAGGATTGAGGATTGAGGATTGAGCATTGAGGATCGAGGATTGAGGATTGAGGATTGTAGATTGAGTATTGAGGAATGAAGATTGAGGATTGAGGATTGAGGATTGAGGATTGAGGATTGAAGATTGAGGATTGGGTATTGAGGATTGACGATTGAGGATTGAGTATTGAGGACTGAGAATTGAGGATTGAGGATTGTAGATTGAGGATTGAGGATTGAAGATTGAGTATTGATGATTGAAGATTGAGGATTGAGGATTGAGTGTTGATGATTGAGGACGAGGGCTGACGATTGAGGATTGAGGTTTGAGGATTGAGGATTGTGGATTGAGGACTGAGGATTGAGGATTGAGCATTTAGTATTGAGGATTGAAGATTGAGTATTGAGGATTGAAAATTGAGGATTGAGGATTGAGGATTGAAGATTGAAGATTGAGGTTTGGGGACTGAGTGTTGAGGGTTGAGTGATGAGAATTGATGATTGTGGATAGAGATTTGAAGATTTCAGGTTGAGTATTGAGTATTGAAACCTGTGAATTGAGGATATTCTATTGAGGATTGAGGATTGACAACTGATTGTTCAGGACTGAGGTCTGAAGACTGAGGATTCAGGTTTGAGGATTCAGGATTGAGGTTTGAGGACTGAGGATTGAGGATTGAGGATTGAGGATTGAGGATTGAAGATTGAGTATTCAGGATTGGAGATTGGCGATTGAGGATTGAAGACCGAGGATTGGGGATTGAGGATTGAAGATTGAGTATTGAGGATTGAAGATTGAGGATTGAGGATTGAGCATTGACGATTGAGAATTGAGGATTGTGGATTGAGTATTGAGGATTGAGGATCGAGGATTGAAGATTGAATATTGATGATTGAAGATTGAGGATCGAGGATTGAGAATTGAGGATTGAGGATTGAAGATTGAGTATTGAGGATTGAAGATTCAGGATTGAGGATTGTGGATTGAAGATTGAGGGCTGAGTGTTGAGGGTTGCGTGATGAGGATTGATGTTTGTGGATTGAGATTTGAAGATTGAAGAATGGGGATTGAGTATTGAAAACTGTGAATTGAGGATATTCTATTGAGGATTGAGGATTGACAATTGATTGTTGAGGACTTATGGGTGAAGATTGAGGATTCAGGTTTGAGGATTCAGGATTGACGTTTGAGGACTGAGGATTGAGGATTGAGGATTGAGGATTGAGGATTGATGGCTGAGGGTTGTGCGTTGAATATTGAGGATTGAGGATTGAGGATTGAGGATTGAGGATTGAAGATTGAGTATTCAGGATTGGAGATTGACGATTGAGGATTGAGGACCGAGGATTGAGGATTGTGTATTGAAGGTTGAGTATTGAGGATTGACGATTGACGATTGAGGATTGAGAATTGAGGATTGAGGATTGAGGAATGAGCATTGAAGATTGAGTATTGAGGATTGAACGTTGAGGATTGTGGATTGAGGATTGAGGATTCAGGATTGAATATTGAGGACTGGGGACTGAGTGTTGAGGGTTGAGTGATGAGAATTGATGTTTGTGGATAGAGATTTGAAGATTGCAGATTGAGTATTGAGTAATGAAAACTGTGAATTGATGATATTCTATTGAGGATTGAGGATTGACAACTGATTGTAGAGGACTGAGGACTGAAGATTGAGGATTCAGGATTGAGGATTCAGGATTGAGGTTTGAGGACTGAGGATTGAAGGTTGAGGATTGAGGACTGAGTATTGAGGATAGAGGATTGAGTATTGAGGATTGAGGGTGGAAGACTGAGGATTGGGTATTGAGGATTGAACGTTGAGGATTGAGGATTGAGGATTGAAGATTGAAGATTGAACATTAATGATTGAAGATTGAGGATTGAGGATTGAGGGTTGTGGATTGAGAATTGAAGATTGAGGATCGAGGATCGAAGATTGAGGATTCGGTATTGAGGATTGAAGAATGAGGATTGAGGAGTGAGGACTGAGGATTGAGGATTGCAGTTTGAGTATTGAAGGTTGAAGATTGAGGATTGAGGATTGAGGATTGAGGATTGACGATTCAGTATTGAAGATTGAGGATTGATCACTGAGGATTGAGGATTGAGGATTGAGGATTGAGGTTTGAGTACTGAGGATTGAGTATTGAAGGTTGAGTATTGAGGATTGAAGGTTGAGGATTGAAGATTGAGGATTGATGATTGAGGATGAGGGCTGAGGTTTGAGGATTGAGGATTGAGGACTGAGGACTGAGGATTGCGGGTTGAGAATTGAGGATTGAGGATTGAGGATTGAAGATTGAGGATTGGGTATTGGGGATTGAAGAATGAGGATTGAGGATTGAGGATTGAGGGTTGAGGATTGAATATTGAGTATTCAGTATTGGAGATTGACGATTGAGGATTGATGACCGAGGATTGAGGATTGAGGATTCGAGATTGAGTATCGAGGATTGAAGATTGAGGATTGAGGATTGAGGATTGGGGATTGAGGATTGAATATTGAGGGTTGGGGACTGAGTGTTGAGGGTTGAGTGATGAGAATTGATGTTTGTGGGAACAGATTTGAAGATTGCAGGTTGAGTATTGAGCATTGAAACCTGTGAATTGAGGATATTCTATTGAGGATTGAGGATTGACAACTGATTGTTGAGGACTGAGGGCTGAAGATTGAGGATTCAGGGGTGAGAATTCAGGATTGAGGTTTGAGGACTGAGTATTGAGGATTGAGGATTGAGGACTGAGGATTGAAGATTGAGTATTGAGGATTGAAGATTGAGGATTGAGGATTGGGGATTGAGGATTGAGGATTGAAGATTGAGGATTGGGGATTGAGGATTGACGATTGAGTATTGAGCATTGACGATTGAGAATTGAGGATTGTGGATTGAGTATTGAGGATTGAGGATTGAGGATTGAAGATTGAATATTGATGATTGAAGATTGAGGATTGAGGATTGAGGGTTGCGGATTGAGGACGAGGACTCAGGGTTGAGTATTGGAGTTTGAAGTCTGAGGATTGAGGATTGTGGATTGAGAATTGAGGATTGTGGATTGAGGATTGAAGATTGAGGATCCGGTATTGAGGATTGAAGATTGAGAATTGAGGAGTGAGGACTGAGGATTGAGGATTGCAGTTTGAGTATTGAGGATTGAAGATTGAGGATTGGGTGTTGAGGATTGAGGAATGTGGAGTGAGGATTGAGGATTGAGGATTGAGGATTGAAGATTGAGTATTGACGATTGAAGATTGAGGATTGAGGATTGAGGATTGATGATTGAGGGTTGAGGATTGAAGATTGAGGATTGGGTATTGCGGATTGAACATTGAGGATTGAAGATTGAGGATTGGGTGCTGAGGGTTGAAGAATGAGGATTGAGGATTGAGGATTGAGGATTGAGGATTGAAGATTCAGTATTGAGGATTGAAGATTGTGGATTAAGGATTGAGGATTGAGGATTGAAGATTCAGTATTGAGGATTGAAGATTGAGGATTGAGGACTGAGTATTGAGGATTGAGGATTGAGTATTGAGGATTGAGGGTGGAAGACTGAGGATTGGGTAATGAGGATTGAACGTTGAGGATTGAGGGTTGAGGATTGAGGATTGAGGATTGAAGATTGAAGTTTGAATATTAATGATTGAAGATTGAGGATTGAGGATTGAGGGTTGTGGATTGAGGACGAGGACTGAGGGTTGAGTATTGGTGTTTGAAGTCTGAGGATTGAGGATTGAGGATTGAGGATTGAGGATTGAAGACTGAGGATTCGGTATTGAGGATTGAAGAATGAGGATTGAGGAGTGAGGACTGAGGATTGAGGATTGCAGTTTGAGTATTGCGGATTGAAGATTGAGGATTGAGGATTGAGGATTGAGGATTGAGGATTGAGGATTGATTATTGAATATTGAGTATTGAGGATTGAAGATTGAGGATTGAGGATTGAGGATTGAGGATTGAGGATGAGGGCTGAGGGTTGAGGATTGAGGTTTGAGGTTTGAGGACTGAGGACTGAGGTTTGAGGATTGAGAATTGAGGATTGAGGATTGAGTATTGTAGATTGAGGATCGGGTATTGAGGATTGAAGAATGTGGATTGAGACTTGAGGATTGAGGATTGAGGATTGAAGATTGAGGATTGAGGATTGAGGATTGAGGGTTGAGGATTGAATATTGAGTATTGAGGATTGAAGATTGAGGATTGAGGATTGAGGGTTGAGGATTGAGGGCGAGGACTGACGGTGAGGATTAAGGTTTGAGGATTGAGGATTGAGGATTGAGGACTGAGGATTGAGGATTGAGGATTGAGCATTGTGGATTGAAGATTGAGGACTCGGGATTGAGGATTGGTGATACAGGATTAAGGATTGAAGATTGGGGATTGAGGATCTAGGATTGGAGATTAATTATTGAGGATTGAAGATTGAGGATTAAGGATTGAGGATTGAGGATAGAGGATTGCGGATTGAGGATTGAAGATAGAGTATTGATGATTGAAGATTGAGGATTGAGGATTGGGGGTTGAGGTTTGAGGACGAGGACTGACGGTTGAGGATTGAGGTTTGAGGATTGAGGATTGAGGATTGAGGACTGAGGATTGAGGATTGAGGATTGTGCATTGAGGATTGCAGATTGTGGACTGAGGATTGAGGATTGAAGATTGAGTATTGAGGGTTGAAGATTGAGGATTGAGGATTGAGGATTTAGGATTGAGGATGACGGCTGAGGTTTGAGGATTGAGGTTTGAGGTCCGAGGACTGAGAATTGAGGGTCGAGAATTGAGGATTGAGGATTGAGGATTGAAGATTGAGGATTGGGTATTGAGGATTGAAGAATGAGGATTGAGGATTGAGGATTGGGGATTGAGGATTGAGGATTGAAGATTGAGTATTCAGGATTGGAGATTGGCGATTGAGGGTTGAGGATTGACGATAGAGGATTGAAGATTGAGGATTGGGGACTGAGTGTTGTGGGTTTTGTGATGAGAATTGATGATTGTGGATAGAGATTTGAAGATTTCAGGTTGAGTATTGAGTATTGAAACCTGTGAATTGAGGATATTCTATTGAGGATTGAGGACTGACAACTGATTGTTGAGGACTGAGGTCTGAAGACTGAGGATTCAGGTTTGAGGATTCAGGATTCAGGTTTGAGGACTGAGGATTGAGGATTGAGGATTGAGGATTGAGGATTGAGGATTGAGGATTGAGGATTGAGGATTGAGGATTGAAGATTGAGGTTTGGGTATTGAGGATTGAACATTGAGGACTGTGGATTGAGTATTGAGGATCGAGAATTGAGGACTGAGGATTGAGGATTGAAGATTGAGGATTGGGTGTTGAGGATTGAGGGTTGTGGATTGAGGACGAGGACTGAGGGCTGAGTATTGATGTTTGAGGTCTGAGGATTGAGGATTGAGGATTGAGGATTGAGAATTGAGGACTGAGGATTGAGGATTGAAGATTGAGGATAGGGTGTTGAGGATTGAAGAATGTGGAGTGAGGATTGAGGATTGAGGATTGAGGATTGAAGATTGAGTATTGAGGATTGAAGATTGAGGATTGAGGATTGAGGATTGAGGATTGAGGATTGAGGATTGAGGATTGAGGATTGATGGCTGAGGGTTGTGCGTTGAATATTGAGGATTGAGGATTGAGGATTGAGGATTGAGGATTGAAGATTGAGTATTCAGGATTGGAGATTGACGATTGAGGATTGAGGACCGAGGATTGAGGATTGTGTATTGAAGGTTGAGTATTGAGGATTGACGATTGACGATTGAGGATTGAGAATTGAGGATTGAGGATTGAGGAATGAGCATTGAAGACTGAGTATTGAGGATTGAACGTTGAGGATTGTGGATTGAGAATTGAGGATTCAGGATTGAATATTGAGGACTGGGGACTGAGTGTTGAGGGTTGAGTGATGAGAATTGATGTTTGTGGATAGAGATTTGAAGATTGCAGATTGAGTATTGAGTAATGAAAACTGTGAATTGATGATATTCTATTGAGGATTGAGGATTGACAACTGATTGTAGAGGACTGAGGACTGAAGATTGAGGATTCAGGATTGAGGATTCAGGATTGAGGTTTGAGGACTGAGGATTGAAGGTTGAGGATTGAGGAAAGAGTATTGAGGATAGAGGATTGAGTATTGAGGATTGAGGGTGGAAGACTGAGGATTGGGTATTGAGGATTGAACGTTGAGGATTGAGGATTGAGGATTGAAGATTGAAGATTGAACATTAATGATTGAAGATTGAGGATTGAGGATTGAGGGTTGTGGATTGAGAATTGAAGATTGAGGATTGAGGATCGAAGATTGAGGATTCGGTATTGAGGATTGAAGAATGAGGATTGAGGAGTGAGGACTGAGGATTGAGGATTGCAGTTTGAGTATTGAAGGTTGAAGATTGAGGATTGAGGATTGAGGATTGAGGATTGAGGATTGACGATTCAGTATTGAAGATTGAGGATTGATCACTGAGGATTGAGGATTGAGGATTGAGGTTTGAGTACTGAGGATTGAGGATTGAAGATTGAGTATTGAGGATTGAAGGTTGAGGTTTGAGGATTGAGGATTGATGATTGAGGATGAGGGCTGAGGTTTGAGGATTGAGGATTGAGGACTGAGGACTGAGGATTGCGGGTTGAGAATTGAGGATTGAGGATTGAGGATTGAAGATTGAGGATTGGGTATTGGGGATTGAAGAATGAGGATTGAGGATTGAGGATTGAGGGTTGAGGATTGAATATTGAGTATTCAGTATTGGAGATTGACGATTGAGGATTGATGACCGAGGATTGAGGATTGAGGATTCGAGATTGAGTATCGAGGATTGAAGATTGAGGATTGAGGATTGAGGATTGGGGATTGAGGATTGAATATTGAGGGTTGGGGACTGAGTGTTGAGGGTTGAGTGATGAGAATTGATGTTTGTGGGAACAGATTTGAAGATTGCAGGTTGAGTATTGAGCATTGAAACCTGTGAATTGAGGATATTCTATTGAGGATTGAGGATTGACAACTGATTGTTGAGGACTGAGGGCTGAAGATTGAGGATTCAGGGGTGAGAATTCAGGATTGAGGTTTGAGGACTGAGGATTGAGGATTGAGGATTGAGGACTGAGGATTGAAGATTGAGTATTGAGGATTGAAGATTGAGGATTGAGGATTGGGGATTGAGGATTGAGGATTGAAGATTGAGGATTGGGGATTGAGGATTGACGATTGAGTATTGAGCATTGACGATTGAGAATTGAGGATTGTGGATTGAGTATTGAGGATTGAGGATTGAGGATTGAAGATTGAATATTGATGATTGAAGATTGAGGATTGAGGATTGAGGGTTGCGGATTGAGGACGAGGACTCAGGGTTGAGTATTGGAGTTTGAAGTCTGAGGATTGAGGATTGTGGATTGAGAATTGAGGATTGTGGATTGAGGATTGAAGATTGAGGATCCGGTATTGAGGATTGAAGATTGAGAATTGAGGAGTGAGGACTGAGGATTGAAGATTGCAGTTTGAGTATTGAGGATTGAAGATTGAGGATTGGGTGTTGAGGATTGAGGAATGTGGAGTGAGGATTGAGGATTGAGGATTGAGGATTGAGGATTGAAGATTGAGTATTGACGATTGAAGATTGAGGATTGAGGATTGAGGATTGATGATTGAGGGTTGAGGATTGAAGATTGAGGATTGGGTATTGCGGATTGAACATTGAGGATTGAAGATTGAGGATTGGGTGCTGAGGGTTGAAGAATGAGGATTGAGGATTGAGGATTGAGGATTGAGGATTGAAGGATTCAGTATTGAGGATTGGAGATTGTGGATTAAGGATTGAGGATTGAGGATTGAAGATTCAGTATTGAGGATTGAAGATTGAGGATTGAGGACTGAGTATTGAGGATTGAGGATTGAGTATTGAGGATTGAGGGTGGAAGACTGAGGATTGGGTAATGAGGATTGAACGTTGAGGATTGAGGGTTGAGGATTGAGGATTGAGGATTGAAGATTGAAGTTTGAATATTAATGATTGAAGATTGAGGATTGAGGATTGAGGGTTGTGGATTGAGGACGAGGACTGAGGGTTGAGTATTGGTGTTTGAAGTCTGAGGATTGAGGATTGAGGATTGAGGATTGAGGATTGAAGATTGAGGATTCGGTATTGAGGATTGAAGAATGAGGATTGAGGAGTGAGGACTGAGGATTGAGGATTGCAGTTTGAGTATTGCGGATTGAAGATTGAGGATTGAGGGTTGAGGATTGAGGATTGAGGATTGAGGATTGAGGATTGATTATTGAATATTGAGTATTCAGGATTGAAGATTGAGGATTGAGGATTGAGGACTGAGGATTGAGGATGAGGGCTGAGGGTTGAGGATTGAGGTTTGAGGTTTGAGGACTGAGGACTGAGGATTGAGGATTGAGAATTGAGGATTGAGGATTGAGTATTGTAGATTGAGGATCGGGTATTGAGGATTGAAGAATGTGGATTGAGGCTTGAGGATTGAGGATTGAGGATTGAAGATTGAGGATTGAGGATTGAGGATTGAGGGTTGAGGATTGAATATTGAGTATTGAGGATTGATGATTGAGGATTGAGGATTGAGGGTTGAGGATTGAGGGCGAGGACTGACGGTGAGGATTGAGGTTTGAGGATTGAGGATTGAGGATTGAGGACTGAGGATTGAGGATTGAGGATTGAGCATTGTGGATTGAAGATTGAGGACTCGGGATTGAGGATTGGTGATACAGGATTAAGGATTGAAGATTGGGGATTGAGGATCTAGGATTGGAGATTAATTATTGAGGATTGAAGATTGAGGATTAAGGATTGAGGATTGAGGATTGAGGATTGCGGATTGAGGATTGAAGATAGAGTATTGATGATTGAAGATTGAGGATTGAGGATTGGGGGTTGAGGTTTGAGGACGAGGACTGACGGTTGAGGAATGAGGTTTGAGGATTGAGGATTGAGGATTGAGGACTGAGGATTGAGGATTGAGGATTGTGCATTGAGGATTGCAGATTGTGGACTGAGGATTGAGGATTGAAGATTGAGTATTGAGGGTTGAAAATTGAGGATTGAGGATTGAGGATTTAGGATTGAGGATGACGGCTGAGGTTTGAGGATTGAGGTTTGAGGTCCGAGGACTGAGAATTGAGGGTCGAGAATTGAGGATTGAGGATTGAGGATTGAAGATTGAGGATTGGGTATTGAGGATTGAAGAATGAGGATTGAGGATTGAGGATTGGGTATTGAGGATTGAGGATTGAAGATTGAGTATTCAGGATTGGAGATTGGCGATTGAGGGTTGAGGGTTGACGATAGAGGATTGAAGATTGAGGATTGGGGACTGAGTGTTGTGGGTTGAGTGATGAGAATTGATGATTGTGGATAGAGATTTGAAGATTTCAGGTTGAGTATTGAGTATTGAAACCTGTGAATTGAGGATATTCTATTGAGGATTGAGGACTGACAACTGATTGTTGAGGACTGAGGTCTGAAGACTGAGGATTCAGGTTTGAGGATTCAGGATTCAGGTTTGAGGACTGAGGATTGAGGATTGAGGATTGAGGATTGAGGATTGAGGATTGAGGATTGAGGATTGAGGATTGAGGATTGAGGATTGAGGATTGAGGATTGAAGATTGAGGTTTGGGTATTGAGGATTGAACATTGAGGACTGTGGATTGAGTATTGAGGATCGAGAATTGAGGACTGAGGATTGAGGATTGAAGATTGAGGATTGGGTGTTGAGGATTGAGGGTTGTGGATTGAGGACGAGGACTGAGGGCTGAGTATTGATGTTTGAGGTCTGAGGATTGAGGATTGAGGATTGAGGATTGAGAATTGAGGACTGAGGATTGAGGATTGAAGATTGAGGATAGGGTGTTGAGGGTTGAAGAATGTGAAGTGAGGATTGAGGATTGAGGATTGAGGATTGAAGATTGAGTATTGAGGATTGAAGATTGAGGATTGAGGATTGAGGATTGAGGATTGAGGATTGAGGATTGAGAATTGAGGACTGAGAATTGAGGATTGAAGATTGAGGATTGGCTGTTGAGGATTGAAGAATGTGGATTGAGGATTGATTATTGAGGATTGAGGATTGAAGGTTGACTATTGAGGATTGAAGATTGAAGACTGAGGATTGAAGGTTGAGGATTGGGTGTTGAGGATAGAAGAATGAGGATTGAGGATTGAGGATTGAGGATTGAGGATTGAGGACTGAGGATTGAAGATTGAGGGTTGGGGATTGAGGATTGAGGATGAGGGCTGAGGTCTGAGGAGTGAGAATTGAGGGTCGAGAATTGAGGATTGAGGATTGAGGATTGAAGATTGAGGATTGGGTATTGAGGATTGAAGAATGAGGATTGAGGATTGAGGATTGGGGATTGAGGATTGAGGATTGAAGATTGAGTATTCAGGATTGGAGATTGGCGATTGAGGGTTGAGGATTGAGGATAGAGGATTGAAGATTGAGGATTGGGGACTGAGTGTTGATGGTTGTGTGATGAGAATTGATGATTGTGGATAGAGATTTGAAGATTTCAGGTTGAGTATTGAGTATTGAAACCTGTGAATTGAGGATATTCTATTGAGGATTGAGGACTGGCAACTGGTTGTTGAGGACTGAGGTCTGAAGACAGAGGATTCAGGTTTGAGGATTCAGGATTGAGGTTTGAGGACTGAGGATTGAGGATTGAGGAATGAGGATTGAGGATTGAGGATTGAGCATTGAGGATTGAGGATTGAGGATTGAGGATTGTAGATTGAGTATTGAGGAATGAAGATTGAGGATTGAGGATTGAGGATTGAGGTTTGAGGATTGCGGATTGAAGATTGAGTATTGAGGATTGAAGATTGAGGATTGAGGATTGAGGATTGAGGACTGCGGATTGAAGATTGAGGATTGGGGATTGAGGATTGACGATTGAGTATTGAGCACTGAGGATAGAGAATTGAGGATTGAGGATTGAAGATTGAGTATTGAGGATTGAAGATTGAGGATTGAGGATTGAGGATTGAAGATTGAGGACTGAGTGTTGAGGGTTGCGTGATGAGAATTGCTGTTTGTGGATTGAGATTTGATGATTGAAGAATGGGGATTGAGTATTGAAAACTGTGAATTGAGGATATTCTATTGAGGATTGAGGATTGACAATTGATTGCTGAGGACTTATGGCTGAAGATTGAGGATTCAGGATTGAGGATTCGGGGTGGAGGTTTGAGGTCTGAGGATTGATGGTTGAGGATTAAGGATTGAGGATTGAGGATTGACGCTTGAGGATTGAGGATTGATGATGGAGGATTGAAGAGAGAGGACTGAGTGTTGAGGATTGAGTGTTGAGAATTGATGTTTGAGGATTGAGATTTGATTATTGAATATTTTGGATTGAGTATTGAACCATGAGAATTCAGGATGAACTATTGAGTATTGAGAATTCAGGATTGACGGTTGAGTATTGAGGATTGATGGTTGAGGGTTGTGCGTTGAATATTGAGGATTGAGGATTGAGGATTGAGAGTTGAGGATTGAGGATTGAGGATTGAAGATTGGGGATTGGGTGTTGAGGATTGAAGAATGAGGATTGAGGAATGAGGATTGAGGATTGAGGATTTAGGATTCAAAAATGAGCATTGAGGATTGAAGCCTGGCGATTGAGGATTGAGGATTGAGGATTGACGATTGAGGATGGAGGATTGAAGATTGAGTATTGAGGATTGAAGATTGAGGATCGAGGATTGAGGATTGAGGATTGAGTATTGAAGATTGAGGGTTGGGTACTGAGTGTTGAGTGTTGAATGATGAGAATTGATTTTTGTGAATAAACATTTGAAAATTGCAAATTGAGTATTGAGTATTGAAAACTGTGAATTGATAATATTCTATTGAGGATTGATAATTGACGACTGATTGTTGAGGACTGAGGTCTGAAGATTGAGGATACACGATTGAGGATACAGGTTTGAGGTTCGAGGACTGAGGATTGAGGGTTGAGGATTGAGGTTTGAGGATTGAGGATTGAGGATTGGGGATTGAAGATTGAGGATTGTGTATTGCGGATTGAACATTGAGGATTGAGGATTGAGGATTGAGGATTGAGGACTGAGGATTGAGGATTGATGATTGAGGATTGAGGATTGAGAATTGAGGATTGAGGATTGAGGATTGAAGATTGAGGCCTGGGCATTGAGGATTGAAGAATGAGGATTGAGGATTGAGGATTGAAGATTGAGGATTGCAGATTGAGTATTGAGGATTGAAGATTGAGGGTTGAGGATTGAGGATTGAGGATTGAGCATTGAGGATTGAGGATTGAGGATTGAGGATTGTAGATTGAGTATTGAGGAATGAAGATTGAGGATTGAGGATTGAGGATTGAGGATTGAGGATTGAAGATTGAGGATTGGGGATTGAGGATTGACGATTGAGGATTGAGTATTGAGGACTGAGAATTGAGGATTGAGGATTGAAGATTGAGGATTGAGGATTGAAGATTGAGTATTGATGATTGAAGAATGAGGATTGAGGATTGAGTGTTGAGGATTGAGGACGAGGGCTGACGATTGAGGATTGAGGTTTGAGGATTGAGGATTGTGGATTGAGGACTGAGGATTGAGGATTGAGGATTTAGTATTGAGGATTAATGACTGAGTATTGAGGATTGAAAATTGAGGATTGAGGACTGAGGATTGAGGATTGAAGATTGAGGATTGGGGACTGAGTGTTGAGGGTTGAGTGATGAGAATTGATGATTGTGGATAGAGATTTCAAGATTTCAGGTTGGGTATTGAGTATTGAAACCTGTGAATTGAGGATATTCTATTGAGGATTGAGGATTGACAACTGATTGTTGAGGACTGAGGTCTGAAGACTGAGGATTCAGGTTTGAGGATTCAGGATTGAGGTTTGAGGACTGAGGATTGAGGATTGAGGAATGAGGATTGAGGATTGAGGATTGAGCATTGAGGATTGAGGATTGAGGATTGAGGATTGTAGATTGAGTATTGAGGAATGAAGATTGAGGATTGAGGATTGAGGTTTGAGGATTGCGGATTGAAGATTGAGTATTGAGGATTGAAGGTTGAGGATTGAGGATTGAGGATTGAGGATTGCGGATTGAAGATTGAGGATTGGGGTTGAGGATTGACGATTGAGTATTGAGCACTGAGGATTGAGAATTGAGGATTGAGGATTGAAGATTGAGTATTGAGGATTGAAGATTGAAGATTGAGGATTGAGGATTGAAGATTGAGGACTGAGTGATGAGGGTTGCGTGATGAGAATTGCTGTTTGTGGATTGAGATTTGATGATTGATGAATGGGGATTGAGTATTGAAAACTGTGAATTGAGGATATTCTATTGAGGATTGAGGATTGACAACTGATTGTAGAGGACCGAGGGCTGAAGATTGAGGATTCAGGATTGAGGATTCAGGATTGAGGTTTGAGGACTGAGGATTGAAGATTGAGGATTGAGGACTGAGTATTGAGGATTGAGGATTGAGTATTGAGCATTGACGATTGAGAATTGAGGATTGTGGATTGAGTATTGAGGATCGAGGATTGAGGATTGAAGATTGAATATTGATGATTGAATATTGAGGATCGAGGATTGAGGGTTGTGGATTGAGGACGAGGACTGAGGGTTGAGTATTGATGTTTGAGGTCTGAGGATTGAGGATTGAGGATTGAGAATTGAGGACTGAGGATTGAGGATTGAAGATTGAGGATTGGGTGTTGAGGATTGAAGAATGTGGATTGAGGATTGATTATTGAGGATTGAGGATTGAAGATTGACTATTGAGGATTGAAGATTGAAGACTGAGGATTGAAGGTTGAGGATTGGGTGTTGAGGATAGAAGAATGAGGATTGAGGATTGAGGATTGAGGATTGAGGATTGAGGATTGAAGATTCAGTATTGAGGATTGAAGATTGAGGATTGAGGATTGACGATTGAGGACTGAAGATTGAGTATTGAGGATTGAAGATTGAGGATTAAGGACTGAGTATTGAGGATGGAGGATTGAGGATTGAGGATTGAGGATTGAAGACTGAGTATTGGGTATTGATGGTTGAACATTGAGGATTGACGATTGAAGATTGAGTATTGAGGATTGAAGATTGACGATTGAGGATTGAGAATTGAGGATTGAGGATTGAGGAATGATCATTGAAGATTGAGTATTGAGGATTGAACGTTGAGGATTGTGGATTGAGGATTGAGGATTGAGGATTGAATATTGACGATTGGGGACTGAGTGTTGAGGGTTGAGTGATGAGAATTGATGTTTGTGGACAGAGATTTGAAGATTGCAGATTGAGTATTGAGTAATGAAAACTGTGAATTGATGATATTCTATTGAGGATTGAGGATTGACAACTGATTGTAGAGGACTGAGGGCTGAAGATTGAGGATTCAGTATCGGGGATTCAGGATTGAGGTTTGAGGACTGAGGATTGAGGATTGAGGATTGAGGATTGAGAATTGAGGATTGAGGATTGAAGATTGAGCATTGAAGGTTGAGGATTGAAGAATGAGGATTGAGGATTGAGGATTGAGGATTGAGGATTGAGGATTGAGGATTGAGGATGAGGGCTGAGGTTTGAGGATTGAGGTTTGAGGTCTGAGGACTGAGAATTGAGGGTCGAGAATTGGGGATTGAGGATTGAGGATTGAAGATTGAGGATTGGGTATTAAGGATTGAAGAATGAGGATTGAGGATTGAGGATTGGGGATTGAGGATTGAGGATTGAAGATTGAGTATTCAGGCTTGGAGATTGGCGACTGAGGGTTGAGGATTGAGGATAGAGGATTGAAGATTGAGGATTGGGGACTGAGTGTTGAGGGTTGAGTGATGAGAATTGATGATTGTGGATAGAGATTTGAAGATTTCTGGTTGAGTATTGAGTATTGGAACCTGTGAATTGAGGATATTCTATTGAGGATTGAGGACTGACAACTGATTGTTGAGGACTGAAGTTTGAAGACAGAGGATTCAGGTTTGAGGATTCAGGATTGAGGTTTGAGGACTGAGGATTGAGGATTGAGGATTGAGGATTGAGGATTGAAGATTGAGGTTTGGGTATTGAGGATTGAACATTGAGGACTGTGGATTGAGTATTGAGGTTCGAGAATTGAGGACTGACGATTGAGGATTGAAGATTGAGGATTGGGTGTTGAGGATTGAGGGTTGTGGATTGAGGACGAGGACTGAGGGTTGAGTATTGATGTTTGAGGTCTGAGGATTGAGGATTGAGGATTGAGGATTGAGCATTGAGGATTGAGGATTGAGGATTGAGGATTGTAGATTGAGTATTGAGGAATGAAGATTGAGGATTGAGGATTGAGGTTTGAGGATTGCGGATTGAAGATTGAGTATTGAGGATTGAAGGTTGAGGATTGAGGATTGAGGATTGAGGATTGCGGATTGAAGATTGAGGATTGGGGTTGAGGATTGACGATTGAGTATTGAGCACTGAGGATTGAGAATTGAGGATTGAGGATTGAAGATTGAGTATTGAGGATTGAAGATTGAAGATTGAGGATTGAGGATTGAAGATTGAGGACTGAGTGATGAGGGTTGCGTGATGAGAATTGCTGTTTGTGGATTGAGATTTGATGATTGATGAATGGGGATTGAGTATTGAAAACTGTGAATTGAGGATATTCTATTGAGGATTGAGGATTGACAACTGATTGTAGAGGACCGAGGGCTGAAGATTGAGGATTCAGGATTGAGGATTCAGGATTGAGGTTTGAGGACTGAGGATTGAAGATTGAGGATTGAGGACTGAGTATTGAGGATTGAGGATTGAGTATTGAGCATTGACGATTGAGAATTGAGGATTGTGGATTGAGTATTGAGGATCGAGGATTGAGGATTGAAGATTGAATATTGATGATTGAATATTGAGGATCGAGGATTGAGGGTTGTGGATTGAGGACGAGGACTGAGGGTTGAGTATTGATGTTTGAGGTCTGAGGATTGAGGATTGAGGATTGAGAATTGAGGACTGAGGATTGAGGATTGAAGATTGAGGATTGGGTGTTGAGGATTGAAGAATGTGGATTGAGGATTGATTATTGAGGATTGAGGATTGAAGATTGACTATTGAGGATTGAAGATTGAAGACTGAGGATTGAAGGTTGAGGATTGGGTGTTGAGGATAGAAGAATGAGGATTGAGGATTGAGGATTGAGGATTGAGGATTGAAGATTCAGTATTGAGGATTGAAGATTGAGGATTGAGGATTGACGATTGAGGACTGAAGATTGAGTATTGAGGATTGAAGATTGAGGATTGAGGACTGAGTATTGAGGATGGAGGATTGAGGATTGAGGATTGAGGATTGAAGACTGAGTATTGTGTATTGATGGTTGAACATTGAGGATTGACGATTGAAGATTGAGTATTGAGGATTGAAGATTGACGATTGAGGATTGAGAATTGAGGATTGAGGATTGAGGAATGATCATTGAAGATTGAGTATTGAGGATTGAACGTTGAGGATTGTGGATTGAGGATTGAGGATTGAGGATTGAATATTGACGATTGGGGACTGAGTGTTGAGGGTTGAGTGATGAGAATTGATGTTTGTGGACAGAGATTTGAAGATTGCAGATTGAGTATTGAGTAATGAAAACTGTGAATTGATGATATTCTATTGAGGATTGAGGATTGACAACTGATTGTAGAGGACTGAGGGCTGAAGATTGAGGATTCAGTATCGGGGATTCAGGATTGAGGTTTGAGGACTGAGGATTGAGGATTGAGGATTGAGGATTGAGAATTGAGGATTGAGGATTGAAGATTGAGCATTGAAGGTTGAGGATTGAAGAATGAGGATTGAGGATTGAGGATTGAGGATTGAGGATTGAGGATTGAGGATTGAGGATGAGGGCTGAGGTTTGAGGATTGAGGTTTGAGGTCTGAGGACTGAGAATTGAGGGTCGAGAATTGGGGATTGAGGATTGAGGATTGAAGATTGAGGATTGGGTATTAAGGATTGAAGAATGAGGATTGAGGATTGAGGATTGGGGATTGAGGATTGAGGATTGAAGATTGAGTATTCAGGCTTGGAGATTGGCGACTGAGGGTTGAGGATTGAGGATAGAGGATTGAAGATTGAGGATTGGGGACTGAGTGTTGAGGGTTGAGTGATGAGAATTGATGATTGTGGATAGAGATTTGAAGATTTCTGGTTGAGTATTGAGTATTGGAACCTGTGAATTGAGGATATTCTATTGAGGATTGAGGACTGACAACTGATTGTTGAGGACTGAAGTCTGAAGACAGAGGATTCAGGTTTGAGGATTCAGGATTGAGGTTTGAGGACTGAGGATTGAGGATTGAGGATTGAGGACTGAGGATTGAAGATTGAGTATTGAGGATTGAAGATTGAGGATTGAGGATTGGGGATTGAGGATTGAGGATTGAAGATTGAGGATTGGGGATTGAGGATTGACGATTGAGTATTGAGCATTGACGATTGAGAATTGAGGATTGTGGATTGAGTATTGAGGATTGAGGATTGAGGATTGAAGATTGAATATTGATGATTGAAGATTGAGGATTGAGGATTGAGGGTTGCGGATTGAGGACGAGGACTCAGGGTTGAGTATTGGAGTTTGAAGTCTGAGGATTGAGGATTGTGGATTGAGAATTGAGGATTGTGGATTGAGGATTGAAGATTGAGGATCCGGTATTGAGGATTGAAGATTGAGAATTGAGGAGTGAGGACTGAGGATTGAGGATTGCAGTTTGAGTATTGAGGATTGAAGATTGAGGATTGGGTGTTGAGGATTGAGGAATGTGGAGTGAGGATTGAGGATTGAGGATTGAGGATTGAAGATTGAGTATTGACGATTGAAGATTGAGGATTGAGGATTGAGGATTGATGATTGAGGGTTGAGGATTGAAGATTGAGGATTGGGTATTGCGGATTGAACATTGAGGATTGAAGATTGAGGATTGGGTGCTGAGGGTTGAAGAATGAAGATTGAGGATTGAGGATTGAGGGTTGAGGATTGAAGGATTCAGTATTGAGGATTGGAGATTGTGGATTAAGGATTGAGGATTGAGGATTGAAGATTCAGTATTGAGGATTGAAGATTGAGGATTGAGGACTGAGTATTGAGGATTGAGGATTGAGTATTGAGGATTGAGGGTGGAAGACTGAGGATTGGGTAATGAGGATTGAACGTTGAGGATTGAGGGTTGAGGATTGAGGATTGAGGATTGAAGATTGAAGTTTGAATATTAATGATTGAAGATTGAGGATTGAGGATTGAGGGTTGTGGATTGAGGACGAGGACTGAGGGTTGAGTATTGGTGTTTGAAGTCTGAGGATTGAGGATTGAGGATTGAGGATTGAGGATTGAAGATTGAGGATTCGGTATTGAGGATTGAAGAATGAGGATTGAGGAGTGAGGACTGAGGATTGAGGATTGCAGTTTGAGTATTGCGGATTGAAGATTGAGGATTGAGGGTTGAGGATTGAGGATTGAGGATTGAGGATTGAGGATTGATTATTGAATATTGAGTATTGAGGATTGAAGATTGAGGATTGAGGATTGAGGATTGAGGATTGAGGATGAGGGCTGAGGGTTGAGGATTGAGGTTTGAGGTTTGAGGACTGAGGACTGAGGATTGAGGATTGAGAATTGAGGATTGAGGATTGAGTATTGTAGATTGAGGATCGGGTATTGAGGATTGAAGAATGTGGATTGAGGCTTGAGGATTGAGGATTGAGGATTGAAGATTGAGGATTGAGGATTGAGGATTGAGGGTTGAGGATTGAATATTGAGTATTGAGGATTGATGATTGAGGATTGAGGATTGAGGGTTGAGGATTGAGGGCGAGGACTGACGGTGAGGATTGAGGTTTGAGGATTGAGGATTGAGGATTGAGGACTGAGGATTGAGGATTGAGGATTGAGCATTGTGGATTGAAGATTGAGGACTCGGGATTGAGGATTGGTGATACAGGATTAAGGATTGAAGATTGGGGATTGAGGATCTAGGATTGGAGATTAATTATTGAGGATTGAAGATTGAGGATTAAGGATTGAGGATTGAGGATTGAGGATTGCGGATTGAGGATTGAAGATAGAGTATTGATGATTGAAGATTGAGGATTGAGGATTGGGGGTTGAGGTTTGAGGACGAGGACTGACGGTTGAGGAATGAGGTTTGAGGATTGAGGATTGAGGATTGAGGACTGAGGATTGAGGATTGAGGATTGTGCATTGAGGATTGCAGATTGTGGACTGAGGATTGAGGATTGAAGATTGAGTATTGAGGGTTGAAAATTGAGGATTGAGGATTGAGGATTTAGGATTGAGGATGACGGCTGAGGTTTGAGGATTGAGGTTTGAGGTCCGAGGACTGAGAATTGAGGGTCGAGAATTGAGGATTGAGGATTGAGGATTGAAGATTGAGGATTGGGTATTGAGGATTGAAGAATGAGGATTGAGGATTGAGGATTGGGTATTGAGGATTGAGGATTGAAGATTGAGTATTCAGGATTGGAGATTGGCGATTGAGGGTTGAGGGTTGACGATAGAGGATTGAAGATTGAGGATTGGGGACTGAGTGTTGTGGGTTGAGTGATGAGAATTGATGATTGTGGATAGAGATTTGAAGATTTCAGGTTGAGTATTGAGTATTGAAACCTGTGAATTGAGGATATTCTATTGAGGATTGAGGACTGACAACTGATTGTTGAGGACTGAGGTCTGAAGACTGAGGATTCAGGTTTGAGGATTCAGGATTCAGGTTTGAGGACTGAGGATTGAGGATTGAGGATTGAGGATTGAGGATTGAGGATTGAGGATTGAGGATTGAGGATTGAGGATTGAAGATTGAGGTTTGGGTATTGAGGATTGAACATTGAGGACTGTGGATTGAGTATTGAGGATCGAGAATTGAGGACTGAGGATTGAGGATTGAAGATTGAGGATTGGGTGTTGAGGATTGAGGGTTGTGGATTGAGGACGAGGACTGAGGGCTGAGTATTGATGTTTGAGGTCTGAGGATTGAGGATTGAGGATTGAGGATTGAGAATTGAGGACTGAGGATTGAGGATTGAAGATTGAGGATAGGGTGTTGAGGGTTGAAGAATGTGAAGTGAGGATTGAGGATTGAGGATTGAGGATTGAAGATTGAGTATTGAGGATTGAAGATTGAGGATTGAGGATTGAGGATTGAGGATTGAGGATTGAGGATTGAGAATTGAGGACTGAGAATTGAGGATTGAAGATTGAGGATTGGGTGTTGAGGATTGAAGAATGTGGATTGAGGATTGATTATTGAGGATTGAGGATTGAAGGTTGACTATTGAGGATTGAAGATTGAAGACTGAGGATTGAAGGTTGAGGATTGGGTGTTGAGGATAGAAGAATGAGGATTGAGGATTGAGGATTGAGGATTGAGGATTGAGGACTGAGGATTGAAGATTGAGGGTTGGGGATTGAGGATTGAGGATGAGGGCTGAGGTCTGAGGAGTGAGAATTGAGGGTCGAGAATTGAGGATTGAGGATTGAGGATTGAAGATTGAGGATTGGGTATTGAGGATTGAAGAATGAGGATTGAGGATTGAGGATTGGGGATTGAGGATTGAGGATTGAAGATTGAGTATTCAGGATTGGAGATTGGCGATTGAGGGTTGAGGATTGAGGATAGAGGATTGAAGATTGAGGATTGGGGACTGAGTGTTGATGGTTGTGTGATGAGAATTGATGATTGTGGATAGAGATTTGAAGATTTCAGGTTGAGTATTGAGTATTGAAACCTGTGAATTGAGGATATTCTATTGAGGATTGAGGACTGACAACTGGTTGTTGAGGACTGAGGTCTGAAGACAGAGGATTCAGGTTTGAGGATTCAGGATTGAGGTTTGAGGACTGACGATTGAGGATTGAGGATTGATGACTGAGGATTGAGGATTGAGGATTGAAGATTGAGGTTTGGGTATTGAGGATTGAACATTGAGGACTGTGGATTGAGTATTGAGGATCGAGAATTGAGGACTGAGGATTGAGGATTGAAGATTGAGGATTGGGTGTTGAGGATTGAGGGTTGTGGATTGAGGACGAGGACTGAGGGTTGAGTATTGATGTTTGAGGTCTGAGGATTGAGGATTGAGTATTGAGGATTGAGAATTGAGGACTGAGGATTGAGGATTGAAGATTGAGGATTGGGTGTTGAGGATTGAGGAATGTGGAGTGAGGATTGAGGATTGAGGATTGAGGATTGAAGATTGAGTATTGACGATTGAAGATTGAGGATTGAGGATTGAGGATTGAGGATTGAGGATTGAGGGTTGAGGATTGAAGATTGAGGATTGGGTATTGCGGATTGAACATTGAGGATTGAAGATTGAGGATTGGGTGCTGAGGGTTGAAGAATGAGGATTGAGGATTGAGGATTGAGGATTGAGGATTGAAGATCCAGTATTGAGGATTGAAGATTGTGGATTAAGGATTGAGGATTGAGGATTGAAGATTGAGTATTGAGGATTGAAGATTGAGGATTGAGGACTGAGTATTGAGGATTGAGGATTGAGTATTGAGGATTGAGGGTGGAAGACTGAGGATTGGGTAACGAGGATTGAACGTTGAGGATTGAGGGTTGAGGATTGAGGATTGAGGATTGAAGATTGAAGATTGAATATTAATGATTGAAGATTGAGGATTGAGGATTGAGGGTTGTGGATTGAGGACGAGGACTGAGGGTTGAGTATTGGTGTTTGAAGTCTGAGGATTGAGGATTGAGGATTGAGGATTGAGGATTGAAGATTGAGGATTCGGTATTGAGGATTGAAGAATGAGGATTGAGGAGTGAGGACTGAGGATTGAGGATTGCAGTTTGAGTATTGAGGATTGAAGATTGAGGATGGAGGATTGAGGATTGAGGATTGAGGATTGAGGACTGAGGATTGAAGATTGAGTATTGAGGATTGAAGATTGAGGACTGAGGATTGAGGATTGAGGATTGAGGATTGAGGATTGAAGATTGAGGATTGGGGATTGAGGATTGACGATTGAGTATTGAGCATTGACGATTGAGAATTGAGTATTGCGGATTGAGTATTGAGGATTGAGGATTGAGGATTGAAGATTGAATATTGATGATTGAAGATTGAGGATTGAGAATTGAGGATTGTGGATTGAGGATTGAAGATTGAGTATTGAGGATTGAAGATTGAGGATTGAGGATTGAGGATTGAGGATTGAGGATTGAAGATTGAGGATTGGGGATTGAGGACTGAGGATTGAGGATTGAGGATTGAAGACTGAGTATTGAGGATTGATTATTGAGGATTGAAGATTGAGGATTGAGGATTGAGGGTTAAGAATTGAGAATTGAGGATGAGGACTGAGGGTTGAGGATTGAGGATTGTGGATTGAGGACTGAGGATTGAGGATTGAAGATTGAGGATTGGGTGTTGAGGATTGAAGAATGTGGATTGAGGATTGATTATTGAGGATTGAGGATTGAAGATTGACTATTGAGGATTGAAGATTGAAGACTGAGGATTGAAGGTTGAGGATTGGGTGTTGAGGATAGAAGAACGAGGATTGAGGATTGAGGATTGAGGATTGAGGATTGAGGATTGAAGATTCAGTATTGAGGATTGAAGATTGAGGATTGAGGATTGACGATTGAGGACTGAAGATTGAGTATTGAGGATTGAAGATTGAGGATTAAGGACTGAGTATTGAGGATGGAGGATTGAGGATTGAGGATTGAGGATTGAAGACTGAGTATTGGGTATTGATGGTTGAACATTGGGGATTGACGATTGAAGATTGAGTATTGAGGATTGAAGATTGACGATTGAGGATTGAGAATTGAGGATTGAGGATTGAGGAATGATCATTGAAGATTGAGTATTGAGGATTGAACGTTGAGGATTGTGGATTGAGGATTGAGGATTGAGGATTGAATATTGACGATTGGGGACTGAGTGTTGAGGGTTGAGTGATGAGAATTGATGTTTGTGGACAGAGATTTGAAGATTGCAGATTGAGTATTGAGTAATGAAAACTGTGAATTGATGATATTCTATTGAGGATTGAGGATTGACAACTGATTGTAGAGGACTGAGGGCTGAAGATTGAGGATTCAGTATCGGGGATTCAGGATTGAGGTTTGAGGACTGAGGATTGAGGATTGAGGATTGAGGATTGAGAATTGAGGATTGAGGATTGAAGATTGAGCATTGAAGGTTGAGGATTGAAGAATGAGGATTGAGGATTGAGGATTGAGGATTGAGGATTGAGGATTGAGGATTGAGGATGAGGGCTGAGGTTTGAGGATTGAGGTTTGAGGTCTGAGGACTGAGAATTGAGGGTCGAGAATTGGGGATTGAGGATTGAGGATTGAAGATTGAGGATTGGGTATTAAGGATTGAAGAATGAGGATTGAGGATTGAGGATTGGGGATTGAGGATTGAGGATTGAAGATTGAGTATTCAGGCTTGGTGATTGGCGACTGAGGGTTGAGGATTGAGGATAGAGGATTGAAGATTGAGGATTGGGGACTGAGTGTTGAGGGTTGAGTGATGAGAATTGATGATTGTGGATAGAGATTTGAAGATTTCTGGTTGAGTATTGAGTATTGGAACCTGTGAATTGAGGATATTCTATTGAGGATTGAGGACTGACAACTGATTGTTGAGGACTGAAGTCTGAAGACAGAGGATTCAGGTTTGAGGATTCAGGATTGAGGTTTGAGGACTGAGGATTGAGGATTGAGGATTGAGGATTGAGGATTGAAGATTGAGGTTTGGGTATTGAGGATTGAACATTGAGGACTGTGGATTGAGTATTGAGGTTCGAGAATTGAGGACTGACGATTGAGGATTGAAGATTGAGGATTGGGTGTTGAGGATTGAGGGTTGTGGATTGAGGACGAGGACTGAGGGTTGAGTATTGATGTTTGAGGTCTGAGGATTGAGGATTGAGGATTGAGGATTGAGCATTGAGGATTGAGGATTGAGGATTGAGGATTGTAGATTGAGTATTGAGGAATGAAGATTGAGGATTGAGGATTGAGGTTTGAGGATTGCGGATTGAAGATTGAGTATTGAGGATTGAAGGTTGAGGATTGAGGATTGAGGATTGAGGATTGCGGATTGAAGATTGAGGATTGGGGTTGAGGATTGACGATTGAGTATTGAGCACTGAGGATTGAGAATTGAGGATTGAGGATTGAAGATTGAGTATTGAGGATTGAAGATTGAAGATTGAGGATTGAGGATTGAAGATTGAGGACTGAGTGATGAGGGTTGCGTGATGAGAATTGCTGTTTGTGGATTGAGATTTGATGATTGATGAATGGGGATTGAGTATTGAAAACTGTGAATTGAGGATATTCTATTGAGGATTGAGGATTGACAACTGATTGTAGAGGACCGAGGGCTGAAGATTGAGGATTCAGGATTGAGGATTCAGGATTGAGGTTTGAGGACTGAGGATTGAAGATTGAGGATTGAGGACTGAGTATTGAGGATTGAGGATTGAGTATTGAGCATTGACGATTGAGAATTGAGGATTGTGGATTGAGTATTGAGGATCGAGGATTGAGGATTGAAGATTGAATATTGATGATTGAATATTGAGGATCGAGGATTGAGGGTTGTGGATTGAGGACGAGGACTGAGGGTTGAGTATTGATGTTTGAGGTCTGAGGATTGAGGATTGAGGATTGAGAATTGAGGACTGAGGATTGAGGATTGAAGATTGAGGATTGGGTGTTGAGGATTGAAGAATGTGGATTGAGGATTGATTATTGAGGATTGAGGATTGAAGATTGACTATTGAGGATTGAAGATTGAAGACTGAGGATTGAAGGTTGAGGATTGGGTGTTGAGGATAGAAGAATGAGGATTGAGGATTGAGGATTGAGGATTGAGGATTGAAGATTCTGTATTGAGGATTGAAGATTGAGGATTGAGGATTGACGATTGAGGACTGAAGATTGAGTATTGAGGATTGAAGATTGAGGATTGAGGACTGAGTATTGAGGATGGAGGATTGAGGATTGAGGATTGAGGATTGAAGACTGAGTATTGTGTATTGATGGTTGAACATTGAGGATTGACGATTGAAGATTGAGTATTGAGGATTGAAGATTGACGATTGAGGATTGAGAATTGAGGATTGAGGATTGAGGAATGATCATTGAAGATTGAGTATTGAGGATTGAACGTTGAGGATTGTGGATTGAGGATTGAGGATTGAGGATTGAATATTGACGATTGGGGACTGAGTGTTGAGGGTTGAGTGATGAGAATTGATGTTTGTGGACAGAGATTTGAAGATTGCAGATTGAGTATTGAGTAATGAAAACTGTGAATTGATGATATTCTATTGAGGATTGAGGATTGACAACTGATTGTAGAGGACTGAGGGCTGAAGATTGCGGATTCAGTATCGGGGATTCAGGATTGAGGTTTGAGGACTGAGGATTGAGGATTGAGGATTGAGGATTGAGAATTGAGGATTGAGGATTGAAGATTGAGCATTGAAGGTTGAGGATTGAAGAATGAGGATTGAGGATTGAGGATTGAGGATTGAGGATTGAGGATTGAGGATTGAGGATGAGGGCTGAGGTTTGAGGATTGAGGTTTGAGGTCTGAGGACTGAGAATTGAGGGTCGAGAATTGGGGATTGAGGATTGAGGATTGAAGATTGAGGATTGGGTATTAAGGATTGAAGAATGAGGATTGAGGATTGAGGATTGGGGATTGAGGATTGAGGATTGAAGATTGAGTATTCAGGCTTGGAGATTGGCGACTGAGGGTTGAGGATTGAGGATAGAGGATTGAAGATTGAGGATTGGGGACTGAGTGTTGAGGGTTGAGTGATGAGAATTGATGATTGTGGATAGAGATTTGAAGATTTCTGGTTGAGTATTGAGTATTAGAACCTGTGAATTGAGGATATTCTATTGAGGATTGAGGACTGACAACTGATTGTTGAGGACTGAAGTCTGAAGACAGAGGATTCAGGTTTGAGGATTCAGGATTGAGGTTTGAGGACTGAGGATTGAGGATTGAGGATTGAGGACTGAGGATTGAAGATTGAGTATTGAGGATTGAAGATTGAGTATTGAGGATTGGGGATTGAGGATTGAGGATTGAAGATTGAGGATTGGGGATTGAGGATTGACGATTGAGTATTGAGCATTGACGATTGAGAATTGAGGATTGTGGATTGAGTATTGAGGATTGAGGATTGAGGATTGAAGATTGAATATTGATGATTGAAGATTGAGGATTGAGGATTGAGGGTTGCGGATTGAGGACGAGGACTCAGGGTTGAGTATTGGAGTTTGAAGTCTGAGGATTGAGGATTGTGGATTGAGAATTGAGGATTGTGGATTGAGGATTGAAGATTGAGGATCCGGTATTGAGGATTGAAGATTGAGAATTGAGGAGTGAGGACTGAGGATTGAGGATTGCAGTTTGAGTATTGAGGATTGAAGATTGAGGATTGGGTGTTGAGGATTGAGGAATGTGGAGTGAGGATTGAGGATTGAGGATTGAGGATTGAAGATTGAGTATTGACGATTGAAGACTGAGGATTGAGGATTGAGGATTGATGATTGAGGGTTGAGGATTGAAGATTGAGGATTGGGTATTGCGGATTGAACATTGAGGATTGAAGATTGAGGATTGGGTGCTGAGGGTTGAAGAATGAGGATTGAGGATTGAGGATTGAGGATTGAGGATTGAAGGATTCAGTATTGAGGATTGGAGATTGTGGATTAAGGATTGAGGATTGAGGATTGAAGATTCAGTATTGAGGATTGAAGATTGAGGATTGAGGACTGAGTATTGAGGATTGAGGATTGAGTATTGAGGATTGAGGGTGGAAGACTGAGGATTGGGTAATGAGGATTGAACGTTGAGGATTGAGGGTTGAGGATTGAGGATTGAGGATTGAAGATTGAAGTTTGAATATTAATGATTGAAGATTGAGGATTGAGGATTGAGGGTTGTGGATTGAGGACGAGGACTGAGGGTTGAGTATTGGTGTTTGAAGTCTGAGGATTGAGGATTGAGGATTGAGGATTGAGGATTGAAGATTGAGGATTCGGTATTGAGGATTGAAGAATGAGGATTGAGGAGTGAGGACTGAGGATTGAGGATTGCAGTTTGAGTATTGCGGATTGAAGATTGAGGATTGAGGGTTGAGGATTGAGGATTGAGGATTGAGGATTGAGGATTGATTATTGAATATTGAGTATTGAGGATTGAAGATTGAGGATTGAGGATTGAGGATTGAGGATTGAGGATGAGGGCTGAGGGTTGAGGATTGAGGTTTGAGGTTTGAGGACTGAGGACTGAGGATTGAGGATTGAGAATTGAGGATTGAGGATTGAGTATTGTAGATTGAGGATCGGGTATTGAGGATTGAAGAATGTGGATTGAGGCTTGAGGATTGAGGATTGAGGATTGAAGATTGAGGATTGAGGATTGAGGATTGAGGGTTGAGGATTGAATATTGAGTATTGAGGATTGATGATTGAGGATTGAGGATTGAGGGTTGAGGATTGAGGGCGAGGACTGACGGTGAGGATTGAGGTTTGAGGATTGAGGATTGAGGATTGAGGACTGAGGATTGAGGATTGAGGATTGAGCATTGTGGATTGAAGATTGAGGACTCGGGATTGAGGATTGGTGATACAGGATTAAGGATTGAAGATTGGGGATTGAGGATCTAGGATTGGAGATTAATTATTGAGGATTGAAGATTGAGGATTAAGGATTGAGGATTGAGGATTGAGGATTGCGGATTGAGGATTGAAGATAGAGTATTGATGATTGAAGATTGAGGATTGAGGATTGGGGGTTGAGGTTTGAGGACGAGGACTGACGGTTGAGGAATGAGGTTTGAGGATTGAGGATTGAGGATTGAGGACTGAGGATTGAGGATTGAGGATTGTGCATTGAGGATTGCAGATTGTGGACTGAGGATTGAGGATTGAAGATTGAGTATTGAGGGTTGAAAATTGAGGATTGAGGATTGAGGATTTAGGATTGAGGATGACGGCTGAGGTTTGAGGATTGAGGTTTGAGGTCCGAGGACTGAGAATTGAGGGTCGAGAATTGAGGATTGAGGATTGAGGATTGAAGATTGAGGATTGGGTATTGAGGATTGAAGAATGAGGATTGAGGATTGAGGATTGGGTATTGAGGATTGAGGATTGAAGATTGAGTATTCAGGATTGGAGATTGGCGATTGAGGGTTGAGGGTTGACGATAGAGGATTGAAGATTGAGGATTGGGGACTGAGTGTTGTGGGTTGAGTGATGAGAATTGATGATTGTGGATAGAGATTTGAAGATTTCAGGTTGAGTATTGAGTATTGAAACCTGTGAATTGAGGATATTCTATTGAGGATTGAGGACTGACAACTGATTGTTGAGGACTGAGGTCTGAAGACTGAGGATTCAGGTTTGAGGATTCAGGATTCAGGTTTGAGGACTGAGGATTGAGGATTGAGGATTGAGGATTGAGGATTGAGGATTGAGGATTGAGGATTGAGGATTGAGGATTGAAGATTGAGGTTTGGGTATTGAGGATTGAACATTGAGGACTGTGGATTGAGTATTGAGGATCGAGAATTGAGGACTGAGGATTGAGGATTGAAGATTGAGGATTGGGTGTTGAGGATTGAGGGTTGTGGATTGAGGACGAGGACTGAGGGCTGAGTATTGATGTTTGAGGTCTGAGGATTGAGGATTGAGGATTGAGGATTGAGAATTGAGGACTGAGGATTGAGGATTGAAGATTGAGGATAGGGTGTTGAGGGTTGAAGAATGTGAAGTGAGGATTGAGGATTGAGGATTGAGGATTGAAGATTGAGTATTGAGGATTGAAGATTGAGGATTGAGGATTGAGGATTGAGGATTGAGGATTGAGGATTGAGAATTGAGGACTGAGAATTGAGGATTGAAGATTGAGGATTGGGTGTTGAGGATTGAAGAATGTGGATTGAGGATTGATTATTGAGGATTGAGGATTGAAGGTTGACTATTGAGGATTGAAGATTGAAGACTGAGGATTGAAGGTTGAGGATTGGGTGTTGAGGATAGAAGAATGAGGATTGAGGATTGAGGATTGAGGATTGAGGATTGAGGACTGAGGATTGAAGATTGAGGGTTGGGGATTGAGGATTGAGGATGAGGGCTGAGGTCTGAGGAGTGAGAATTGAGGGTCGAGAATTGAGGATTGAGGATTGAGGATTGAAGATTGAGGATTGGGTATTGAGGATTGAAGAATGAGGATTGAGGATTGAGGATTGGGGATTGAGGATTGAGGATTGAAGATTGAGTATTCAGGATTGGAGATTGGCGATTGAGGGTTGAGGATTGAGGATAGAGGATTGAAGATTGAGGATTGGGGACTGAGTGTTGATGGTTGTGTGATGAGAATTGATGATTGTGGATAGAGATTTGAAGATTTCAGGTTGAGTATTGAGTATTGAAACCTGTGAATTGAGGATATTCTATTGAGGATTGAGGACTGACAACTGGTTGTTGAGGACTGAGGTCTGAAGACAGAGGATTCAGGTTTGAGGATTCAGGATTGAGGTTTGAGGACTGACGATTGAGGATTGAGGATTGATGACTGAGGATTGAGGATTGAGGATTGAAGATTGAGGTTTGGGTATTGAGGATTGAACATTGAGGACTGTGGATTGAGTATTGAGGATCGAGAATTGAGGACTGAGGATTGAGGATTGAAGATTGAGGATTGGGTGTTGAGGATTGAGGGTTGTGGATTGAGGACGAGGACTGAGGGTTGAGTATTGATGTTTGAGGTCTGAGGATTGAGGATTGAGTATTGAGGATTGAGAATTGAGGACTGAGGATTGAGGATTGAAGATTGAGGATTGGGTGTTGAGGATTGAGGAATGTGGAGTGAGGATTGAGGATTGAGGATTGAGGATTGAAGATTGAGTATTGACGATTGAAGATTGAGGATTGAGGATTGAGGATTGAGGATTGAGGATTGAGGGTTGAGGATTGAAGATTGAGGATTGGGTATTGCGGATTGAACATTGAGGATTGAAGATTGAGGATTGGGTGCTGAGGGTTGAAGAATGAGGATTGAGGATTGAGGATTGAGGATTGAGGATTGAAGATCCAGTATTGAGGATTGAAGATTGTGGATTAAGGATTGAGGATTGAGTGTTGAGAATTGATGTTTGAGGATTGAGATTTGATTATTGAATATTTTGGATTGAGTATTGAACCATGAGAATTCAGGATGAACTATTGAGTATTGAGAATTCAGGATTGACGGTTGAGTATTGAGGATTGATGGTTGAGGGTTGTGCGTTGAATATTGAGGATTGAGGATTGAGGATTGAGAGTTGAGGATTGAGGATTGAGGATTGAAGATTGGGGATTGGGTGTTGAGGATTGAAGAATGAGGATTGAGGAATGAGGATTGAGGATTGAGGATTTAGGATTCAAAAATGAGCATTGAGGATTGAAGCCTGGCGATTGAGGATTGAGGATTGAGGATTGACGATTGAGGATGGAGGATTGAAGATTGAGTATTGAGGATTGAAGATTGAGGATCGAGGATTGAGGATTGAGGATTGAGTATTGAAGATTGAGGGTTGGGTACTGAGTGTTGAGTGTTGAATGATGAGAATTGATTTTTGTGAATAAAGATTTGAAAATTGCAAATTGAGTATTGAGTATTGAAAACTGTGAATTGATAATATTCTATTGAGGATTGATAATTGACGACTGATTGTTGAGGACTGAGGTCTGAAGATTGAGGATACACGATTGAGGATACAGGTTTGAGGTTCGAGGACTGAGGATTGAGGGTTGAGGATTGAGGTTTGAGGATTGAGGATTGAGGATTGGGGATTGAAGATTGAGGATTGTGTATTGCGGATTGAACATTGAGGATTGAGGATTGAGGATTGAGGATTGAGGACTGAGGATTGAGGATTGATGATTGAGGATTGAGGATTGAGAATTGAGGATTGAGGATTGAGGATTGAAGATTGAGGCCTGGGCATTGAGGATTGAAGAATGAGGATTGAGGATTGAGGATTGAAGATTGAGGATTGCAGATTGAGTATTGAGGATTGAAGATTGAGGGTTGAGGATTGAGGATTGAGGATTGAGCATTGAGGATTGAGGATTGAGGATTGAGGATTGTAGATTGAGTATTGAGGAATGAAGATTGAGGATTGAGGATTGAGGATTGAGGATTGAGGATTGAAGATTGAGGATTGGGGATTGAGGATTGACGATTGAGGATTGAGTATTGAGGACTGAGAATTGAGGATTGAGGATTGAAGATTGAGGATTGAGGATTGAAGATTGAGTATTGATGATTGAAGAATGAGGATTGAGGATTGAGTGTTGAGGATTGAGGACGAGGGCTGACGATTGAGGATTGAGGTTTGAGGATTGAGGATTGTGGATTGAGGACTGAGGATTGAGGATTGAGGATTTAGTATTGAGGATTAATGACTGAGTATTGAGGATTGAAAATTGAGGATTGAGGACTGAGGATTGAGGATTGAAGATTGAGGATTGGGGACTGAGTGTTGAGGGTTGAGTGATGAGAATTGATGATTGTGGATAGAGATTTGAAGATTTCAGGTTGGGTATTGAGTATTGAAACCTGTGAATTGAGGATATTCTATTGAGGATTGAGGATTGACAACTGATTGTTGAGGACTGAGGTCTGAAGACTGAGGATTCAGGTTTGAGGATTCAGGATTGAGGTTTGAGGACTGAGGATTGAGGATTGAGGAATGAGGATTGAGGATTGAGGATTGAGCATTGAGGATTGAGGATTGAGGATTGAGGATTGTAGGTTGAGTATTGAGGAATGAAGATTGAGGATTGAGGATTGAGGTTTGAGGATTGCGGATTGAAGATTGAGTATTGAGGATTGAAGGTTGAGGATTGAGGATTGAGGATTGAGGATTGCAGATTGAAGATTGAGGATTGGGGTTGAGGATTGACGATTGAGTATTGAGCACTGAGGATTGAGAATTGAGGATTGAGGATTGAAGATTGAGTATTGAGGATTGAAGATTGAGGATTGAGGATTGAGGATTGAAGATTGAGGACTGAGTGATGAGGGTTGCGTGATGAGAATTGCTGTTTGTGGATTGAGATTTGATGATTGATGAATGGGGATTGAGTATTGAAAACTGTGAATTGAGGATATTCTATTGAGGATTGAGGATTGACAACTGATTGTAGAGGACCGAGGGCTGAAGATTGAGGATTCAGGATTGAGGATTCAGGATTGAGGTTTGAGGACTGAGGATTGAAGATTGAGGATTGAGGACTGAGTATTGAGGATTGAGGATTGAGTATTGAGCATTGACGATTGAGAATTGAGGATTGTGGATTGAGTATTGAGGATCGAGGATTGAGGATTGAAGATTGAATATTGATGATTGAATATTGAGGATCGAGGATTGAGGGTTGTGGATTGAGGACGAGGACTGAGGGTTGAGTATTGATGTTTGAGGTCTGAGGATTGAGGATTGAGGATTGAGAATTGAGGACTGAGGATTGAGGATTGAAGATTGAGGATTGGGTGTTGAGGATTGAAGAATGTGGATTGAGGATTGATTATTGAGGATTGAGGATTGAAGATTGACTATTGAGGATTGAAGATTGAAGACTGAGGATTGAAGGTTGAGGATTGGGTGTTGAGGATAGAAGAATGAGGATTGAGGATTGAGGATTGAGGATTGAGGATTGAGGATTGAAGATTCAGTATTGAGGATTGAAGATTGAGGATTGAGGATTGACGATTGAGGACTGAAGATTGAGTATTGAGGATTGAAGATTGAGGATTGAGGACTGAGTATTGAGGATGGAGGATTGAGGATTGAGGATTGAGGATTGAAGACTGAGTATTGGGTATTGATGGTTGAACATTGAGGATTGACGATTGAAGATTGAGTATTGAGGATTGAAGATTGACGATTGAGGATTGAGAATTGAGGATTGAGGATTGAGGAATGATCATTGAAGATTGAGTATTGAGGATTGAACGTTGAGGATTGTGGATTGAGGATTGAGGATTGAGGATTGAATATTGACGATTGGGGACTGAGTGTTGAGGGTTGAGTGATGAGAATTGATGTTTGTGGACAGAGATTTGAAGATTGCAGATTGAGTATTGAGTAATGAAAACTGTGAATTGATGATATTCTATTGAGGATTGAGGATTGACAACTGATTGTAGAGGACTGAGGGCTGAAGATTGAGGATTCAGTATCGGGGATTCAGGATTGAGGTTTGAGGACTGAGGATTGAGGATTGAGGATTGAGGATTGAGAATTGAGGATTGAGGATTGAAGATTGAGCATTGAAGGTTGAGGATTGAAGAATGAGGATTGAGGATTGAGGATTGAGGATTGAGGATTGAGGATTGAGGATTGAGGATTGAGGATGAGGGCTGAGGTTTGAGGATTGAGGTTTGAGGTCTGAGGACTGAGAATTGAGGGTCGAGAATTGGGGATTGAGGATTGAGGATTGAAGATTGAGGATTGGGTATTAAGGATTGAAGAATGAGGATTGAGGATTGAGGATTGGGGATTGAGGATTGAGGATTGAAGATTGAGTATTCAGGCTTGGAGATTGGCGACTGAGGGTTGAGGATTGAGGATAGAGGATTGAAGATTGAGGATTGGGGACTGAGTGTTGAGGGTTGAGTGATGAGAATTGATGATTGTGGATAGAGATTTGAAGATTTCTGGTTGAGTATTGAGTATTGGAACCTGTGAATTGAGGATATTCTATTGAGGATTGAGGACTGACAACTGATTGTTGAGGACTGAAGTCTGAAGACAGAGGATTCAGGTTTGAGGATTCAGGATTGAGGTTTGAGGACTGAGGATTGAGGATTGAGGATTGAGGATTGAGGATTGAAGATTGAGGTTTGGGTATTGAGGATTGAACATTGAGGACTGTGGATTGAGTATTGAGGTTCGAGAATTGAGGACTGACGATTGAGGATTGAAGATTGAGGATTGGGTGTTGAGGATTGAGGGTTGTGGATTGAGGACGAGGACTGAGGGTTGAGTATTGATGTTTGAGGTCTGAGGATTGAGGATTGAGGATTGAGGATTGAGAATTGAGGACTGAGGATTGACGATTGAAGATTGAGCATTGGGTGTTGAGGATTGAGGAATGTGGAGTGAGGATTGAGGATTGAGGATTGAGGATTGAAGATTGAGTATTGACGATTGAAGATTGATGATTGAGGATTGAGGATTGAGGATTGAGGGTTGAGGATTGAAGATTGAGTATTGGGTATTGCGGATTGAACATTGAGAATTGAAGATTGAGGATTGGGTGTTGAGGGTTGAAGAATGAGGATTGAGGATTGAGGAATGAGGATTGAGTATTGAAGATTCAGTATTGAGGATTGAAGGTTGTGGATTAAGAATTGAGGATTGAGGATGAAGATTGGGTATTGAGCATTGAAGATTGAGGATTGTGGACTGAGTATTGAGGATTGAGGATTGAGTATTGAGGATTGAGGGTGGAAGACTGAGAATTGGGTAATGAGGATTGAACGTTGAGGATTGAGGGTTGAGGATTGAGGTTTGAGGATTGAGGATTGAGGATTGGGGATTGAAGATTGAGGATTGTGTATTGCGGATTGAACATTGAGAATTGAGGATTGAGGATTGAGGATTGAGGACTGAGGATTGAGGATTGATGAATGAGGATTGAGGATTGAGAATTGAGGATTGAAGCTTGAGGGTTGAGGATTGAGGATTGAGGATTGAGCATTGAGGATTGAGGATTGAGGATTGAGGATTGTAGATTGAGTATTGAGGAATGAAGATTGAGGATTGAGGATTGAGGATTGAGGATTGAGGATTGAAGATTGAGGATTGGGGATTGAGGATTGACGATTGAGGATTGAGTATTGAGGACTGAGAATTGAGGATTGAGGATTGAAGATTGAGGATTGAGGATTGAAGATTGAGTATTGATGATTGAAGAATGAGGATTGAGGATTGAGTGTTGAGGATTGAGGACGAGGGCTGACGATTGAGGATTGAGGTTTGAGGATTGAGGATTGTGGATTGAGGACTGAGGATTGAGGATTGAGGATTTAGTATTGAGGATTGATGACTGAGTATTGAGGATTGAAAATTGAGGATTGAGGACTGAGGATTGAGGATTGAAGATTGAGGATTCGGGACTGAGTGTTGAGGGTTGAGTGATGAGAATTGATGATTGTGGATAGAGATTTGAAGATTTCAGGTTGAGTATTGAGTATTGAAACCTGTGAATTGAGGATATTCTATTGAGGATTGAGGATTGACAACTGATTGTTGAGGACTGAGGTCTGAAGACTGAGGATTCAGGTTTGAGGATTCAGGATTGAGGTTTGAGGACTGAGGATTGAAGATTGAGGATGAAGATTGGGTATTGAGGATTGAAGATTGAGGATTGAGGATTGAGGATTGAGGATTGTAGATTGAGTATTGAGGATTGAGGGTGGAAGACTGAGGATTGGGTAATGAGGATTGAACGTTGAGGATTGAGGGTTGAGGGTTGAGGTTTGAGAATTGAGGATTGAGGATTGGGGATTGAAGATTGAGTATTGTGTATTGCGGATTGAACATTGAGGATTGAGGATTGAGGATTGAGGATTGAGTACTGAGGATTGAGGATTGATGAATGAGGATTGAGGATTGAGAATTGAGGATTGAGGATTGAGGATTGAAGATTGAGGCCTGGGCATTGAGGATTGAAGAATGAGGATTGAGGATTGAGGATTGAAGATTGAGGATTGCAGATTGAGTATTGAGGATTGAAGATTGAGGGTTGAGGATTGAAGATTGAGGATTGAGGATTGAGGATTGAGGACTGAGGATTGAGGATTGATGAATGAGGATTGAGGATTGAGAATTGAGGATTGAGGATTGAGGATTGAAGATTGAGGCCTGG
Source organism: Calliopsis andreniformis (assembly GCF_051401765.1). Classification (NCBI taxonomy): domain Eukaryota; kingdom Metazoa; phylum Arthropoda; class Insecta; order Hymenoptera; family Andrenidae; genus Calliopsis; species Calliopsis andreniformis. The sequence continues at coordinate 2,134,283 of NW_027480480.1, forward strand.
GCATTGAGGATTGAAGAATAAGGATTGAGGATTGAGGATTGAAGATTGAGGATTGCAGATTGAGTATTGAGGATTGAAGATTGAGGGTTGAGGATTGAGGATTGAGGATTGAGCATTGAGGATTGAGGATTGAGGATTGAGGATTGTAGATTGAGTATTGAGGAATGAAGATTGAGGATTGAGGATTGAGGATTGAGGATTGAGGATTGAAGATTGAGGATTGGGGATTGAGGATTGACGATTGAGGATTGAGTATTGAGGACTGAGAATTGAGGATTGAGAATTGAAGATTGAGGATTGAGGATTGAAGATTGAGTATTGATGATTGAAGAATGAGGATTGAGGATTGAGTGTTGAGGATTGAGGACGAGGGCTGACGATTGAGGATTGAGGTTTGAGGATTGAGGATTGTGGATTGAGGACTGAGGATTGAGGATTGAGGATTTAGTATTGAGGATTGATGACTGAGTATTGAGGATTGAAAATTGAGGATTGAGGACTGAGGATTGAGGATTGAAGATTGAGGATTGGGGACTGAGTGTTGAGGGTTGAGTGATGAGAATTGATGATTGTGGATAGAGATTTGAAGATTTCAGGTTGAGTATTGAGTATTGAAACCTGTGAATTGATGACATTCTATTGAGGATTGAGGATTGACAACTGATTGTAGAGGACTGAGGGCTGAAGATTGAGGATTCAGTATCGGGGATTCAGGATTGAGGTTTGAGGACTGAGGACTGAGGATTGAGGATTGAGGATTGAGAATTGAGGATTGAGGATTGAAGATTGAGCATTGAAGATTGAGGATTGAAGAATGAGGATTGAGGATTGAGGATTGAGGATTGAGGATTGAGGATTGAGGATTGAGGATGAGGGCTGAGGTTTGAGGATTGAGGTTTGAGGTCTGAGGACTGAGAATTGAGGGTCGAGAATTGAGGATTGAGGATCGAGGATTGAAGATTGAGGATTGGGTATTAAGGATTGAAGAATGAGGATTGAGGATTGAGGATTGGGGATTGAGGATTGAGGATTGAAGATTGAGTATTCAGGCTTGGAGATTGGCGACTGAGGGTTGAGGATTGAGGATAGAGGATTGAAGATTGAGGATTGGGGACTGAGTGTTGAGGGTTGAGTGATGAGAATTGATGATTGTGGATAGAGATTTGAAGATTTCTGGTTGAGTATTGAGTATTGGAACCTGTGAATTGAGGATATTCTATTGAGGATTGAGGACTGACAACTGATTGTTGAGGACTGAAGTCTGAAGACAGAGGATTCAGGTTTGAGGATTCAGGATTGAGGTTTGAGGACTGAGGATTGAGGATTGAGGATTGAGGATTGAGGATTGAAGATTGAGGTTTGGGTATTGAGGATTGAAGATTGAGGACTGTGGATTGAGTATTGAGGATCGAGAATTGAGGACTGACGATTGAGGATTGAAGATTGAGGATTGGGTGTTGAGGATTGAGGGTTGTGGATTGAGGACGATGACTGAGGGATGAGTATTGATGTTTGAGGTCTGAGGATTGAGGATTGAGGATTGAGGATTGAGAATTGAGTACTGAGGATTGAGGATTGAAGATTGAGGATTGGGTGTTGAGGATTGAGGAATGTGGAGTGAGGATTGAGGATTGAGGATTGAGGATTGAAGATTGAGTATTGACGATTGAAGATTGAGGATTGAGGATTGAGGATTGAGGATTGAGGGTTGAGGATTGAAGATTGAGTATTGGGTATTGCGGATTGAACATTGAGGATTGAAGATTGAGAATTGGGTGTTGAGGGTTGAAGAATGAGGATTGAGGATTGAGGATTGAGGATTGAGGATTGAAGATTCAGTATTGAGGATTGAAGATTGTGGATTAAGAATTGAGGATTGAGGATGAAGATTGGGTATTGAGGATTGAAGATTGAGGATTGAGGACTGAGTATTGAGGATTGAGGATTGAGTATTGTGGATTGAGGGTGGAAGACTGAGGATTGGGTAATGAGGATTGAACGTTGAGGATTGAGGGTTGAGGATTGAGGATTGAGGATTGAAGATTGAAGATTGTATATTAATGATTGAAGATTGAGGATTGAGGATTGAGGGTTGTGGATTGAGGACGAGGACTGAGGGTTGAGTATTGGTGTTTGAAGTCTGAGGATTGAGGATTGAGGATTGAGGATTCGGTATTGAGGATTGAAGAATTAGGATTGAGGAGTGAGGACTGAGGATTGAGGATTGCAGTTTGAGTTCTGAGGACTGAATATTGAGGATTGAGGATTGAGGATTGAGGATTGAGGATTGAGGATTGATTATTGAAGATTGAGTATTGAGGATTGAGGATTGAGGATTGAGGATTGAGGATTGATTATTGAAGATTGAGTATTGAGGATTGAAGATTGAGGATTGCGGATTGAGGATTGAGGATTGAGGATGAGGGCTGAGGGCTGAGGATTGAGGTTTGAGGTTTGAGGACTGAGGACTGAGGATTGAGGATTGAGAATTGAGGATTGAGGATTGAGTTTTGTAGATTGAGGATCGGCTATTGAGGATTGAAGAATGTGGATTGAGGATTGAGGATTGAGGATTGAGGATTGAGGATTGAAGATTGAGGATTGAGGATTGAGGATTGAGGATTGAATATTGAGTATTGAGGATTGAAGATTGAGGATTGAGGATTGAGGTTTGAGGATTGCGGACGAGGACTGACGGTTGAGGATTGAGGTTTGAGGATTGAGGATTGAGGATTGAGGACTGAGGATTGAGGATTGAGGATTGAGCATTGTGGATTGAAGATTGAGGACTCGGGATTGAGGATTGGTGATACAGGATTAAGGATTGAAGATTGGGGATTGAGGATCTAGGATTGGAGATTGGTTATTGAGGATTGAAGATTGAGGATTAAGGATTGAGTATTGAGAATTGAGAATTGAGTGTGAGGACTGAGGGTTGAGGATTTAGGTTTGAGGAGCGAGGATTGAGGATTGAGGATCGAGGACTGAGGATTGACGATTCAGTATTGAAGATTGAGGGCTGATCACTGAGGATTGAGGATTGAGGATTGAGGTTTGAGTACTGAGGATTGAGGATTGAAGATTGAGTATTGAGGATTGAAGGTTGAGGATTGAGGATTGAGGATTGATGAATGAGGATGAGGGCTGAGGTTTGAGGATTGAGGATTTAGGTCTGAGGACAGAGGATTGAGGGTTGAGAATTGAGGATTGAGGATTGAGGATTGAAGACTGAGGACTGGGTATTGAGGATTGAAGAATGAGGATTGAGGATTGAGGATTGAGGATTGAGGATTGAGGATTGAGGATTGAAGATTGAAGATTCAATATTAATGATTGAAGATTGCGGATTGAGGATTGAGGGTTGTGGATTGAGGACGAGGACTGAGGGTTGAGTATTTGTGTTTGAAGTCTGAGGATTGAGGATTGAGGATTGAGAATTGAGGATTGAGGATTGAGGATTGAATATTGAGGACTGGGGACTGAGTGTTGAGGGTTAAGTGATGAGAATTGATGTTTGTGGATAGAGATTTGAAGATTGCAGATTGAGTATTGAGTAATGAAAACTGTGAATTGATGATATTCTATTGCGGATTGAGGATTGACAACTGATTGTAGAGGACCGAGGGCTGAAGATTGAGGATTCAGTATTGAGGATTCAGGATTGAGGTATGAGGACTGAGGATTGAAGATTGAGGATTGAGGACTGAGTATTGAGGATTGAGTATTGAGTATTGAGGATTGAGGATGGAAGACTGAGGATTGGGTATTGAGGATTGAACGTTGAGGATTGAGGGTTGAGGATTGAGGATTGAGGATTGAAGATTGAAAATTGTATATTAATGATTGAAGATTGCGGATTGAGGATTGAGGGTTGTGGATTGAGTACGAGGACTGAGGGTTGAGTATTTGAGTTTGAAGTCCGAGGATTGAGGATTGAGGATTGAGAATTGAGGATTGAGGATTGAGGATTGAAGATTGAGGATTCGGTATTGAGGATTGAAGAATGAGGATTGAGGAGTGAGGACCGAGGATTGAGGATTGCAGTTTGAGTATTGAGGATTGAAGATTGAGGATTGAGGATTGAGGATTGAGGATTGAGGTTTGAGGACTGAGGATTGAAGATTGAGTATTGAGGATTGAAGATTGAGGACTGAGGATTGGGTGTTGAGGGTTGAAGAATGAGGATTGAGGATTGAGGATTGAGGATTGAGGATTGAAGATTCAGTATTGAGGATTGAAGATTGTGGATTAAGAATTGAGGATTGAGGATGAAGATTGGGTATTGAGGATTGAAGATTGAGGATTGAGGACTGAGTATTGAGGATTGAGGATTGAGTATTGTGGATTGAGGGTGGAAGACTGAGGATTGGGTAATGAGGATTGAACGTTGAGGATTGAGGGTTGAGGATTGAGGATTGAGGATTGAAGATTGAAGATTGTATATTAATGATTGAAGATTGAGGATTGAGGATTGAGGGTTGTGGATTGAGGACGAGGACTGAGGGTTGAGTATTGGTGTTTGAAGTCTGAGGATTGAGGATTGAGGATTGAGGATTCGGTATTGAGGATTGAAGAATTAGGATTGAGGAGTGAGGACTGAGGATTGAGGATTGCAGTTTGAGTTCTGAGGACTGAATATTGAGGATTGAGGATTGAGGATTGAGGATTGAGGATTGAGGATTGATTATTGAAGATTGAGTATTGAGGATTGAGGATTGAGGATTGAGGATTGAGGATTGATTATTGAAGATTGAGTATTGAGGATTGAAGATTGAGGATTGCGGATTGAGGATTGAGGATTGAGGATGAGGGCTGAGGGCTGAGGATTGAGGTTTGAGGTTTGAGGACTGAGGACTGAGGATTGAGGATTGAGAATTGAGGATTGAGGATTGAGTTTTGTAGATTGAGGATCGGCTATTGAGGATTGAAGAATGTGGATTGAGGATTGAGGATTGAGGATTGAGGATTGAGGATTGAAGATTGAGGATTGAGGATTGAGGATTGAGGATTGAATATTGAGTATTGAGGATTGAAGATTGAGGATTGAGGATTGAGGTTTGAGGATTGCGGACGAGGACTGACGGTTGAGGATTGAGGTTTGAGGATTGAGGATTGAGGATTGAGGACTGAGGATTGAGGATTGAGGATTGAGCATTGTGGATTGAAGATTGAGGACTCGGGATTGAGGATTGGTGATACAGGATTAAGGATTGAAGATTGGGGATTGAGGATCTAGGATTGGAGATTGGTTATTGAGGATTGAAGATTGAGGATTAAGGATTGAGTATTGAGAATTGAGAATTGAGTGTGAGGACTGAGGGTTGAGGATTTAGGTTTGAGGAGCGAGGATTGAGGATTGAGGATCGAGGACTGAGGATTGACGATTCAGTATTGAAGATTGAGGGCTGATCACTGAGGATTGAGGATTGAGGATTGAGGTTTGAGTACTGAGGATTGAGGATTGAAGATTGAGTATTGAGGATTGAAGGTTGAGGATTGAGGATTGAGGATTGATGAATGAGGATGAGGGCTGAGGTTTGAGGATTGAGGATTTAGGTCTGAGGACAGAGGATTGAGGGTTGAGAATTGAGGATTGAGGATTGAGGATTGAAGACTGAGGACTGGGTATTGAGGATTGAAGAATGAGGATTGAGGATTGAGGATTGAGGATTGAGGATTGAGGATTGAGGATTGAAGATTGAAGATTCAATATTAATGATTGAAGATTGCGGATTGAGGATTGAGGGTTGTGGATTGAGGACGAGGACTGAGGGTTGAGTATTTGTGTTTGAAGTCTGAGGATTGAGGATTGAGGATTGAGAATTGAGGATTGAGGATTGAGGATTGAATATTGAGGACTGGGGACTGAGTGTTGAGGGTTGAGTGATGAGAATTGATGTTTGTGGATAGAGATTTGAAGATTGCAGATTGAGTATTGAGTAATGAAAACTGCGAATTGATGATATTCTATTGCGGATTGAGGATTGACAACTGATTGTAGAGGACCGAGGGCTGAAGATTGAGGATTCAGTATTGAGGATTCAGGATTGAGGTATGAGGACTGAGGATTGAAGATTGAGGATTGAGGACTGAGTATTGAGGATTGAGTATTGAGTATTGAGGATTGAGGATGGAAGACTGAGGATTGGGTATTGAGGATTGAACGTTGAGGATTGAGGGTTGAGGATTGAGGATTGAGGATTGAAGATTGAAAATTGTATATTAATGATTGAAGATTGCGGATTGAGGATTGAGGGTTGTGGATTGAGTACGAGGACTGAGGGTTGAGTATTTGAGTTTGAAGTCCGAGGATTGAGGATTGAGGATTGAGAATTGAGGATTGAGGATTGAGGATTGAAGATTGAGGATTCGGTATTGAGGATTGAAGAATGAGGATTGAGGAGTGAGGACCGAGGATTGAGGATTGCAGTTTGAGTATTGAGGATTGAAGATTGAGGATTGAGGATTGAGGATTGAGGATTGAGGTTTGAGGACTGAGGATTGAAGATTGAGTATTGAGGATTGAAGATTGAGGACTGAGGATTGAGGATTGAGGATTGAGGATTGAGGATTGAAGATTGAGGATTGGGGATTGAGGATTGACGATTGAGTATTGAGCATTGACGATTGAGAATTGAGGATTGTGGATTGAGTATTGAGGATTGAGGATTGAGGATTGAAGATTGAATATTGATGATTGAAGATTGAGGATTGAGAATTGAGGATTGTGGATTGAGGATTGAAGATTGAGTATTCGGTATTGAGGATTGAAGAATGAGAATTGAGGAGTGAGGACTGAGCATTGAAGATTGAGTATTGAGGATTGAACGTTGAGGATTGTGGATTGAGGATTGAGGATTCAGAATTGAATATTGAGGACTGGGGACTGAGTGTTGAGGGTTGAGTGATGAGAATTGATGTTAGTGGATAGAGATTTGAAGATTGCAGATTGAGTATTGAGTAATGAAAACTGTGAATTGATGATATTCTATTGAGGATTGAGGATTGACAACTGATTGTAGAGGACTGAGGGCTCAAGATTGAGGATTCAGGATTGAGGATTCAGGATTGAGGTTTGAGGACTGAGGATTGAAGATTGAGGATTGAGGACTGAGTATTGAGGATTGAGGATTGAGTATTGAGTATTGAGGGTGGAAGTCTGAGGATTGGGTATTGAGGATTGAACGTTGAGGATTGAGGGTTGAGGATTGAGGATTGAGGATTGAAGATTGAAGATTGAACATTAATGATTGAAGATTGAGGATTGAGGATTGAGGGTTGTGGATTGAGGACGAGGACTGAGGGTTGAGTATTTGTGTTTGAAGTCTGAGGATTGAGGATTGAGGATTGAGACTTGAAGATTGAGGATTGAGGATTGAAGATTGAGGATTCGGTATTGAGGATTGAAGAATGAGGATTGAGGAGTGAGGACTGAGGATTGAGGATTGCAGTTTGAGTATTGAGGATTGAAGATTGAGGATTGAGGGTTGAGGATTGAGGATTGAGTATTGAGGACTGAGGATTGAAGATTGAGTATTGAGGCTTGAAGATTGAGGATTGAGGATTGAGGATTGAGGATTTCGGATTGAAGATTGAGGATTGGGGATTGAGGATTGACGATTGAGTATTGAGCATTGACGATTGAGAATTGAGGATTGTGGATTGAGTATTGATGATTGAGGATTGAGGATTGAAGATTGAATATTGAAGATTGAACATTAATGATTGAAGATTGAGGATTGAGGATTGAGGGTTGTGGATTGAGGACGAGGACTGAGGGTTGAGTATTTGTGTTTGAAGTCTGAGGTTTGAGTACAGAGGATTGAGGATTGAAGATTGAGTATTGAGGATTGAAGATTGAGGATTGAGGATTGAGGATTGAAGATTGAGTATTGAGGATTGAAGATTGAGGATTGAGAACTGAGAATTGAGGATTGAGAATTGAGGATTGGGGATTGAGGATTGAAGACTGAGGATTGGGTATTGAGGATTGAACATTGAGGGTTGAGAGTTGAGGATTGAGGATTGAGGAATGAGGATTGAAGATTGAGTATTAATGATTGAAGATTGAGGATTGAGGATTGAGGGTTGCGGATTGAGGACGAGGACTGAGGGTTGAGTATTGGTGTTTGAAGTCTGAGAATTGAGGATTGTGGATTGAGAATTGAGGATTGTGGATTGAGGATTGAAGATTGAGGATTCGGTATTGAGGATTGAAGAATGAGAATTGAGGAGTGAGGACTGAGGACTGAGGATTGCAGTTTGAGTATTGAGGATTGAAGATTGAGGATTGAGGATTGAGGATTGAGGATTGAGGATTGAGAATTGAGGACTGAGGATTGAGGATTGAAGACTGAGGATTCGGTATTGAGGATTGAAGAATGAGGATTGAGGAGTGAGGACTGAGGACTGAGGATTGCAGATTGAGTATTGAGGATTGAATATTGAGGATTGAGGATTGAGGATTGAGGATTGAGGATTGAGGATTGAGGGTTGAGGGTTGAAGATTGAGGATTGGGTATTGCGGATTGAACATAGAGGATTGAAGGTTGAGGATTGGGTGTTGAGGATAGGTGATTGAGGATTGAGGATTGAGGATTGAGGATTGAGCATTGAAGATTCAGTATTGAGGATTGAAGATTGAGGATTGAGGATTGAGGATTGAGGATTGAAGATTGAGTATTGAGGATTGAAGCCTGAGAATTGAGGACTGAGTATTGAGGATTGAGGATTGAGGATTGAGGATTGAGGATTGAAGACTGAAGATTGGGTATTGAGGATTGAACATTGAGGATTGAGGATTGAAGATTGAGTATTGAGGATTGAAGGTTGACGATTGAGGATTGAGAATTGAGGATTGAGGATTGAGGAATGAGCATTGAAGATTGAGTATTGAGCATTGACCGTTGAGGATTGTGGATTGAGGACTGAGGGTTGTGGATTGAGGACGAGGACTGAGGGTTCAGTATTGGTGTTTGAAGTCTGAGGATTGAGGATTGAATATTGAGGATTGGGGACTGAGTGTTGAGGGTTGAGGATTGGGTATTGCGGATTGAACATTGAGGATTGGAGATTGAGGATAGAAGATTCAGTATTGAGGATTGAAGATTGAGGATTGAGGATTGAGGATTGAAGATTGAGTATTGAGGTTTGAAGATTGAGGATTGAGGACTGAGAATTGAGGATTGAGGATTGAGGATTGGGGATTGAGGATTGAAGACGGAGGATTGGGTATTGAGGATTGAACATTGAGGGTTGAGAGTTGAGGATTGAGGATTGAGGATTGAGGATTGAAGATTGAATATTAATGATTGAAGATTGAGGATTGAGGATTGAGGGTTGCGGATTGAGGACGAGGACTGAGGGTTGAGTATTGGTGTTTGAAGTCTGAGGATTGAGGATTGTGGATTGAGAATTGAGGATTGTGGATTGAGGATTGAAGATTGAGGATTCGGTATTGAGGATTGAAGAATGAGAATTGAGGAGTGAGGACTGAGGACTGAGGATTGCAGTTTGAGTATTGAGGATTGAAGATTGAGGATTGAGGATTGAGGATTGAGGATTGAAGATTCAGTATTGAGGATTGAAGATTGAGGATTGAGGATTGACGATTGAGGATTGAAGATTGAGTATTGAGGATTGAAGATTGAGGACTGAGGACTGAGCATTGAGGATGGAGGATTGAGGATTGAGGATTGAGGATTGAAGACTGAGGATTGGGTATTGATTGTTGAACATTGAGGATTGACGATTGAAGATTGAGTATTGAGGTTTGAAGATTGACGATTGAGGATTGAGAATTGAGGATTGAGGATTGAGGAATGATCATTGAAGATTGAGTATTGAGGATTGAACGTTGAGGATTGTGGATTGAGGATTGAGGATTGAGGATTGAATATTGACGATTGGGGACTGAGTGTTGAGGGTTGAGTGATGAGCATTGATGTTTGTGGACAGAGAATTGAAGATTGCAGATTGAGTATTGAGTAATGAAAACTGTGAACTGATGATATTCTATTGAGGATTGAGGATTGACAACTGATTGTAGAGGACAGAGGGCTGAAGATTGAGGATTCAGTATCGGGGATTCAGGATTGAGGTTTGAGGACTGAGGATTGAGGATTGAGGATTGAGGATTGAGAATTGAGGATTGAGGATTGAAGATTGAGCATTGAAGATTGAGGATTGAAGAATGAGGATTGAGGATTGAGGATTGAGGATTGAGGATTGAGGTTTGAGGATTGAGGATGAGGGCTGAGGTTTGAGGATTGAGGTTTCAGGTCTGAGGACTGAGAATTGAGGGTCGAGAATTGAGGATTGCAGTTTGAGTATTGAGGATTGAAGATTGAGGATTGAGGATTGAGGATTTAGGATTGAGGATTGAGGATTGAGTATTGAAGATTGAGTATTGAGGATTGAGAGTTGAGGATTGAGGATTGAGGATTGAGGATTGAAGATTGAATATTAATGATTGAAGATTGAGGATTGAGGATTGAGGGTTGCGGATTGAGGACGAGGACTGAGGGTTGAGTATTGGTGTTTGAAGTCTGAGGATTGAGGATTGTGGATTGAGAATTGAGGATTGTGGATTGAGGATTGAAGATTGAGGATTCGGTATTGAGGATTGAAGAATGAGAATTGAGGAGTGAGGACTGAGGACTGAGGATTGCAGTTTGAGTATTGAGGATTGAAGATTGGGGATTGAGGATTGAGGATTGAGGATTGAGGTTTGAGGACTGAGGATTGAGGACTGAGTATTGAGGATTGAGGATTGAGTATTGAGGATTGAGGGTGGAAGACTGAGGATTGGGTATTGAGGATTGAACGTTGAGGATTGAGGGTTGAGGATTGAGGATTGAGGATTGAAGATTGAAGATTGAACATTAATGATTGAAGATTGAGGATTCAGGATTGAATATTGAGGACTGGGGACTGAGTGTTGAGGGTTGAGTGATGAGAATTGATGTTTGTGGATAGAGATTTGAAGATTGCAGATTGAGTATTGAGTAATGAAAACTGTGAATTGATGATATTCTATTGAGGATTGAGGATTGACAACTGATTGTAGAGGACCGAGGGCTGAAGATTGAGGATTCAGGATTGAGGATTCAGGATTGAGGTTTGAGTACTGAGGATTGAAGATTGAGGATTGAGGACTGAGTATTGAGGATTGAGGATTGAGTATAGAGCATTGACGATTGAGAATTGAGGATTGTGGATTGAGTATTGAGGATCGAGGATTGAGGATTGAAGATTGAATATTGATGATTGAAGATTGAGGATCGAGGATTGAGGGTTGTGGATTGAGGACGAAGACTGAGGGTTGAGTATTGATGTTTGAGGTCTGAGGATTGAGGATTGAGGATTGAGAATTGAGGACTGAGGATTGAGGATTGAAGATTGAGGATTGGGTGTTGAGGATTGAAGAATGTGGATTGAGGATTGATTATTGAGGATTGAGGATTGAAGATTGACTATTGAGGATTGAAGATTGAAGACTGAGGATTGAAGGTTGAGGATTGGGTGTTGAGGATAGAAGAATGAGGATTGAGGATTGAGGATTGAGGATTGAGGATTGAGGATTGAAGATTCAGTATTGAGGATTGAAGATTGAGGATTGAGGATTGACGATTGAGGATTGAAGATTGAGTATTGAGGATTGAAGATTGAGGATTGAGGACTGAGCATTGAGGATGGAGGATTGAGGATTGAGGATTGAGGATTGAAGACTGAGGATTGGGTATTGATTGTTGAACATTGAGGATTGACGATTGAAGATTGAGTATTGAGGTTTGAAGATTGACGATTGAGGATTGAGAATTGAGGATTGAGGATTGAGGAATGATCATTGAAGATTGAGTATTGAGGATTGAACGTTGAGGATTGTGGATTGAGGATTGAGGATTGAGGATTGAATATTGACGATTGGGGACTGAGTGTTGAGGGTTGAGTGATGAGAATTGATGTTTGTGGACAGAGAATTGAAGATTGCAGATTGAGTATTGAGTAATGAAAACTGTGAACTGATGATATTCTATTGAGGATTGAGGATTGACAACTGATTGTAGAGGACAGAGGGCTGAAGATTGAGGATTCAGTATCGGGGATTCAGGATTGAGGTTTGAGGACTGAGGATTGAGGATTGAGGATTGAGGATTGAGAATTGAGGATTGAGGATTGAAGATTGAGCATTGAAGATTGAGGATTGAAGAATGAGGATTGAGGATTGAGGATTGAGGATTGAGGATTGAGGTTTGAGGATTGAGGATGAGGGCTGAGGTTTGAGGATTGAGGTTTCAGGTCTGAGGACTGAGAATTGAGGGTCGAGAATTGAGGATTGCAGTTTGAGTATTGAGGATTGAAGATTGAGGATTGAGGATTGAGGATTTAGGATTGAGGATTGAGGATTGAGTATTGAAGATTGAGTATTGAGGATTGAGAGTTGAGGATTGAGGATTGAGGATTGAGGACTGAAGATTGAATATTAATGATTGAAGATTGAGGATTGAGGATTGAGGGTTGCGGATTGAGGACGAGGACTGAGGGTTGAGTATTGGTGTTTGAAGTCTGAGGATTGAGGATTGTGGATTGAGAATTGAGGATTGTGGATTGAGGATTGAAGATTGAGGATTCGGTATTGAGGATTGAAGAATGAGAATTGAGGAGTGAGGACTGAGGACTGAGGATTGCAGTTTGAGTATTGAGGATTGAAGATTGGGGATTGAGGATTGAGGATTGAGGATTGAGGTTTGAGGACTGAGGATTGAGGACTGAGTATTGAGGATTGAGGATTGAGTATTGAGGATTGAGGGTGGAAGACTGAGGATTGGGTATTGAGGATTGAACGTTGAGGATTGAGGGTTGAGGATTGAGGATTGAGGATTGAAGATTGAAGATTGAACATTAATGATTGAAGATTGAGGATTGAGGATTGAGGGTTGTGGATTGAGGACGAGGACTGAGGGTTGAGTATTTGTGTTTGAAGTCTGAGGATTGAGGATTGAGGATTGAGAATTGAAGATTGAGGATTGAGGATTGAAGATTGAGGATTCGGTATTGAGGATTGAAGAATGAGGATTGAGGAGTGAGGACTGAGGATTGAGGATTGCAGTTTGAGTAGTGAGGATTGAAGATTGAGGATTGAGGATTGAGGATTGAGGATTGAGTATTGAGGACTGAGGATTGAAGATTGAGTATTGAGGATTGAAGATTGAGGATTGAGGATAGGGGATTGAGGATTGAGGATTGAAGATTGAGGATTGGGGTTTGAGGATTGACGATTGAGTATTGAGCATTGACGATTGAGAATTGAGGATTGTGGATTGAGTATTGAGGATTGAGGATTGAGGATTGAGGATTGAAGATTGAATATTGATGATTGAAGATTGAGGATTGAGGATTGAGGGTTGCGGATTGAGGACGAGGACTCAGGGTTGAGTATTGGTGTTTGAAGTCTGAGGATTGAGGATTGTGGATTGAGAATTGAGGATTGTGGATTGAGGATTGAAGATTGAGGATCCGGTATTGAGGATTGAAGAATGAGAATTGAGGAGTGAAGACTGAGGATTGAGGATTGCAGTTTGAGTATTGAGGATTGAAGATTGAGGATTGAGGATTGAGGATTGAGGATTGAGGATTGAGGATTGAGGATTGAAGATTGACGATCGAGGATTGAGAATTGAGGATTGAGGATTGAGGAATGATCATTGAAGATTGAGTATTGAGGATTGAACGTTGAGGATTGTGGATTGAGGATTGAGGACTGAGGATTGAATATTGACGATTGGGGACTGAGTGTTGAGGGTTGAGTGATGAGAATTGATGTTTGTGGACAGAGATTTGAAGATTGCAGATTGAGTATTGAGTAATGAAAACTGTGAACTGATGATATTCTATTGAGGATTGAGGATTGACAACTGATTGTAGAGGACAGAGGGCTGAAGATTGAGGATTCAGTATCGGGGATTCAGGATTGAGGTTTGAGGACTGAGGATTGAGGATTGAGGATTGAGGATTGAGAATTGAGGATTGAGGATTGAAGATTGAGCATTGAAGATTGAGGATTGAAGAATGAGGATTGAGGATTGAGGATTGAGGATTGAGGATTGAGGTTTGAGGATTGAGGATGAGGGCTGAGGTTTGAGGATTGAGGTTTCAGGTCTGAGGACTGAGAATTGAGGGTCGAGAATTGAGGATTGCAGTTTGAGTATTGAGGATTGAAGATTGAGGATTGAGGATTGAGGATTTAGGATTGAGGATTGAGGATTGAGTATTGAAGATTGAGTATTGAGGATTGAGAGTTGAGGATTGAGGATTGAGGATTGAGGATTGAAGATTGGATATTAATGATTGAAGATTGAGGATTGAGGATTGAGGGTTGCGGATTGAGGACGAGGACTGAGGGTCGAGTATTGGTGTTTGAAGTCTGAGGATTGAGGATTGTGGATTGAGAATTGAGGATTGTGGATTGAGGATTGAAGATTGAGGATTCGGTATTGAGGATTGAAGAATGAGAATTGAGGAGTGAGGACTGAGGACTGAGGATTGCAGTTTGAGTATTGAGGATTGAAGATTGGGGATTGAGGATTGAGGATTGAGGATTGAGGTTTGAGGACTGAGGATTGAGGACTGAGTATTGAGGATTGAGGATTGAGTATTGAGGATTGAGGGTGGAAGACTGAGGATTGGGTATTGAGGATTGAACGTTGAGGATTGAGGGTTGAGGATTGAGGATTGAGGATTGAAGATTGAAGATTGAACATTAATGATTGAAGATTGAGGATTGAGGATTGAGGGTTGTGGATTGAGGACGAGGACTGAGGGTTGAGTATTTGTGTTTGAAGTCTGAGGATTGAGGATTGAGGATTGAGAATTGAAGATAGAGGATTGAGGATTGAAGATTGAGGATTCGGTATTGAGGATTGAAGAATGAGGATTGAGGAGTGAGGACTGAGGATTGAGGATTGCAGTTTGAGTAGTGAGGATTGAAGATTGAGGATTGAGGATTGAGGATTGAGGATTGAGTATTGAGGACTGAGGATTGAAGATTGAGTATTGAGGATTGAAGATTGAGGATTGAGGATAGGGGATTGAGGATTGAGGATTGAAGATTGAGGATTGGGGTTTGAGGATTGACGATTGAGTATTGAGCATTGACGATTGAGAATTGAGGATTGTGGATTGAGTATTGAGGATTGAGGATTGAGGATTGAGGATTGAAGATTGAATATTGATGATTGGAGATTGAGGATTGAGGATTGAGGGTTGCGGATTGAGGACGAGGACTCAGGGTTGAGTATTGGTGTTTGAAGTCTGAGGATTGAGGATTGTGGATTGAGAATTGAGGATTGTGGATTGAGGATTGAAGATTGAGGATCCGGTATTGAGGATTGAAGAATGAGAATTGAGGAGTGAAGACTGAGGATTGAGGATTGCAGTTTGAGTATTGAGGATTGAAGATTGAGGATTGAGGATTGAGGATTGAGGATTGAGGATTGAGGATTGAAGATTGACGATCGAGGATTGAGAATTGAGGATTGAGGATTGAGGAATGATCATTGAAGATTGAGTATTGAGGATTGAACGTTGAGGATTGTGGATTGAGGATTGAGGACTGAGGATTGAATATTGACGATTGGGGACTGAGTGTTGAGGGTTGAGTGATGAGAATTGATGTTTGTGGACAGAGATTTGAAGATTGCAGATTGAGTATTGAGTAATGAAAACTGTGAACTGATGATATTCTATTGAGGATTGAGGATTGACAACTGATTGTAGAGGACAGAGGGCTGAAGATTGAGGATTCAGTATCGGGGATTCAGGATTGAGGTTTGAGGACTGAGGATTGAGGATTGAGGATTGAGGATTGAGAATTGAGGATTGAGGATTGAAGATTGAGCATTGAAGATTGAGGATTGAAGAATGAGGATTGAGGTTTGAGGATTGAGGATTGAGGATTGAGGATTGAAGATTGAATATTAATGATTGAAGATTGAGGATTGAGGATTGAGGGTTGCGGATTGAGGACGAGGACTGAGGGTTGAGTATTGGTGTTTGAAGTCTGAGGATTGAGGATTGTAGATTGAGAATTGAGGATTGTGGATTGAGGATTGAAGATTGAGGATTCGGTATTGAGGATTGAAGAATGAGAATTGAGGAGTGAGGACTGAGGACTGAGGATTGCAGTTTGAGTATTGAGGATTGAAGATTGGGGATTGAGGATTGAGGATTGAGGATTGAGGTTTGAGGACTGACGATTGAGGACTGAGTATTGAGGATTGAGGATTGAGTATTGAGGATTGAGGGTGGAAGACTGAGGATTGGGTATTGAGGATTGAACGTTGAGGATTGAGGGTTGAGGATTGAGGATTGAGGATTGAAGATTGAAGATTGAACATTAATGATTGAAGATTGAGGATTGAGGATTGAGGGTTGTGGATTGAGGACGAGGACTGAGGGTTGAGTATTTGTGTTTGAAGTCTGAGGATTGAGGATTGAGGATTGAGAATTGAAGATTGAGGATTGAGGATTGAAGATTGAGGATTCGGTATTGAGGATTGAAGAATGAGGATTGAGGAGTGAGGACTGAGGATTGAGGATTGCAGTTTGAGTAGTGAGGATTGAAGATTGAGGATTGAGGATTGAGGATTGAGGATTGAGTATTGAGGACTGAGGATTGAAGATTGAGTATTGAGGATTGATGATTGAGGATTGAGGATAGGGGATTGAGGATTGAGGATTGAAGATTGAGGATTGGGGTTTGAGGATTGACGATTGAGTATTGAGCATTGACGATTGAGAATTGAGGATTGTGGATTGAGTATTGAGGATTGAGGATTGAGGATTGAGGATTGAAGATTGAATATTGATGATTGAAGATTGAGGATTGAGGATTGAGGGTTGCGGATTGAGGACGAGGACTCAGGGTTGAGTATTGGTGTTTGAAGTCTGAGGATTGAGGATTGTGGATTGAGAATTGAGGATTGTGGATTGAGGATTGAAGATTGAGGATCCGGTATTGAGGATTGAAGAATGAGAATTGAGGAGTGAAGACTGAGGATTGAGGATTGCAGTTTGAGTATTGAGGATTGAAGGTTGAGGATTGAGGATTGAGGATTGAGGATTGAGGATTGAGGATTGAAGATTGACGATCGAGGATTGAGAATTGAGGATTGAGGATTGAGGAATGATCATTGAAGATTGAGTATTGAGGATTGAACGTTGAGGATTGTGGATTGAGGATTGAGGACTGAGGATTGAATATTGACGATTGGGGACTGAGTGTTGAGGGTTGAGTGATGAGAATTGATGTTTGTGGATAGAGATTTGAAGATTGCAGATTGAGTATTGAGTAATGAAAACTGTGAACTAATGATATTCTATTGAGGATTGAGGATTGACAACTGATTGTAGAGGACTGAGGGCTGAAGATTGAGGATTCAGTATCGGGGATTCAGGATTGAGGTTTGAGGACTGAGGATTGAGGATTGAGGATTGAGGATTGAGAATTGAGGATTGAGGATTGAAGATTGAGCATTGAAGATTGAGGATTGAGGAATGAGGATTGAGGATTGAGGATTGAGGATTGAGGATTGAGGATTGAGGATTGAGGATGAGGGCTGAGGTTTGAGGATTGAGGTTTGAGGTCTGAGGACTGAGAATTGAGGGTCGAGAATTGAGGATTGAGGATTGAGGATTGAAGATTGAGGATTGGGTATTGAGGATTGAAGAATGAGGATTGAGGATTGAGGATTGAGGATTGAGGATTGAGGATTGAAGATTGAGAATTGAGGATTGTGGATTGAGTATTGAGGATTGAGGATTGAGGATTGAAGATTGAATATTGATGATTGAAGATTGAGCATTGAGGATTGAGGGTTGCGGATTGAGGACGAGGACTGAGGGTTGAGTATTGGTGTTTGAAGTCTGAGGATTGAGGATTGTGGATTGAGAATTGAGGACTGTGGATTGAGGATTGAAGATTGAGGATCCGGTATTGAGGATTGAAGAATGAGAATTGAGGAGTGAGGACAGAGGATTGAGGATTGCAGTTTGAGTATTGAGGATTGAAGATTGAGGATTGAGGATTGAGGATTGAGGATTGAGGATTGAGGATTGAGGATTGAAGATTGAGCATTGAGGATTGAAGATTGAGGATTGAGAATTGAGGATTGAGGATTGAGGATTGAGGAATGAAGATTGAAGATTCAATATTAATGATTGAAGATTGCGGATTGAGGATTGGGGGTTGAGGTTTGAGGACGAGGACTGACGGTTGAGGATTGAGGTTTGAGGATTAAGGATTGAGGATTGAGGACTGAGGATTGAGGATAGAGGATTGTGCATTGAGGATTGCAGATTGTGGACTGAGGATTGAGGATTGAAGATTGAGTATTGAGGGTTGAAGATTGAGGATTGAGGATTGAGGATTTAGGATTGAGGATGACGGCTGAGGTTTGAGGATTGAGGTTTGAGGTCCGAGGACTGAGAATCGAGGGTCGAGAATTGAGGATTGAGGATTGAGGATTGAAGATTGAGGATTGGGTATTGAGGATTGAAGAATGAGGATTGAGGATAAAGGATTGGGGATTGAGGATTGAGGATTCAAGATTGAGTATTCAGAATTGGAGGTTGGCGATTGAGGGTTGAGGATTGAGGATAGACGATTGAAGATTGAGGATTGGGGACTGAGTGTTGAGGGTTGAGTGATGAGAATTGATGATTGTGGATAGAGATTTGAAGATTTCAGGTTGAGTATTGAGTATTGAAACCTGTGAATTGAGGATATTCTATTGAGGATTGAGGACTGACAACTGATTGTTGAGGACTGAGGTCTGAAGACTGAGGATTCAGGTTTGAGGATTCAGGATTGAGGTTTGAGGACTGAGGATTGAGTATTGAGGATTGAGGATTGAGGATTGAGGATTGAGGATTGAGGATTGAAGATTGAGGTTTGGGTATTGAGGATTGAACATTGGGGACTGTGGATTGAGTATTTAGGATCGAGAATTGAGGACTGAGGATTGAGGATTGAAGATTGAGAATTGGGTGTTGAGGATTGAGGGTTGTGGATTGAGGACGAGGACTGAGGGTTGAGTATTGATGTTTGAGGTCTGAGGATTGAGGATTGAGGATTGAGGATTGGGAATTGAGGATTGAGGATTGAGGATTGAAGATTGAGGATTGGGTGTTGAGGATTGAAGAATGTGGAGTGAGGATTGAGGATTGAGGATTGAGGATTGAAGATTGAGTATTGAGGATTGAAGATTGAGGATTGAGGATTGAGGATTGAGGATTGAGGGTTGAGTATTGAAGATTGAGGATTGGGTATGGCGGATTGAACATTGAGGATTGAAGATTGAGGATTGGGTGTTGAGGGTTGGAGAATGAGGATTGAGGATTGAGGATTGAGGATTGAGGATTGAAGATTCAGAATTGAGGATTGAAGATTGTGGATTAAGGATTGAGGATTGTGGATTGAGGATTGAGGAATGAGCATTGAAGATTGAGTATTGAGGATTGAACGTTGAGGATTGTGGATTGAGGATTGAGGATTCAGGATTGAATATTGAGGACTGGGGACTGAGTGTTGAGGGTTGAGTGATGAGAATTGATGTTTGTGGATAGAGACTTGAAGATTGCAGATTGAGTATTGAGTAATGAAAACTGTGAATTGATGATATTCTATAGAGGATTGAGGATTGACAACTGATTGTAGAGGACCGAGGGCTGAAGATTGAGGATTCAGGATTGAGGATTGAGGATTGAGGATTGAAGATTGAATATTGATGATTGAAGATTGAGGATCGAGGATTGAGGGTTGTGGATTGAGAACGGGGACTGAGGGTTGAGTATTGATGTTTGAGGTCTGAGGATTGAGGATTGAGGATTGAGGATTGAGGATTGAGGATTGAGGATTGAGGATTGAGGATTGAGGATTGAGGATTGAGGATTGAAGATTGAGGACTGGGGATTGAGGATTGACGATTGAGTATTGAGCATTGACGATTGAGAATTGAGGATTGTGGACTGAGTATTGAGGATTGAGGATTGAGGATTGAAGATTGAATATTGATGATTGAAGATTGAGGATTGAGGATTGAGGGTTGCGGATTGAGGACGAGGACTGAGGGTTGAGTATTGGTGTTTGAAGTCTGAGGATTGAGGATTGTGGATTGAGAATTGAGGACTGTGGATTGAGGATTGAAGATTGAGGATCCGGTATTGAGGATTGAAGAATGAGAATTGAGGAGTGAGGACTGAGGATTGAGGATTGCAGTTTGAGTATTGAGGATTGAAGATTGAGGATTGAGGATTGAGGATTGAGGATTGAGGATTGAGGATTGAGGATTGAAGATTGAGTATTGAGGATTGAAGATTGAGGATTGAGGATTGAGGATTGAGGATTGAGGATTGAAGATTGAGGATTGGGGATTGAGAACTGAGGATTGACGATTGAGCATTGAGCATTGAGGATTGAGAATTGAGGATTGAGGATTGAAGATTGAGTATTGAGGATTGAAGATTGAGGATTGAGGATTGTGGATTGAAGATTGAGGACTGAGTGTTGAGGGTTGCGTGATGAGAATTGATGTTCGTGGATTGAGATATGAAGATTGAAGAATGGGGATTGAGTATTGAAAGCTGTGAATTGAGGATATTCTATTGAGGATTGAGGATTGACAATTGATTGTTGAGGACTTATGGGTGAAGATTGAGGATTCAGGTTTGAGGATTCAGGATTGAGGTTTGAGGACTGAGGATTGAGGATTGAGGATTGAGGATTGAGGATTGAAGATTGAGGTTTGGGTATTGAGGATTAAACATTGAGGACTGTGGATTGATTATTGAGGATCGAGAATTGAGGACTGAGGATTGAGGATTGAAGATTGAGGATTGGGTGTTGAGGATTGAGGGTTGTGGATTGAGGACGAGGACTGAGGGTTGAGTATTGATGTTTGAGTTCTGAGGATTGAGGATTGGGGATTGAGAATTGAGGATTGAGGATTCAGGATTGAAGATTGAGGATCCGGTATTGAGGATTGAAAAATGAGAATTGAGGAGCGAGGACTGAGGATTGAGGATTGCAGTTTGAGTATTGAGGATTGAAGATTGAGGATTGAGGATTGAGGATAGAGGATTGAGGATTGAGGATTGAGGATTGAAGATTGAGTATTGAGGATTGAAGATTAAGGATTGAGGATTGAGGATTGAAGATTGAGGATTGAGGATTGAGGATAGAGGATTGAGGATTGAGGATTGAGGATTGAAGATTGAGTATTGAGGATTGAAGATGAAGGATTGAGGATTGAGGATTGGGGATTGAGGATTGAGGATTGAGGATTGAGGATTGAGGATTGAGGATTGAAGATTGAGTATTGAGGATTGAAGATTAAGGATTGGAGATTGAGGATTGAGGATTGAAGATTGGGGATTGAGGATTGAATATTGAGGATTACGGACTGAGTGTTGAGGGTTCAGTGATGAGAATTGATGTTTGTGGGTACAGATTTGAAGATTGCAGGTTGAGTATTGAGCATTGAAACCTGCGAATTGAGGATATGCTATTGAGGATTGAGGATTGACTACTGATTGTTGAGGACTGAGGGCTGAAGATTGAGGACTCAGGAATGAGGATTCAGAATTGAGGTTTGAGGACTGAGGATTGAGGATTGAAGATTGAGTATTGATGATTGAGGATTGAGGATTGAAGATTGAGGATTGAGAATTGAGGATGAGGGCTGAGGGTTGAGGATTGAGGTTTGAGGACTGAGGACTGAGGATTGAGGATTGAGAGTTGACGATTGAGGACGAGGACTGAGGGTTGAGTATTTGTGTTTGAAGTCTGAGGATTGAGGATTGAGGATTGAGAATTGAGGATTGAGGATTGAGGATTGAAGATTGAGGATTAAGGATTGAGGATTGTGGATTGAGGATTGTGGAATGAGCATTGAAGATTGAGTATTGAGGATTCAACGTTGAGGATTGTGGATTGAGGATTGAGGATTCAGGATTGAATATTGAGGACTGGGGACTGAGTGTTGAGGGTTGAGTGATGAGAATTGATGTTTGTGGACAGAGATTTGAAGATTGCAGATTGAGTATTGAGTAATGAAAACTGTGAACTGATGATATTCTATTGAGGATTGAGGATTGACAACTGATTGTAGAGGACAGAGGGCTGAAGATTGAGGATTCAGTATCGGGGATTCAGGATTGAGGTTTGAGGATTGAGGATTGAGGATTGAGGATTGAAGATTGAGGTTTGGGTATTGAGGATTGAACATTGGGGACTGTGGATTGAGTATTTAGGATCGAGAATTGAGGACTGAGGATTGAGGATTGAAGATTGAGAATTGGGTGTTGAGGATTGAGGGTTGTGGATTGAGGACGAGGACTGAGGGTTGAGTATTGATGTTTGAGGTCTGAGGATTGAGGATTGAGGATTGAGGATTGGGAATTGAGGATTGAGGATTGAGGATTGAAGATTGAGGATTGGGTGTTGAGGATTGAAGAATGTGGAGTGAGGATTGAGGATTGAGGATTGAGGATTGAAGATTGAGTATTGAGGATTGAAGATTGAGGATTGAGGATTGAGGATTGAGGATTGAGGGTTGAGTATTGAAGATTGAGGATTGGGTATGGCGGATTGAACATTGAGGATTGAAGATTGAGGATTGGGTGTTGAGGGTTGAAGAATGAGGATTGAGGATTGAGGATTGAGGATTGAGGATTGAAGATTCAGAATTGAGGATTGAAGATTGTGGATTAAGGATTGAGGATTGTGGATTGAGGATTGAGGAATGAGCATTGAAGATTGAGTATTGAGGATTGAACGTTGAGGATTGTGGATTGAGGATTGAGGATTCAGGATTGAATATTGAGGACTGGGGACTGAGTGTTGAGGGTTGAGTGATGAGAATTGATGTTTGTGGATAGAGACTTGAAGATTGCAGATTGAGTATTGAGTAATGAAAACTGTGAATTGATGATATTCTATAGAGGATTGAGGATTGACAACTGATTGTAGAGGACCGAGGGCTGAAGATTGAGGATTCAGGATTGAGGATTGAGGATTGAGGATTGAAGATTGAATATTGATGATTGAAGATTGAGGATCGAGGATTGAGGGTTGTGGATTGAGAACGGGGACTGAGGGTTGAGTATTGATGTTTGAGGTCTGAGGATTGAGGATTGAGGATTGAGGATTGAGGATTGAGGATTGAGGATTGAGGATTGAGGATTGAGGATTGAGGATTGAGGATTGAAGATTGAGGACTGGGGATTGAGGATTGACGATTGAGTATTGAGCATTGACGATTGAGAATTGAGGATTGTGGATTGAGTATTGAGGATTGAGGATTGAGGATTGAAGATTGAATATTGATGATTGAAGATTGAGGATTGAGGATTGAGGGTTGCGGATTGAGGACGCGGACTGAGGGTTGAGTATTGGTGTTTGAAGTCTGAGGATTGAGGATTGTGGATTGAGAATTGAGGACTGTGGATTGAGGATTGAAGATTGAGGATCCGGTATTGAGGATTGAAGAATGAGAATTGAGGAGTGAGGACTGAGGATTGAGGATTGCAGTTTGAGTATTGAGGATTGAAGATTGAGGATTGAGGATTGAGGATTGAGGATTGAGGATTGAGGATTGAGGATTGAAGATTGAGTATTGAGGATTGAAGATTGAGGATTGAGGATTGAGGATTGAGGATTGAGGATTGAAGATTGAGGATTGGGGATTGAGAACTGAGGATTGACGATTGAGCATTGAGCATTGAGGATTGAGAATTGAGGATTGAGGATTGAAGATTGAGTATTGAGGATTGAAGATTGAGGATTGAGGATTGTGGATTGAAGATTGAGGACTGAGTGTTGAGGGTTGCGTGATGAGAATTGATGTTCGTGGATTGAGATATGAAGATTGAAGAATGGGGATTGAGTATTGAAAGCTGTGAATTGAGGATATTCTATTGAGGATTGAGGATTGACAATTGATTGTTGAGGACTTATGGGTGAAGATTGAGGATTCAGGTTTGAGGATTCAGGATTGAGGTTTGAGGACTGAGGATTGAGGATTGAGGATTGAGGATTGAGGATTGAAGATTGAGGTTTGGGTATTGAGGATTAAACATTGAGGACTGTGGATTGATTATTGAGGATCGAGAATTGAGGACTGAGGATTGAGGATTGAAGATTGAGGATTGGGTGTTGAGGATTGAGGGTTGTGGATTGAGGACGAGGACTGAGGGTTGAGTATTGATGTTTGAGTTCTGAGGATTGAGGATTGGGGATTGAGAATTGAGGATTGAGGATTCAGGATTGAAGATTGAGGATCCGGTATTGAGGATTGAAGAATGAGAATTGAGGAGCGAGGACTGAGGATTGAGGATTGCAGTTTGAGTATTGAGGATTGAAGATTGAGGATTGAGGATTGAGGATAGAGGATTGAGGATTGAGGATTGAGGATTGAAGATTGAGTATTGAGGATTGAAGATTAAGGATTGAGGATTGAGGATTGAAGATTGAGGATTGAGGATTGAGGATAGAGGATTGAGGATTGAGGATTGAGGATTGAAGATTGAGTATTGAGGATTGAAGATGAAGGATTGAGGATTGAGGATTGGGGATTGAGGATTGAGGATTGAGGATTGAGGATTGAGGATTGAGGATTGAAGATTGAGTATTGAGGATTGAAGATTAAGGATTGGAGATTGAGGATTGAGGATTGAAGATTGGGGATTGAGGATTGAATATTGAGGATTACGGACTGAGTGTTGAGGGTTCAGTGATGAGAATTGATGTTTGTGGGTACAGATTTGAAGATTGCAGGTTGAGTATTGAGCATTGAAACCTGCGAATTGAGGATATGCTATTGAGGATTGAGGATTGACTACTGATTGTTGAGGACTGAGGGCTGAAGATTGAGGACTCAGGAATGAGGATTCAGAATTGAGGTTTGAGGACTGAGGATTGAGGATTGAAGATTGAGTATTGATGATTGAGGATTGAGGATTGAAGATTGAGGATTGAGAATTGAGGATGAGGGCTGAGGGTTGAGGATTGAGGTTTGAGGACTGAGGACTGAGGATTGAGGATTGAGAGTTGTCGATTGAGGACGAGGACTGAGGGTTGAGTATTTGTGTTTGAAGTCTGAGGATTGAGGATTGAGGATTGAGAATTGAGGATTGAGGATTGAGGATTGAAGATTGAGGATTAAGGATTGAGGATTGTGGATTGAGGATTGTGGAATGAGCATTGAAGATTGAGTATTGAGGATTCAACGTTGAGGATTGTGGATTGAGGATTGAGGATTCAGGATTGAATATTGAGGACTGGGGACTGAGTGTTGAGGGTTGAGTGATGAGAATTGATGTTTGTGGACAGAGATTTGAAGATTGCAGATTGAGTATTGAGTAATGAAAACTGTGAACTGATGATATTCTATTGAGGATTGAGGATTGACAACTGATTGTAGAGGACAGAGGGCTGAAGATTGAGGATTCAGTATCGGGGATTCAGGATTGAGGTTTGAGGACTGAGGATTGAGGATTGAGGATTGAGGATTGAGAATTGAGGATTGAGGATTGAAGATTGAGCATTGAAGATTGAGGATTGAAGAATGAGGATTGAGGATTGAGGATTGAGGATTGAGGATTGAGGTTTGAGGATTGAGGATGAGGGCTGAGGTTTGAGGATTGAGGTTTCAGGTCTGAGGACTGAGAATTGAGGGTCGAGAATTGAGGATTGCAGTTTGAGTATTGAGGATTGAAGATTGAGGATTGAGGATTGAGGATTTAGGATTGAGGATTGAGGATTGAGTATTGAAGATTGAGTATTGAGGATTGAGAGTTGAGGATTGAGGATTGAGGATTGAGGATTGAAGATTGAATATTAATGATTGAAGATTGAGGATTGAGGATTGAGGGTTGCGGATTGAGGACGAGGACTGAGGGTTGAGTATTGGTGTTTGAAGTCTGAGGATTGAGGATTGTGGATTGAGAATTGAGGATTGTGGATTGAGGATTGAAGATTGAGGATTCGGTATTGAGGATTGAAGAATGAGAATTGAGGAGTGAGGACTGAGGACTGAGGATTGCAGTTTGAGTATTGAGGATTGAAGATTGGGGATTGAGGATTGAGGATTGAGGATTGAGGTTTGAGGACTGAGGATTGAGGACTGAGTATTGAGGATTGAGGATTGAGTATTGAGGATTGAGGGTGGAAGACTGAGGATTGGGTATTGAGGATTGAACGTTGAGGATTGAGGGTTGAGGATTGAGGACTGAGGATTGAAGATTGAAGATTGAACATTAATGATTGAAGATTGAGGATTGAGGATTGAGGGTTGTGGATTGAGGACGAGGACTGAGGGTTGAGTATTTGTGTTTGAAGTCTGAGGATTGAGGATTGAGGATTGAGAATTGAAGATTGAGGATTGAGGATTGAAGATTGAGGATTCGGTATTGAGGATTGAAGAATGAGGATTGAGGAGTGAGGACTGAGGATTGAGGATTGAGTATTGAGGACTGAGGATTGAAGATTGAGTATTGAGGATTGAAGATTGAGGATTGAGGATAGGGGATTGAGGATTGAGGATTGAAGATTGAGGATTGGGGTTTGAGGATTGACGATTGAGTATTGAGCATTGACGATTGAGAATTGAGGATTGTGGATTGAGTATTGAGGATTGAGGATTGAGGATTGAGGATTGAAGATTGAATATTGATGATTGAAGATTGAGGATTGAGGATTGAGGGTTGCGGATTGAGGACGAGGACTCAGGGTTGAGTATTGGTGTTTGAAGTCTGAGGATTGAGGATTGTGGATTGAGAATTGAGGATTGTGGATTGAGGATTGAAGATTGAGGATCCGGTATTGAGGATTGAAGAATGAGAATTGAGGAGTGAAGACTGAGGATTGAGGATTGCAGTTTGAGTATTGAGGATTGAAGATTGAGGATTGAGGATTGAGGATTGAGGATTGAGGATTGAGGATTGAAGATTGACGATCGAGGATTGAGAATTGAGGATTGAGGATTGAGGAATGATCATTGAAGATTGAGTATTGAGGATTGAACGTTGAGGATTGTGGATTGAGGATTGAGGACTGAGGATTGAATATTGACGATTGGGGACTGAGTGTTGAGGGTTGAGTGATGAGAATTGATGTTTGTGGATAGAGATTTGAAGGTTGCAGATTGAGTATTGAGTAATGAAAACTGTGAACTAATGATATTCTATTGAGGATTGAGGATTGACAACTGATTGTAGAGGACTGAGGGCTGAAGATTGAGGATTCAGTATCGGGGATTCAGGATTGAGGTTTGAGGACTGAGGATTGAGGATTGAGGATTGAGGATTGAGAATTGAGGATTGAGGATTGAAGATTGAGCATTGAAGATTGAGGATTGAGGAATGAGGATTGAGGATTGAGGATTGAGGATTGAGGATTGAGGATTGAGGATTGAGGATGAGGGCTGAGGTTTGAGGATTGAGGTTTGACGTCTGAGGACTGAGAATTGAGGGTCGAGAATTGAGGATTGAGGATTGAGGATTGAAGATTGAGGATTGGGTATTGAGGATTGAAGAATGAGGATTGAGGATTGAGGATTGGGGATTGAGGACTGAGGATTGAAGATTCAGTATTCAGGATTGGAGATTGGCGATTGAGGGTTGAGGATTGAGGATAGAGGATTGAAGATTGAGGATTGGGGACTGAGTGTTGAGGGTTGTGTGATGATAATTGATGATTGTGGATAGAGATTTGAAGATTTCAGGTTGAGTATTGAGTATTGAAACCTGTGAATTGAGGATATTCTATTGAGGATTGAGGACTGACAACTGATTGTTGAGGACTGAGGTCTGAAGACAGAGGATTCAGGTTTGAGGATTCAGGATTGAGGTTTGAGGACTGAGGATTGAGGATTGAGGATTGATGATTGAGGATTGAGGATTGAGGATTGAGGATTGAAGATTGAGGTTTGGGTATTGAGGATTGAACATTGGGGACTGTGGATTGAGTATTTAGGATCGAGAATTGAGGACTGAGGATTGAGGATTGAAGATTGAGAATTGGGTGTTGAGGATTGAGGGTTGTGGATTGAGGACGAGGACTGAGGGTTGAGTATTGATGTTTGAGGTCTGAGGATTGAGGATTGAGGATTGAGGATTGGGAATTGAGGATTGAGGATTGAGGATTGAAGATTGAGGATTGGGTGTTGAGGATTGAAGAATGTGGAGTGAGGATTGAGGATTGAGGATTGAGGATTGAAGATTGAGTATTGAGGATTGAAGATTGAGGATTGAGGATTGAGGATTGAGGATTGAGGGTTGAGTATTGAAGATTGAGGATTGGGTATGGCGGATTGAACATTGAGGATTGAAGATTGAGGATTGGGTGTTGAGGGTTGGAGAATGAGGATTGAGGATTGAGGATTGAGGATTGAGGATTGAAGATTCAGAATTGAGGATTGAAGATTGTGGATTAAGGATTGAGGATTGTGGATTGAGGATTGAGGAATGAGCATTGAAGATTGAGTATTGAGGATTGAACGTTGAGGATTGTGGATTGAGGATTGAGGATTCAGGATTGAATATTGAGGACTGGGGACTGAGTGTTGAGGGTTGAGTGATGAGAATTGATGTTTGTGGATAGAGACTTGAAGATTGCAGATTGAGTATTGAGTAATGAAAACTGTGAATTGATGATATTCTATAGAGGATTGAGGATTGACAACTGATTGTAGAGGACCGAGGGCTGAAGATTGAGGATTCAGGATTGAGGATTGAGGATTGAGGATTGAAGATTGAATATTGATGATTGAAGATTGAGGATCGAGGATTGAGGGTTGTGGATTGAGAACGGGGACTGAGGGTTGAGTATTGATGTTTGAGGTCTGAGGATTGAGGATTGAGGATTGAGGATTGAGGATTGAGGATTGAGGATTGAGGATTGAGGATTGAGGATTGAGGATTGAGGATTGAAGATTGAGGACTGGGGATTGAGGATTGACGATTGAGTATTGAGCATTGACGATTGAGAATTGAGGATTGTGGACTGAGTATTGAGGATTGAGGATTGAGGATTGAAGATTGAATATTGATGATTGAAGATTGAGGATTGAGGATTGAGGGTTGCGGATTGAGGACGAGGACTGAGGGTTGAGTATTGGTGTTTGAAGTCTGAGGATTGAGGATTGTGGATTGAGAATTGAGGACTGTGGATTGAGGATTGAAGATTGAGGATCCGGTATTGAGGATTGAAGAATGAGAATTGAGGAGTGAGGACTGAGGATTGAGGATTGCAGTTTGAGTATTGAGGATTGAAGATTGAGGATTGAGGATTGAGGATTGAGGATTGAGGATTGAGGATTGAGGATTGAAGATTGAGTATTGAGGATTGAAGATTGAGGATTGAGGATTGAGGATTGAGGATTGAGGATTGAAGATTGAGGATTGGGGATTGAGAACTGAGGATTGACGATTGAGCATTGAGCATTGAGGATTGAGAATTGAGGATTGAGGATTGAAGATTGAGTATTGAGGATTGAAGATTGAGGATTGAGGATTGTGGATTGAAGATTGAGGACTGAGTGTTGAGGGTTGCGTGATGAGAATTGATGTTCGTGGATTGAGATATGAAGATTGAAGAATGGGGATTGAGTATTGAAAGCTGTGAATTGAGGATATTCTATTGAGGATTGAGGATTGACAATTGATTGTTGAGGACTTATGGGTGAAGATTGAGGATTCAGGTTTGAGGATTCAGGATTGAGGTTTGAGGACTGAGGATTGAGGATTGAGGATTGAGGATTGAGGATTGAAGATTGAGGTTTGGGTATTGAGGATTAAACATTGAGGACTGTGGATTGATTATTGAGGATCGAGAATTGAGGACTGAGGATTGAGGATTGAAGATTGAGGATTGGGTGTTGAGGATTGAGGGTTGTGGATTGAGGACGAGGACTGAGGGTTGAGTATTGATGTTTGAGTTCTGAGGATTGAGGATTGGGGATTGAGAATTGAGGATTGAGGATTCAGGATTGAAGATTGAGGATCCGGTATTGAGAATTGAAAAATGAGAATTGAGGAGCGAGGACTGAGGATTGAGGATTGCAGTTTGAGTATTGAGGATTGAAGATTGAGGATTGAGGATTGAGGATAGAGGATTGAGGATTGAGGATTGAGGATTGAAGATTGAGTATTGAGGATTGAAGATTAAGGATTGAGGATTGAGGATTGAAGATTGAGGATTGAGGATTGAGGATAGAGGATTGAGGATTGAGGATTGAGGATTGAAGATTGAGTATTGAGGATTGAAGATGAAGGATTGAGGATTGAGGATTGGGGATTGAGGATTGAGGATTGAGGATTGAGGATTGAGGATTGAGGATTGAAGATTGAGTATTGAGGATTGAAGATTAAGGATTGGAGATTGAGGATTGAGGATTGAAGATTGGGGATTGAGGATTGAATATTGAGGATTACGGACTGAGTGTTGAGGGTTCAGTGATGAGAATTGATGTTTGTGGGTACAGATTTGAAGATTGCAGGTTGAGTATTGAGCATTGAAACCTGCGAATTGAGGATATGCTATTGAGGATTGAGGATTGACTACTGATTGTTGAGGACTGAGGGCTGAAGATTGAGGACTCAGGAATGAGGATTCAGAATTGAGGTTTGAGGACTGAGGATTGAGGATTGAAGATTGAGTATTGATGATTGAGGATTGAGGATTGAAGATTGAGGATTGAGAATTGAGGATGAGGGCTGAGGGTTGAGGATTGAGGTTTGAGGACTGAGGACTGAGGATTGAGGATTGAGAGTTGACGATTGAGGACGAGGACTGAGGGTTGAGTATTTGTGTTTGAAGTCTGAGGATTGAGGATTGAGGATTGAGAATTGAGGATTGAGGATTGAGGATTGAAGATTGAGGATTAAGGATTGAGGATTGTGGATTGAGGATTGTGGAATGAGCATTGAAGATTGAGTATTGAGGATTCAACGTTGAGGATTGTGGATTGAGGATTGAGGATTCAGGATTGAATATTGAGGACTGGGGACTGAGTGTTGAGGGTTGAGTGATGAGAATTGATGTTTGTGGACAGAGATTTGAAGATTGCAGATTGAGTATTGAGTAATGAAAACTGTGAACTGATGATATTCTATTGAGGATTGAGGATTGACAACTGATTGTAGAGGACAGAGGGCTGAAGATTGAGGATTCAGTATCGGGGATTCAGGATTGAGGTTTGAGGATTGAGGATTGAGGATTGAGGATTGAAGATTGAGGTTTGGGTATTGAGGATTGAACATTGGGGACTGTGGATTGAGTATTTAGGATCGAGAATTGAGGACTGAGGATTGAGGATTGAAGATTGAGAATTGGGTGTTGAGGATTGAGGGTTGTGGATTGAGGACGAGGACTGAGGGTTGAGTATTGATGTTTGAGGTCTGAGGATTGAGGATTGAGGATTGAGGATTGGGAATTGAGGATTGAGGATTGAGGATTGAAGATTGAGGATTGGGTGTTGAGGATTGAAGAATGTGGAGTGAGGATTGAGGATTGAGGATTGAGGATTGAAGATTGAGTATTGAGGATTGAAGATTGAGGATTGAGGATTGAGGATTGAGGATTGAGGGTTGAGTATTGAAGATTGAGGATTGGGTATGGCGGATTGAACATTGAGGATTGAAGATTGAGGATTGGGTGTTGAGGGTTGAAGAATGAGGATTGAGGATTGAGGATTGAGGATTGAGGATTGAAGATTCAGAATTGAGGATTGAAGATTGTGGATTAAGGATTGAGGATTGTGGATTGAGGATTGAGGAATGAGCATTGAAGATTGAGTATTGAGGATTGAACGTTGAGGATTGTGGATTGAGGATTGAGGATTCAGGATTGAATATTGAGGACTGGGGACTGAGTGTTGAGGGTTGAGTGATGAGAATTGATGTTTGTGGATAGAGACTTGAAGATTGCAGATTGAGTATTGAGTAATGAAAACTGTGAATTGATGATATTCTATAGAGGATTGAGGATTGACAACTGATTGTAGAGGACCGAGGGCTGAAGATTGAGGATTCAGGATTGAGGATTGAGGATTGAGGATTGAAGATTGAATATTGATGATTGAAGATTGAGGATCGAGGATTGAGGGTTGTGGATTGAGAACGGGGACTGAGGGTTGAGTATTGATGTTTGAGGTCTGAGGATTGAGGATTGAGGATTGAGGATTGAGGATTGAGGATTGAGGATTGAGGATTGAGGATTGAGGATTGAGGATTGAGGATTGAAGATTGAGGACTGGGGATTGAGGATTGACGATTGAGTATTGAGCATTGACGATTGAGAATTGAGGATTGTGGATTGAGTATTGAGGATTGAGGATTGAGGATTGAAGATTGAATATTGATGATTGAAGATTGAGGATTGAGGATTGAGGGTTGCGGATTGAGGACGCGGACTGAGGGTTGAGTATTGGTGTTTGAAGTCTGAGGATTGAGGATTGTGGATTGAGAATTGAGGACTGTGGATTGAGGATTGAAGATTGAGGATCCGGTATTGAGGATTGAAGAATGAGAATTGAGGAGTGAGGACTGAGGATTGAGGATTGCAGTTTGAGTATTGAGGATTGAAGATTGAGGATTGAGGATTGAGGATTGAGGATTGAGGATTGAGGATTGAGGATTGAAGATTGAGTATTGAGGATTGAAGATTGAGGATTGAGGATTGAGGATTGAGGATTGAGGATTGAAGATTGAGGATTGGGGATTGAGAACTGAGGATTGACGATTGAGCATTGAGCATTGAGGATTGAGAATTGAGGATTGAGGATTGAAGATTGAGTATTGAGGATTGAAGATTGAGGATTGAGGATTGTGGATTGAAGATTGAGGACTGAGTGTTGAGGGTTGCGTGATGAGAATTGATGTTCGTGGATTGAGATATGAAGATTGAAGAATGGGGATTGAGTATTGAAAGCTGTGAATTGAGGATATTCTATTGAGGATTGAGGATTGACAATTGATTGTTGAGGACTTATGGGTGAAGATTGAGGATTCAGGTTTGAGGATTCAGGATTGAGGTTTGAGGACTGAGGATTGAGGATTGAGGATTGAGGATTGAGGATTGAAGATTGAGGTTTGGGTATTGAGGATTAAACATTGAGGACTGTGGATTGATTATTGAGGATCGAGAATTGAGGACTGAGGATTGAGGATTGAAGATTGAGGATTGGGTGTTGAGGATTGAGGGTTGTGGATTGAGGACGAGGACTGAGGGTTGAGTATTGATGTTTGAGTTCTGAGGATTGAGGATTGGGGATTGAGAATTGAGGATTGAGGATTCAGGATTGAAGATTGAGGATCCGGTATTGAGGATTGAAGAATGAGAATTGAGGAGCGAGGACTGAGGATTGAGGATTGCAGTTTGAGTATTGAGGATTGAAGATTGAGGATTGAGGATTGAGGATAGAGGATTGAGGATTGAGGATTGAGGATTGAAGATTGAGTATTGAGGATTGAAGATTAAGGATTGAGGATTGAGGATTGAAGATTGAGGATTGAGGATTGAGGATAGAGGATTGAGGATTGAGGATTGAGGATTGAAGATTGAGTATTGAGGATTGAAGATGAAGGATTGAGGATTGAGGATTGGGGATTGAGGATTGAGGATTGAGGATTGAGGATTGAGGATTGAGGATTGAAGATTGAGTATTGAGGATTGAAGATTAAGGATTGGAGATTGAGGATTGAGGATTGAAGATTGGGGATTGAGGATTGAATATTGAGGATTACGGACTGAGTGTTGAGGGTTCAGTGATGAGAATTGATGTTTGTGGGTACAGATTTGAAGATTGCAGGTTGAGTATTGAGCATTGAAACCTGCGAATTGAGGATATGCTATTGAGGATTGAGGATTGACTACTGATTGTTGAGGACTGAGGGCTGAAGATTGAGGACTCAGGAATGAGGATTCAGAATTGAGGTTTGAGGACTGAGGATTGAGGATTGAAGATTGAGTATTGATGATTGAGGATTGAGGATTGAAGATTGAGGATTGAGAATTGAGGATGAGGGCTGAGGGTTGAGGATTGAGGTTTGAGGACTGAGGACTGAGGATTGAGGATTGAGAGTTGTCGATTGAGGACGAGGACTGAGGGTTGAGTATTTGTGTTTGAAGTCTGAGGATTGAGGATTGAGGATTGAGAATTGAGGATTGAGGATTGAGGATTGAAGATTGAGGATTAAGGATTGAGGATTGTGGATTGAGGATTGTGGAATGAGCATTGAAGATTGAGTATTGAGGATTCAACGTTGAGGATTGTGGATTGAGGATTGAGGATTCAGGATTGAATATTGAGGACTGGGGACTGAGTGTTGAGGGTTGAGTGATGAGAATTGATGTTTGTGGACAGAGATTTGAAGATTGCAGATTGAGTATTGAGTAATGAAAACTGTGAACTGATGATATTCTATTGAGGATTGAGGATTGACAACTGATTGTAGAGGACAGAGGGCTGAAGATTGAGGATTCAGTATCGGGGATTCAGGATTGAGGTTTGAGGACTGAGGATTGAGGATTGAGGATTGAGGATTGAGAATTGAGGATTGAGGATTGAAGATTGAGCATTGAAGATTGAGGATTGAAGAATGAGGATTGAGGATTGAGGATTGAGGATTGAGGATTGAGGTTTGAGGATTGAGGATGAGGGCTGAGGTTTGAGGATTGAGGTTTCAGGTCTGAGGACTGAGAATTGAGGGTCGAGAATTGAGGATTGCAGTTTGAGTATTGAGGATTGAAGATTGAGGATTGAGGATTGAGGATTTAGGATTGAGGATTGAGGATTGAGTATTGAAGATTGAGTATTGAGGATTGAGAGTTGAGGATTGAGGATTGAGGATTGAGGATTGAAGATTGAATATTAATGATTGAAGATTGAGGATTGAGGATTGAGGGTTGCGGATTGAGGACGAGGACTGAGGGTTGAGTATTGGTGTTTGAAGTCTGAGGATTGAGGATTGTGGATTGAGAATTGAGGATTGTGGATTGAGGATTGAAGATTGAGGATTCGGTATTGAGGATTGAAGAATGAGAATTGAGGAGTGAGGACTGAGGACTGAGGATTGCAGTTTGAGTATTGAGGATTGAAGATTGGGGATTGAGGATTGAGGATTGAGGATTGAGGTTTGAGGACTGAGGATTGAGGACTGAGTATTGAGGATTGAGGATTGAGTATTGAGGATCGAGAATTGAGGACTGAGGATTGAGGATTGAAGATTGAGTATTGGGTGTTGAGGATTGATGGTTGTGGATTGAGGACGAGGACTGAGGGTTGAGTATTGATGTTTGAGGTCTGAGGATTGAGGATTGAGGATTGAGGATTGAGAATTGAGGACTGGGGATTGAGGATTGAAGATTGAGGATTGGGTGTTGAGGATTGAGGAATGTGGAGTGAGGATTGAGGATTGAGGATTGAGGATTGAAGATTGAGTATTGAGGATTGAAGATTGAGGATTGCGGATTGCGGATTGAGGATTGAGGGTTGAGGATTGAAGATTGAGGATTGGGTATTGCGGATTGAGTATTGAAGATTGAGGATTGGGTGTTGAGGATTGAAGAATGAGGATTGAGGATTGAGGATTGAGGATTGAGGATTGAAGATTCAGTATTGAGGATTGAAGATTGAGGATTAAGGATTGAGGATTGAGGATTGAAGATTGAATATAGAGGATTGAAGATTGAGGATTGAGGACGGAGTATTGAGGATTGAGGATTGAGTATTGAGGATTGAGGATGGAAGACTGAGGATTGGGTATTGAGGATTGAACGTTGAGGATTGAGGGTTGAGGATTGAGGATTGAGGATTGAAGATTGAAGATTGAATATTAATGATTGAAGATTGAGGATCGAGCATTGAGGGTTGTGGATTGAGGACGAGGACTGAGGGTTCAGTATTGGTGTTTGAAGTCTGAGGATTGAGGATTGAGGATTGAGAATTGAGGACTGAGGATTGAGGATTGAAGATTGAGGATTCGGTATTGAGGATTGAAGAATGAGGATTGAGGAGTGAGGACTGAGGACTGAGGATTGCAGATTGAGTATTGTGGATTGAATATTGAGGATTGAGGATTGATGATTGAGGATTGGGGATTGAGGATTGAGGGTTGAGGGTTGAAGATTGAGGATTGGGTATTGCGGATTGAACATAGAGGATTGAAGGCTGAGGATTGGGTGTTGAGGATAGGTGATTGAGGATTGAGGATTGAGGATTGAGGATTGAAGATTGAGTATTGAGGATTGAAGCCTGAGAATTGAGGACTGAGTATTGAGGATTGAGGATTGAGGATTGAGGATTGAGGATTGAAGACTGAAGATTGGGTATTGAGGATTGAACATTGAGGATTGAGGGTTGAAGATTGAGTATTGAGGATTGAAGGTTGACGATTGAGGATTGAGAATTGAGGATTGAGGATTGAGGAATGAGCATTGAAGATTGAGTATTGAGCATTGAACGTTGAGGATTGTGGATTGAGGACTGAGGATTGAGGATTGAATATTGAGGATTGGGGACTGAGTGTTGAGGGTTGAGGATTGGGTATTGCGGATTGAACATTGAGGATTGGAGATTGAGGATAGAAGATTCAGTATTGAGGATTGAAGATTGAGGATTGAGGATTGAGGATTGAAGATTGAGTATTGAGGATTGAAGATTGAGGATTGAGGACTGAGAATTGAGGATTGAGGATTGAGGATTGGGGATTGAGGATTGAAGACTGAGGATTGGGTATTGAGGATTGAACATTGAGGGTTGATAGTTGAGGATTGAGGATTGAGGATTGAGAATTGAAGATTGAATATTAATGATTGACGATTGAGGATTGAGGATTGAGGGTTGCGGTTTGAGGACGAGGACTGAGGGTTGAGTATTGGTGTTTGAAGTCTGAGGATTGAGAATTGTGGATTGAGAATTGAGGATTGTGGATTGAGGATTGAAGATTGAGGATTCGGTATTGAGGATTGAAGAATGAGAATTGAGGAGTGAGGACTGAGGACTGAGGATTGCAGTTTGAGTATTGAGGATTGAAGATTGAGGATTGAGGATTGAGGATTGAGGATTGAGGATTGAGTATTGAGGAATAATGATTGAAGGTTGAGTATTGAGGATTGAAGATTGAGGATTGAGGATTGAGGATTGAGGATTGAGTATTGAAGATTGAGGATTGGGGATTGAGGACTGAGGATTGACGATTGAGTATTGAGCATTGAGGATTGAGAATTGAGGATTGAGGATTGAAGATTGAGTACTGAGGATTGAAGATTGAGGATTGAGAATTGTGGATTGAAGATTGAGGACTGAGTGTTGAGGGTTGCGTGATGAGGATTGATGTTTGTGGATTGAGATTTGAAGATTGAAGAATGGGGATTGAGTATTGAAAACTGTGAATTCAGGATATTCTATTGAGGATTGAGGATTGACAATTGATTGTTGAGGACTTATGGGTGAAGGTTGAGGATTCAGGTTTGAGGATTCAGGATTGACGTTTGAGGACTGAGGATTGAGGATTGAGGATTGAGGATTGAGGATTGATGGCTGAGGGTTGTGCGTTGAATATTGAGGATTGAGGATTGAGGATTGAGGATTGCGGATTGAGGATTGAAGATAGAGTATTGATGATTGAAGATTGAGGATTGAGGATTGGGGTTTGAGGTTTGAGGACGAGGACTGACGGTTGAGGATTGAGGTCTGAGGATTGAGGATTGAGGATTGAGGACTGAGGATTGAGGATTGAGGATTGTGCATTGAGGATTGCAGATTGTGGACTGAGGATTGAGGATTGAAGATTGAGTATTGAGGGTCGAAGATTGAGGATTGAGGATTGAGGATTTAGGATTGAGGATGAGGGCTGTGGGTTGAGGATTGAGGTTTGAGGACTGCGGACTGAGGATTGAGGATTGAGAATTGAGGATTGAGGATTGAGGATTGAAGATTGAGGATTGGGTATTGAGGATTGAAGAATGAGGAGTGAGGATTGAGGATTGAGGATTGAGGATTGAGTATTGAAGATTGAGTATTCAGGATTGGAGATTGACGATTGAGGATTGAGGACCGAGGATTGAGGATTGAGGATTGAAGGTTGAGTATTGAAGATTGACGATTGACGATTGAGGATTGAGAATTGAGGATTGTGGATTGAGGAATGAGCATTGAAGATTGAGTATTGAGGATTGAACGTTGAGGATTGTGGATTGAGGATTGAGGATTCAGGATTGAATATTGAGGACTGGGGACTGAGTGTTGAGGGTTGAGTGATGAGAATTGATGTTTGTGGATAGAGATTTGAAGATTGCAGATTGAGTATTGAGTAATGAATACTGTGAATTGATGATATTCTATTGAGGATTGAGGATTGACAACTGATTGTAGAGGACTGAGGGCTCAAGATTGAGGATTCAGGATTGAGGATTCAGGATTGAGGTTTGAGGACTGAGGATTGAAGATTGAGGATTGAGGACTGAGTATTGAGCATTGAGGATTGAGTATTGAGGATTGAGGGTGGAAGACTGAGGATTGGGTATTGAGGATTGAACGTTGAGGATTGAGGGTTGAGGATTGAGGATTGAGGATTGAAGATTGAAGATTGAACATTAATGATTGAAGATTGAGGATTGAGGATTGAGGGTTGTGGATTGAGGACGAGGACTGAGGGTTGAGTATTTGTGTTTGAAGTCTGAGGATTGAGGATTGAGGATTGAGAATTGAAGATTGAGGATTGAGGATTGAAGATTGAGGATTGGGTGTTGAGGATTGAAGAATGTGGATAGAGGATTGATTATTGAGGATTGAGGATTGAAGATTGACTATTGAGGATTGAAGGTTGAAGACAGAGGATTGAGGATTGAGGATTGAGGGTTGCGGGTTGAAGATTGAGGATTGGGTACTGCGGATTGAACATAGAGGATTGAAGATAGAGGATTGGGTGTTGAGGATAGAAGGATGAGGATTGAGGATTGAGGATTGAGGATTGAGGATTGAGGATTGAAGATTCAGTATTGAGGATTGAAGATTGAGGATTGAGGATTGACGATTGAGGATTGAAGATTGAGTATTGAGGATTGAAGATTAAGGATTGAGTACTGAGTATTGAGGATTGAGGATTGAGGACTGAGGATTGAGGATTGAGGATTGAGCATTGTGGATTGAAGATTGAGGACTCGGGATTGACGATTGGTGATACAGGATTAAGGATTGAAGATTGGGGATTGAGGATCTAGGATTGGAGATTGATTATTGAGGATTGAAGATTGAGGATTAAGGATTGAGGATTGAGAATTGAGAATTGAGAGTGAGGACTGAGGGTTGAGGATTTAGGTTTGAGGAGCGAGGATTGAGGATTGAGGATCGAGGACTGAGGATTGACGATTCAGTATTGAAGATTGAGGATTGATCACTGAGGGTTGAGGATTGAGGATTGAGGTTTGAGTACTGAGGATTGAGGATTGAAGATTGAATATTGAGGATTGAAGGTTGAGGATTGAGGATTGAGGATTAATGATTGTGGATGAGGGCTGAGGTTTGAGGATTGAGGATTGAGGACTGAGGACTGTGGATGGAGGGTTGAGAATTGAGGATTGAGAATTGAGGATTGAAGATTGAGGATTGGGTATTGGGGATTGAAGAATGAGGATTGAGGATTGAGGATTGAGGGTTGAGGATTGAGGATTGAGGATTGAATATTGAGTATTCAGTATTGGAGATTGACGATTGAGGATTGATGACCGAGGATTGAGGATTGAGGATTGGATATTGAGTATCGAGGATTGAAGATTAAGGATTGAGGATTGAGGATTGGGGATTGAGGATTGAATATTCAGGATTGGGGACTGAGTGTTGAGGGTTGAGTGATGAGAATTGATGTTTGTGGGTACAGATTTGAAGATTGCAGGTTGAGTATTGAGCATTGAAACCTGTGAATTGAGGATATTCTATTGAGGATTGAGAATTGACAACTGATTGTTGAGGACTGAGGGCTGAAGATTGAGGATTCAGGGTTGAGAATTCAGGATTGAGGTTTGAGGACTGAGGATTGAGGATTGAGGATTGAGGACTGAGGATTGAGGATTGAGGATTGAGGATTGAAGATTGAGGTTTGGGTATTGAGGATTAAACATTGAGGACTGTGGATTGATTATTGAGGATCGAGAATTGAGGACTGAGGATTGAGGATTGAAGATTGAGGATTGGGTGTTGAGGATTGAGGGTTGTGGATTGAGGACGAGGACTGAGGGTTGAGTATTGATGTTTGAGTTCTGAGGATTGAGGATTGGGGATTGAGAATTGAGGATTGAGGATTGAGGATTGAAGATTGAGGATCCGGTATTGAGGATTGAAGAATGAGAATTGAGGAGTGAGGACTGAGGATTGAGGATTGCAGTTTGAGTATTGAGGATTGAAGATTGAGGATTGAGGATTGAGGATTGAGGATTGAGGATTGAGGATTGAGGATTGAAGATTGAGTATTGAGGATTGAAGATTAAGGATTGAGGATTGAGGATTGGGGATTGAGGATTGAGGATTGAGGATTGAGGATTGAGGATTGAGGATTGAAGATTGAGTATTGAGGATTGAAGATTAAGGATTGGAGATTGAGGATTGAGGATTGAGGATTGGGGATTGAGGATTGAATATTGAGGATTGGGGACTGAGTGTTGAGGGTTCAGTGATGAGAATTGATGTTTGTGGGTACAGATTTGAAGATTGCAGGTTGAGTATTGAGCATTGAAACCTGCGAATTGAGGATATGCTATTGAGGATTGAGGATTGACAACTGATTGTTGAGGACAGAGGGCTGGAGATTGAGGATTCAGGGTTGAGGATTCAGGATTGAGGTTTGAGGACTGAGGATTGAGGATTGAGTATTGAGGATTGGGGATTGAAGATTGAGGATTGGGGACTGAGCGTTGAGGGCTGAGTGATGAGAATTGATGTTTGTGGATAGAGATTTGAAGATTGCAGGTTGAGTATTGAGTATTGAAACCTGTGAATTGAGGATATTCTATTGAGGATTGAGGATTGACTACTGATTGTTGAGGACTGAGGGCTGAAGATTGAGGACTCAGGATTGAGGATTCAGAATTGAGGTTTGAGGACTGAGGATTGAGGATTGAAGATTGAGTATTGATGATTGAGGATTGAGGATTGAAGATTGAGGATTGAGAATTGAGGATGAGGGCTGAGGGTTGAGGATTGAGGTTTGAGGACTGAGGACTGAGGATTGAGGATTGAGAGTTGTGGATTGAGGACGAGGACTGAGGGTTGAGTATTTGTATTTGAAGTCT
Source organism: Calliopsis andreniformis (assembly GCF_051401765.1). Lineage (NCBI taxonomy): Eukaryota > Metazoa > Arthropoda > Insecta > Hymenoptera > Andrenidae > Calliopsis > Calliopsis andreniformis. Next base: position 2,175,630 of record NW_027480480.1, read on the forward strand.
GAGGATTGAGGATTGAGGATTGAGAATTGAGGATTGAGGATTGAGGATTGAAGATTGAGGATCCGGTATTGAGGATTGAAGAATGAGAATTGAGGAGTGAGGACTGAGGATTGAGGATTGCAGTTTGAGTATTGAGGATTGAAGATTGAGGATTGAGGATTGAGGATTGAGGATTGAGGATTGAGGATTGAGGATTGAATATTGAGTATTGAGGATTGAAGATTAAGGATTGAGGATTGAGAATTGAGGATTGAAGAGTGAAGATTGAGGATTGGGGTTTGAGGACTGAGGATTGACGATTGAGGATTGAGGATTGAGGATTGAGAATTGAGGACAGAGGATTGAGGATTGAAGATTGAGGATTGGGTGTTGAGGATTGAAGAATGTGGTGTGAGGATTGAGGATTGAGGATTGAGGATTGAAGATTGAGTATTGAGGATTGAAGATTGAGGATTGAGGATTGAGGATTGAGGATTGAGGTTTGAGGATTGAAGATTGAGGATTGGGTATTGCGGATTGAACATTGAGGATTGAAGATTGAGGATTGGGTGTTGAGGGTTGAAGAATGAGGATTGAGGATTGAGGATTGAGGATTGAGGATTGAGGATTGAAGATTCAGTACTGAGGATTGAAGATTGTGGATTAAGGATTGAGGATTGAGGATTGAAGATTGAGTATTGAGGATTGACGATTGAGGATTGAGGAATGAGTATTGAGGATTGAGGATTGAGTATTGAGGATTGAGGATGGAAGACTGAGGATTGGGTAATGAGGATTGAACGTTGAGGATTGAGGGTTGAGGATTGAGGATTGAGGATTGAAGATTGAGGATTGAATATTAATGATTGAAGATTGAGGATTGAGGATTGAGTGTTGTGGATTGAGGACGAGGACTGAGGGTTGAGTATTGTTGTTTGATGTTTGAGGATTGAGGATTGAGGAATGAGGATTGAGGATTGAAGATTGTGGATTCGGTATTGAGGATTGAAGAATGAGGATTGAGGAGTGAGGACTGAGGATTGACGATTGCAGTTTGAGTATTGAGGATTGAAGATTGAGGATTGAGGGTATTGAGGATTGAGGATTGAGGATTGAGGATTGAGGATTGAGGATTGAGGATTGAGAATTGAGGATTGAGGATTGAAGATTGAGCATTGAAGATTGAGGATTGAAGAATGAGGATTGAGGATTGAGGATTGAGGATTGAGGATTGAGGGTTGAGGATTGAGGATGAGGGCTGAGGTTTGAGGATTGAGGTTTGAGGTCTGGGACTGAGAATTGAGGGTCGAGAATTGAGGATTGAGGATTGAGGGTTGAAGATTGAGGATTGGGTATTGAGTGTTGAAGAATGAGGATTGAGGATTGAGGATTGAGGATTGAGGATTGAGGATTGAAGATTCAGTATTGAGGATTGAAGATTGTGGATTAAGGATTGAGGATTGAGGATTGAAGATTGAGTATTGAGGATTGAAGATTGAGGATTGAGGACTGAGTATTGAGGATTGAGGATTGAGTATTGAGCATTGAGGATGGAAGACTGAGGATTGGGTAATGAGGATTGAACGTTGAGGATTGAGGGTTGAGTATTGAGGATTGAGGATTGAAGATTGAAGATTGAATATTAATGATTGAAGATTGAGGATTGAGGATTGTGGGTTGTGGATTGAGGACGAGGACTGAGGGTAGAGTATTGGTGTTTGATGTCTGAGGATTGAGGATTGAGGATTGAGGATTGAGGATTGAGGATTGAAGATTGTGGATTCGGTATTGAGGATTGAAGAATGAGGATTGAGGAGTGAGGACTGAGGATTGACGATTGCAGTTTGAGTATTGAGGACTGAAGGTTGAGGATTCAGGATTGAGGATTGAGGATTGAGGATTGAGGATTGATTATTGAAGATTGAGTATTGAGGATTGAAGATTGAGGGTTGAGGATTGAGGATTGAGTATTGAGGATTGAAGATTGAGGATTGGGTATTGAGGATTGAAGAATGAGGATTGAGGATTGAGGATTGGGGATTGAGGATTGAGGATTCAAGATTGAGTATTCAGAATTGGAGATTGGCGATTGAGGGTTGAGGATTGAGGATAGACGATTGAAGATTGAGGATTGGGGACTGAGTGTTGAGGGTTGAGTGATGAGAATTGATGATTGTGGATAGAGATTTGAAGATTTCAGGTTGAGTATTGAGTATTGAAACCTGTGAATTGAGGATATTCTATTGAGGATTGAGGACTGACAACTGATTGTTGAGGACTGAGGTCTGAAGACTGAGGATTCAGGTTTGAGGATTCAGGATTGAGGTTTGAGGACTGAGGATTGAGTATTGAGGATTGAGGATTGAGGATTGAGGATTGAGGATTGAGGATTGAAGATTGAGGTTTGGGTATTGAGGATTGAACATTGAGGACTGTGGATTGAGTATTGAGGACCGAGAATTGAGGACTGAGGATTGAGGATTGAAGATTGAGAATTGGGTGTTGAGGATTGAGGGTTGTGGATTGAGGACGAGGACTGAGGGTTGAGTATTGATGTTTGAGGTCTGAGGATTGAGGATTGAGGATTGAGGATTGGGAATTGAGGATTGAGGATTGAGGATTGAAGATTGAGGATTGGGTGTTGAGGATTGAAGAATGTGGAGTGAGGATTGAGGATTGAGGATTGAGGATTGAGGATTGAAGATTGAGTATTGGGGATTGAAGATTGAGGATTGAGGATTGAGGATTGAGGGTTGAGGATTGAAGATTGAGGATTGGGTATGGCGGATTGAACATTGAGGATTGAAGATTGAGGATTGGGTGTTGAGGGTTGAAGAATGAGGATTGAGGATTGAGGATTGAGGATTGAGGATTGAAGATTCAGAATTGAGGATTGAAGATTGTGGATTAAGGATTGAGGATTGTGGATTGAGGATTGAGGAATGAGCATTGAAGATTGAGTATTGAGGATTGAACGTTGAGGATTGTGGATTGAGGATTGAGGATTCAGGATTGAATATTGAGGACTGGGGACTGAGTGTTGAGGGTTGAGTGATGAGAATTGATGTTTGTGGATAGAGATTTGAAGATTGCAGATTGAGTATTGAGTAATGAAAACTGTGAATTGATGATATTCTATAGAGGATTGAGGATTGACAACTGATTGTAGAGGACCGAGGGCTGAAGATTGAGGATTCAGGATTGAGGATTGAGGATTGAGGATTGAAGATTGAATATTGATGATTGAAGATTGAGGATCGAGGATTGAGGGTTGTGGATTGAGAACGAGGACTGAGGGTTGAGTATTGATGTTTGAGGTCTGAGGATTGAGGATTGAGGATTGAGGATTGAGGATTGAGGATTGAGGATTGAGGATTGAGGATTGAGGATTGAGGATTGAGGATTGAAGATTGAGGACTGGGGATTGAGGATTGACGATTGAGTATTGAGCATTGACGATTGAGAATTGAGGATTGTGGATTGAGTATTGAGGATGGAGGGTTGAGGATTGAAGATTGAATATTGATGATTGAAGATTGAGGATTGAGGATTGAGGGTTGCGGATTGAGGACGAGGACTGAGGGTTGAGTATTGGTGTTTGAAGTCTGAGGATTGAGGATTGTGGATTGAGAATTGAGGACTGTGGATTGAGGATTGAAGATTGAGGATCCGGTATTGAGGATTGAAGAATGAGAATTGAGGAGTGAGGACTGAGGATTGAGGATTGCAGTTTGAGTATTGAGGATTGAAGATTGAGGATTGAGGATTGAGGATTGAGGATTGAGGATTGAGGATTGAGGATTGAAGATTGAGTATTGAGGATTGAAGATTGAGGATTGAGGATTGAGGATTGAGGATTGAGGATTGAAGATTGAGGATTGGGGATTGAGAACTGAGGATTGACGATTGAGTATTGAGCATTGAGGATTGAGAATTGAGGATTGAGGATTGAAGATTGAGTATTGAGGATTGAAGATTGAGGATTGAGGATTGTGGATTGAAGATTGAGGACTGAGTGTTGAGGGTTGCGTGATGAGAATTGATGTTCGTGGATTGAGATATGAAGATTGAAGAATGGGGATTGAGTATTGAAAGCTGTGAATTGAGGATATTCTATTGAGGATTGAGGATTGACAATTGATTGTTGAGGACTTATGGGTGAAGATTGAGGATTCAGGTTTGAGGATTCAGGATTGAGGTTTGAGGACTGAGGATTGAGGATTGAGGATTGAGGATTGAGGATTGAAGATTGAGGTTTGGGTATTGAGGATTAAACATTGAGGACTGTGGATTGATTATTGAGGATCGAGAATTGAGGACTGAGGATTGAGGATTGAAGATTGAGGATTGGGTGTTGAGGATTGAGGGTTGTGGATTGAGGACGAGGACTGAGGGTTGAGTATTGATGTTTGAGTTCTGAGGATTGAGGATTGGGGATTGAGAATTGAGGATTGAGGATTCAGGATTGAAGATTGAGGATCCGGTATTGAGGATTGAAGAATGAGAATTGAGGAGCGAGGACTGAGGACTGAGGATTGCAGTTTGAGTATTGAGGATTGAAGATTGGGGATTGAGGATTGAGGATTGAGGATTGAGGTTTGAGGACTGAGGATTGAGGACTGAGTATTGAGGATTGAGGATTGAGTATTGAGGATTGAGGGTGGAAGACTGAGGATTGGGTATTGAGGATTGAACGTTGAGGATTGAGGGTTGAGGATTGAGGACTGAGGATTGAAGATTGAAGATTGAACATTAATGATTGAAGATTGAGGATTGAGGATTGAGGGTTGTGGATTGAGGACGAGGACTGAGGGTTGAGTATTTGTGTTGAGGGTTGAGGATTGTGGATTGAGAATTGAGGATTGTGGATTGAGGATTGAAGATTGAGGATCCGGTATTGAGGATTGAAGAATGAGAATTGAGGAGTGAAGACTGAGGATTGAGGATTGCAGTTTGAGTATTGAGGATTGAAGATTGAGGATTGAGGATTGAGGATTGAGGATTGAGGATTGAGGATTGAAGATTGACGATCGAGGATTGAGAATTGAGGATTGAGGATTGAGGAATGATCATTGAAGATTGAGTATTGAGGATTGAACGTTGAGGATTGTGGATTGAGGATTGAGGACTGAGGATTGAATATTGACGATTGGGGACTGAGTGTTGAGGGTTGAGTGATGAGAATTGATGTTTGTGGATAGAGATTTGAAGGTTGCAGATTGAGTATTGAGTAATGAAAACTGTGAACTAATGATATTCTATTGAGGATTGAGGATTGACAACTGATTGTAGAGGACTGAGGGCTGAAGATTGAGGATTCAGTATCGGGGATTCAGGATTGAGGTTTGAGGACTGAGGATTGAGGATTGAGGATTGAGGATTGAGAATTGAGGATTGAGGATTGAAGATTGAGCATTGAAGATTGAGGATTGAGGAATGAGGATTGAGGATTGAGGATTGAGGATTGAGGATTGAGGATTGAGGATTGAGGATGAGGGCTGAGGTTTGAGGATTGAGGTTTGACGTCTGAGGACTGAGAATTGAGGGTCGAGAATTGAGGATTGAGGATTGAGGATTGAAGATTGAGGATTGGGTATTGAGGATCGAAGAATGAGGATTGAGGATTGAGGATTGGGGATTGAGGACTGAGGATTGAAGATTCAGTATTCAGGATTGGAGATTGGCGATTGAGGGTTGAGGATTGAGGATAGAGGATTGAAGATTGAGGATTGGGGACTGAGTGTTGAGGGTTGTGTGATGATAATTGATGATTGTGGATAGAGATTTGAAGATTTCAGGTTGAGTATTGAGTATTGAAACCTGTGAATTGAGGATATTCTATTGAGGATTGAGGACTGACAACTGATTGTTGAGGACTGAGGTCTGAAGACAGAGGATTCAGGTTTGAGGATTCAGGATTGAGGTTTGAGGACTGAGGATTGAGGATTGAGGATTGATGATTGAGGATTGAGGATTGAGGATTGAAGATTGAGGTTTGGGTATTGAGGATTGAACATTGAGGACTGTGGATTGAGTATTGAGGATCGAGAATTGAGGACTGAGGATTGAGGATTGAAGATTGAGTATTGGGTGTTGAGGATTGATGGTTGTGGATTGAGGACGAGGACTGAGGGTTGAGTATTGATGTTTGAGGTCTGAGGATTGAGGATTGAGGATTGAGGATTGAGAATTGAGGACTGAGGATTGAGGATTGAAGATTGAGGATTGGGTGTTGAGGATTGAGGAATGTGGAGTGAGGATTGAGGATTGAGGATTGAGGATTGAAGATTGAGTATTGAGGATTGAAGATTGAGGATTGCGGATTGCGGATTGAGGATTGAGGGTTGAGGATTGAAGATTGAGGATTGGGTATTGCGGATTGAACATTGAGGATTGAAGATTGAGGATTGGGTGTTGAGGATTGAAGAATGAGGATTGAGGATTGAGGATTGAGGATTGAGGATTGAAGATTCAGTATTGAGGATTGAAGATTGAGGATTAAGGATTGAGGATTGAGGATTGAAGATTGAATATAGAGGATTGAAGATTGAGGATTGAGGACGGAGTATTGAGGATTGAGGATTGAGTATTGAGGATTGAGGATGGAAGACTGAGGATTGGGTATTGAGGATTGAACGTTGAGGATTGAGGGTTGAGGATTGAGGATTGAGGATTGAAGATTGAAGATTGAATATTAATGATTGAAGATTGAGGATCGAGGATTGAGGGTTGTGGATTGAGGACGAGGACTGAGGGTTCAGTATTGGTGTTTGAAGTCTGAGGATTGAGGATTGAGGATTGAGAATTGAGGACTGAGGATTGAGGATTGAAGATTGAGGATTCGGTATTGAGGATTGAAGAATGAGGATTGAGGAGTGAGGACTGAGGACTGAGGATTGCAGATTGAGTATTGTGGATTGAATATTGAGGATTGAGGATTGATGATTGAGGATTGGGGATTGAGGATTGAGGGTTGAGGGTTGAAGATTGAGGATTGGGTATTGCGGATTGAACATAGAGGATTGAAGGCTGAGGATTGGGTGTTGAGGATAGGTGATTGAGGATTGAGGATTGAGGATTGAGGATTGAGGATTGAGCATTGAAGATTCAGTATTGAGGATTGAAGATTGAGGATTGAGGATTGAGGATTGAGGATTGAAGATTGAGTATTGAGGATTGAAGCCTGAGAATTGAGGACTGAGTATTGAGGATTGAGGATTGAGGATTGAGGATTGAGGATTGAAGACTGAAGATTGGGTATTGAGGATTGAACATTGAGGATTGAGGGTTGAAGATTGAGTATTGAGGATTGAAGGTAGACGATTGAGGATTGAGAATTGAGGATTGAGGATTGAGGAATGAGCATTGAAGATTGAGTATTGAGCATTGAACGTTGAGGATTGTGGATTGAGGACTGAGGATTGAGGATTGAATATTGAGGATTGGGGACTGAGTGTTGAGGGTTGAGGATTGGGTATTGCGGATTGAACATTGAGGATTGGAGATTGAGGATAGAAGATTCAGTATTGAGGATTGAAGATTGAGGATTGAGGATTGAGGATTGAAGATTGAGTATTGAGGATTGAAGATTGAGGATTGAGGACTGAGAATTGAGGATTGAGGATTGAGGATTGGGGATTGAGGATTGAAGACTGAGGATTGGGTATTGAGGATTGAACATTGAGGGTTGAGAGTTGAGGATTGAGGATTGAGGATTGAGAATTGAAGATTGAATATTAATGATTGACGATTGAGGATTGAGGATTGAGGGTTGCGGTTTGAGGACGAGGACTGAGGGTTGAGTATTGGTGTTTGAAGTCTGAGGATTGAGAATTGTGGATTGAGAATTGAGGATTGTGGATTGAGGATTGAAGATTGAGGATTCGGTATTGAGGATTGAAGAATGAGAATTGAGGAGTGAGGACTGAGGACTGAGGATTGCAGTTTGAGTATTGAGGATTGAAGATTGAGGATTGAGGATTGAGGATTGGGGATTGAGGACTGAGGATTGACGATTGAGTATTGAGCATTGAGGATTGAGAATTGAGGATTGAGGATTGAAGATTGAGTACTGAGGATTGAAGATTGAGGATTGAGAATTGTGGATTGAAGATTGAGGACTGAGTGTTGAGGGTTGCGTGATGAGGATTGATGTTTGTGGATTGAGATTTGAAGATTGAAGAATGGGGATTGAGTATTGAAAACTGTGAATTCAGGATATTCTATTGAGGATTGAGGATTGACAATTGATTGTTGAGGACTTATGGGTGAAGATTGAGGATTCAGGTTTGAGGATTCAGGATTGACGTTTGAGGACTGAGGATTGAGGATTGAGGATTGAGGATTGAGGATTGATGGCTGAGGGTTGTGCGTTGAATATTGAGGATTGAGGATTGAGGATTGAGGATTGCGGATTGAGGATTGAAGATAGAGTATTGATGATTGAAGATTGAGGATTGAGGATTGGGGTTTGAGGTTTGAGGACGAGGACTGACGGTTGAGGATTGAGGTCTGAGGATTGAGGATTGAGGATTGAGGACTGAGGATTGAGGATTGAGGATTGTGCATTGAGGATTGCAGATTGTGGACTGAGGATTGAGGATTGAAGATTGAGTATTGAGGGTCGAAGATTGAGGATTGAGGATTGAGGATTTAGGATTGAGGATGAGGGCTGTGGGTTGAGGATTGAGGTTTGAGGACTGCGGACTGAGGATTGAGGATTGAGAATTGAGGATTGAGGATTGAGGATTGAAGATTGAGGATTGGGTATTGAGGATTGAAGAATGAGGAGTGAGGATTGAGGATTGAGGATTGAGGATTGAGTATTGAAGATTGAGTATTCAGGATTGGAGATTGACGATTGAGGATTGAGGACCGAGGATTGAGGATTGAGGATTGAAGGTTGAGTATTGAAGATTGACGATTGACGATTGAGGATTGAGAATTGAGGATTGAGGATTGAGGAATGAGCATTGAAGATTGAGTATTGAGGATTGAACGTTGAGGATTGTGGATTGAGGATTGAGGATTCAGGATTGAATATTGAGGACTGGGGACTGAGTGTTGAGGGTTGAGTGATGAGAATTGATGTTTGTGGATAGAGATTTGAAGATTGCAGATTGAGTATTGAGTAATGAATACTGTGAATTGATGATATTCTATTGAGGATTGAGGATTGACAACTGATTGTAGAGGACTGAGGGCTCAAGATTGAGGATTCAGGATTGAGGATTCAGGATTGAGGTTTGAGGACTGAGGATTGAAGATTGAGGATTGAGGACTGAGTATTGAGCATTGAGGATTGAGTATTGAGGATTGAGGGTGGAAGACTGAGGATTGGGTATTGAGGATTGAACGTTGAGGATTGAGGGTTGAGGATTGAGGATTGAGGATTGAAGATTGAAGATTGAACATTAATGATTGAAGATTGAGGATTGAGGATTGAGGGTTGTGGATTGAGGACGAGGACTGAGGGTTGAGTATTTGTGTTTGAAGTCTGAGGATTGAGGATTGAGGATTGAGAATTGAAGATTGAGGATTGAGGATTGAAGATTGAGGATTGGGTGTTGAGGATTGAAGAATGTGGATAGAGGATTGATTATTGAGGATTGAGGATTGAAGATTGACTATTGAGGATTGAAGGTTGAAGACAGAGGATTGAGGATTGAGGATTGAGGGTTGCGGGTTGAAGATTGAGGATTGGGTACTGCGGATTGAACATAGAGGATTGAAGATAGAGGATTGGGTGTTGAGGATAGAAGGATGAGGATTGAGGATTGAGGATTGAGGATTGAGGATTGAGGATTGAAGATTCAGTATTGAGGATTGAAGATTGAGGATTGAGGATTGACGATTGAGGATTGAAGATTGAGTATTGAGGATTGAAGATTAAGGATTGAGTACTGAGTATTGAGGATTGAGGATTGAGGACTGAGGATTGAGGATTGAGGATTGAGCATTGTGGATTGAAGATTGAGGACTCGGGATTGACGATTGGTGATACAGGATTAAGGATTGAAGATTGGGGATTGAGGATCTAGGATTGGAGATTGATTATTGAGGATTGAAGATTGAGGATTAAGGATTGAGGATTGAGAATTGAGAATTGAGAGTGAGGACTGAGGGTTGAGGATTTAGGTTTGAGGAGCGAGGATTGAGGATTGAGGATCGAGGACTGAGGATTGACGATTCAGTATTGAAGATTGAGGATTGATCACTGAGGGTTGAGGATTGAGGATTGAGGTTTGAGTACTGAGGATTGAGGATTGAAGATTGAATATTGAGGATTGAAGGTTGAGGATTGAGGATTGAGGATTAATGATTGTGGATGAGGGCTGAGGTTTGAGGATTGAGGATTGAGGACTGAGGACTGTGGATGGAGGGTTGAGAATTGAGGATTGAGAATTGAGGATTGAAGATTGAGGATTGGGTATTGGGGATTGAAGAATGAGGATTGAGGATTGAGGATTGAGGGTTGAGGATTGAGGATTGAGGATTGAATATTGAGTATTCAGTATTGGAGATTGACGATTGAGGATTGATGACCGAGGATTGAGGATTGAGGATTGGATATTGAGTATCGAGGATTGAAGATTAAGGATTGAGGATTGAGGATTGGGGATTGAGGATTGAATATTCAGGATTGGGGACTGAGTGTTGAGGGTTGAGTGATGAGAATTGATGTTTGTGGGTACAGATTTGAAGATTGCAGGTTGAGTATTGAGCATTGAAACCTGTGAATTGAGGATATTCTATTGAGGATTGAGAATTGACAACTGATTGTTGAGGACTGAGGGCTGAAGATTGAGGATTCAGGGTTGAGAATTCAGGATTGAGGTTTGAGGACTGAGGATTGAGGATTGAGGATTGAGGACTGAGGATTGAAGATTGAGTATTGAGGATTGAAGATTGAGGATTGAGGATTGGGGATTGAGGATTGAGGATTGAAGATTGAGGATTGGGGATTGAGGATTGACTATTGAGTATTGAGCATTGACGATTGAGAATTGAGGATTGTGGATTGAGTATTGAGGATTGAGGATTGAGGATTGAGGATTGAAGATTGAATATTGATGATTGAAGATTGAGGATTGAGGATTGAGGGTTGCGGATTGAGGACGAGGACTCAGGGTTGAGTATTGGTGTTTGAAGTCTGAGGATTGAGGATTGTGGATTGAGAATTGAGGATTGTGGATTGAGGATTGAAGATTGAGGATCCGGTATTGAGGATTGAAGAATGAGAATTGAGGAGTGAAGACTGAGGATTGAGGATTGCAGTTTGAGTATTGAGGATTGAAGATTGAGGATTGAGGATTGAGGATTGAGGATTGAGGATTGAGGATTGAGTATTGAAGATTGAGTATTGAGGATTGAAGATTGAGGATTGAGGATTCAGGATTGAGGATTGAGGATTGAAGATTGAGGATTGGGGATTGAGGACTGAGGATTGACGATTGAGTATTGAGCATTGAGGATTGAGGATTGAGGATTGAAGACTGAGGATTGGGTATTGATGGTTGAACATTGAGGATTGAGGATTGAAGATTGAGTATTGGGGATTGAAGATTGACGATCGAGGATTGAGAATTGAGGATTGAGGATTGAGGAATGATCATTGAAGATTGAGTATTGAGGATTGAACGTTGAGGATTGTGGATTGTGGATTGAGGACTGAGGATTGAATATTGACGATTGGGGACTGAGTGTTGAGGGTTGAGTGATGAGAATTGATGTTTGTGGATAGAGATTTGAAGATTGCAGATTGAGTATTGAGTAATGAAAACTGTGAACTAATGATATTCTATTGAGGATTGAGGATTGACAACTGATTGTAGAGGACTGAGGGCTGAAGATTGAGGATTCAGTATCGGGGATTCAGGATTGAGGTTTGAGGACTGAGTATTGAGGATTGAGGATTGAGGATTGAGAATTGAGGATTGAGGATTGAAGATTGAGCATTGAAGATTGAGGATTGAGGAATGAGGATTGAGGATTGAGGATTGAGGATTGAGGATTGAGGATTGAGGATTGAGGATGAGGGCTGAAGTTTGAGGATTGATGTTTGAGGTCTGAGGACTGAGAATTGAGGGTCGAGAATTGAGGATTGAGGATTGAAGATTGAGGATTGGGTATTGAGGATTGAAGAATGAGGATTGAGGATTGAGGATTGAGGATTGAGGATTGAAGATTCAGTATTGAGGATTGAAGATTGTTGATTAAGGATTGAGGATTGAGGATTGAAGATTGAGTATTGAGGATTGAAGATTGAGGATTGAGGACTGAGTATTGAGGATTGAGGATTGAGTATTGAGGATTGAGGGTGGAAGACTGAGGATTGGGTAATGAGGATTGAACGTTGAGGATTGAGGGTTGAGGATTGAGGATTGAGGATTGAAGATTGAAGATTGAATATTAATGATTGAAGATTGAGGATTGAGGATTGAGGGTTGTGGATTGAGGACGAGGACTGCGGGTTGAGTATTGGTGTTTGAAGTCTGAGGATTGAGGATTGAGGATTGAGGATTGAGGATTGAAGATTGAGGATTCGGTATTGAGGATTGAAGAATGAGGATTGAGGAGTGAGGACTGAGGATTGAGGATTGCAGTTTGAGTATTGAGGATTGAAGATTGAGGATTGAGGATTGAGGATTGAGGATTGAGGATTGAGGATTGATTATTGAAGATTGAGTATTGAGGATTGAAGATTGAGGATTGAGGATTGAGGATTGAGGATTGAGGATGAGGGCTGAGGGTTGAGGATTGAGGTTTGAGGTTTGAGGACTGAGGACTGAGGATTGAGGATTGAGAATTGAGGATTGAGGATTGAGTATTGTAGATTGAGGGTCGGGTATTGAGGATTGAAGAATGTGGATTGAGGATTGAGGATTGAGGATTGAGGATTGAAGATTGAGGATTGAGGATTGAGGATTGAGGATTGAATGTTGAGTATTGAGGATTGAAGATTGAGGATTGAGGATTGAGGGTTGAGGATTGAGGACGAGGACTGACGGTTGAGGATTGAGGTTTGAGGATTGAGGATTGAGGATTCAGGACTGAGGATTGAGGATTGAGGATTGAGCATTGTGGATTGAAGATTGAGGACTCGGGATTGAGGATTGGTTATACAGGATTAAGGATTGAAGATTGGGGATTGAGGATCTAGGATTGGAGATTAATTATTGAGGATTGAAGATTGAGGATTAAGGACTGAGGATTGAGGATTGAGGATTGCGGATTGAGGATTGAAGATAGAGTATTGATGATTGAAGATTGAGGATTGAGGATTGGGGGTTGAGGTTTGAGGACGAGGACTGACGGTTGAGGATTGAGGTTTGAGGATTGAGGATTGAGGATTGAGGACTGAGGATTGAGGATTGAGGAGTGTGCATTGAGGATTGCAGATTGTGGACTGAGGATTGAGGATTGAAGATTGAGTATTGAGGGTTGAAGATTGAGGATTGAGGATTGAGGATTTAGGATTGAGGATGACGGCTGAGGTTTGAGGATTGAGGTTTGAGGTCCGAGGACTGAGAATTGAGGGTCGAGAATTGAGGATTGAGGATTGAGGATTGAAGATTGAGGATTGGGTATTGAGGATTGAAGAATGAGGATTGAGGATTGAGGATTGGGGATTGAGGATTGAGGATTGAAGATTGAGTATTCAGGATTGGAGATTGGCCATTGAGGGTTGAGGATTAAGGATAGAGGATTGAAGATTGAGGATTGGGGACTGAGTGTTGAGGGTTGAGTGATGAGAATTGGTGATTGTGGATAGAGATTTGAAGATTTCAGGTTGAGTATTGAGCATTGAAACCTGTGAATTGAGGATATTCTATTGAGGATTGAGAATTGACAACTGATTGTTGAGGACTGAGGGCTGAAGATTGAGGATTCTGGGTTGAGAATTCAGGATTGAGGTTTGAGGACTGAGGATTGAGGATTGTGGATTGAGGACTGAGGATTGAAGATTGAGTAATGAGGATTGAAGATTGAGGATTGAGGATTGGGGATTGATGATTGAGGATTGAAGATTGAGGATTGGGGATTGAGGATTGACGATTGAGTATTGAGCATTGACGATTGAGAATTGAGGATTGTGGATTGAGTATTGAGGATTGAGGATTGAGGATTGAGGATTGAAGATTGAATATTGATGATTGAAGATTGAGGATTGAGGATTGAGGGTTGCGGATTGAGGACGAGGACTCAGGGTTGAGTATTGGTGTTTGAAGTCTGAGGATTGAGGATTGTGGATTGAGAATTGAGGATTGTGGATTGAGGATTGAAGATTGAGGATCCGGTATTGAGGATTGAAGAATGAGAATTGAGGAGTGAAGACTGAGGATTGAGGATTGCAGTTTGAGTATTGAGGATTGAAGATTGAGGATTGAGGATTGAGGATTGAGGATTGAGGATTGAGGATTGAGTATTGAAGATTGAGTATTGAGGATTGAAGATTGAGGATTGAGGATTGAGGATTGAGGATTGAGGATTGAGGATTGAGGATTGGGGATTGAGGACTGAGGATTGACGATTGAGTATTGAGCATTGAGGATTGAGGATTGAGGATTGAAGACTGAGGATTGGGTATTGATGGTTGAACATTGAGGATTGAGGATTGAAGATTGAGTATTGAGGATTGAAGATTGACGATCGAGGATTGAGAATTGAGGATTGAGGATTGAGGAATGATCATTGAAGATTGAGTATTGAGGATTGAACGTTGAGGATTGTGGATTGAGGATTGAGGACTGAGGATTGAATATTGACGATTGGGGACTGAGTGTTGAGGGTTGAGTGATGAGAATTGATGTTTGTGGATAGAGATTTGAAGATTGCAGATTGAGTATTGAGTAATGAAAACTGTGAACTAATGATATTCTATTGAGGACTGAGGATTGACAACTGATTGTAGAGGACTGAGGGCTGAAGATTGAGGATTCAGTATCGGGGATTCAGGATTGAGGTTTGAGGACTGAGGATTGAGGATTGAGGATTGAGGATTGAGAATTGAGGATTGAGGATTGAAGATTGAGCATTGAAGATTGAGGATTGAGGAATGAGGATTGAGGATTGAGGATTGAGGATTGAGGATTGAGGATTTAGGATTGAGGATGAGTGCTGAGGTTTGAGGATTGATGTTTGAGGTCTGAGGACTGAGAATTGAGGGTCGAGAATTGAGGATTGAGGATTGAGGATTGAAGATTGAGGATTGGGTATTGAGGATTGAAGAATGAGGATTGAGGATTGAGGATTGGGGATTGAGGACTGAGGATTGAAGATTGAGTGTTCAGGATTGGAGATTGGCGATTGAGGGTTGAGGATTGAGGATAGTGGATTGAAGATTGAGGATTGGGTATTGAGGATTGAAGAATGAGGATTGAGGATTGAGGATTGGGGATTGAGGATTGAGGATTGAAGATTGAGTATTCAGGATTGGAGATTGGCGATTGAGGGTTGAGGATTGAGGATAGAGGATTGAAGATTGAGGACTGGGGACAGAGGGTTGAGGGTTGAGTGATGAGAATTGATGATTGTGGATAGAGATTTGAAGTTTTCAGGTTGAGTATTGAGTATTGAAACCTGTGAATTGAGGATATTCTATTGAGGATTGAGGATTGACAACTGATTGTTGAGGACTGAGGTCTGAAGACAGAGGATTCAGGTTTGAGGATTCAGGATTGAGGTTTGAGGACTGAGGATTGAGGATTGAGGATTGAGGATTGAGGATTGAGGATTGAGGATTGAGGATTGAAGATTGAGGTTTGGGTCTTGAGGATTAAACATTGAGGACTGTGGATTGATTATTGAGGATCGAGAATTGAGGACTGAGGATTGAGGATTGAAGATTGAGGATTGGGTGTTGAGGATTGAGGGTTGTGGATTGAGGACGAGGACTGAGGGTTGAGTATTGATGTTTGAGTTCTGAGGATTGAGGATTGGGGATTGAGAATTGAGGATTGAGGATTGAGGATTGAAGATTGAGGATCCGGTATTGAGGATTGAAGAATGAGAATTGAGGAGTGAGGACTGAGGATTGAGGATTGCAGTTTGAGTATTGAGGATTGAAGATTGAGGATTGAGGATTGAGGATTGAGGATTGAGGATTGAGGATTGAGGATTGAAGATTGAGTATTGAGGATTGAAGATTAAGGATTGAGGATTGAGGATTGGGGATTGAGGATTGAGGATTGAGGATTGAGGATTGAGGATTGAGGATTGAAGATTGAGTATTGAGGATTGAAGATTAAGGATTGGAGATTGAGGATTGAGGATTGAGGATTGGGGATTGAGGATTGAATATTGAGGATTGGGGACTGAGTGTTGAGGGTTCAGTGATGAGAATTGATGTTTGTGGGTACAGATTTGAAGATTGCAGGTTGAGTATTGAGCATTGAAACCTGCGAATTGAGGATATGCTATTGAGGATTGAGGATTGACAACTGATTGTTGAGGACAGAGGGCTGGAGATTGAGGATTCAGGGTTGAGGATTCAGGATTGAGGTTTGAGGACTGAGGATTGAGGATTGAGTATTGAGGATTGGGGATTGAAGATTGAGGATTGGGGACTGAGCGTTGAGGGCTGAGTGATGAGAATTGATGTTTGTGGATAGAGATTTGAAGATTGCAGGTTGAGTATTGAGTATTGAAACCTGTGAATTGAGGATATTCTATTGAGGATTGAGGATTGACTACTGATTGTTGAGGACTGAGGGCTGAAGATTGAGGACTCAGGATTGAGGATTCAGAATTGAGGTTTGAGGACTGAGGATTGAGGATTGAAGATTGAGTATTGATGATTGAGGATTGAGGATTGAAGATTGAGGATTGAGAATTGAGGATGAGGGCTGAGGGTTGAGGATTGAGGTTTGAGGACTGAGGACTGAGGATTGAGGATTGAGAGTTGTGGATTGAGGACGAGGACTGAGGGTTGAGTATTTGTATTTGAAGTCTGAGGATTGAGGATTGAGGATTGAGAATTGAGGATTGAGGATTGAGGATTGAAGATTGAGGATCCGGTATTGAGGATTGAAGAATGAGAATTGAGGAGTGAGGACTGAGGATTGAGGATTGCAGTTTGAGTATTGAGGATTGAAGATTGAGGATTGAGGATTGAGGATTGAGGATTGAGGATTGAGGATTGAGGATTGAATATTGAGTATTGAGGATTGAAGATTAAGGATTGAGGATTGAGAATTGAGGATTGAAGATTGAAGATTGAGGATTGGGGTTTGAGGACTGAGGATTGACGATTGAGGATTGAGGATTGAGGATTGAGAATTGAGGACAGAGGATTGAGGATTGAAGATTGAGGATTGGGTGTTGAGGATTGAAGAATGTGGTGTGAGGATTGAGGATTGAGGATTGAGGATTGAAGATTGAGTATTGAGGATTGAAGATTGAGGATTGAGGATTGAGGATTGAGGATTGAGGTTTGAGGATTGAAGATTGAGGATTGGGTATTGCGGATTGAACATTGAGGATTGAAGATTGAGGATTGGGTGTTGAGGGTTGAAGAATGAGGATTGAGGATTGAGGATTGAGGATTGAGGATTGAGGATTGAAGATTCAGTACTGAGGATTGAAGATTGTGGATTAAGGATTGAGGATTGGGGATTGAAGATTGAGTATTGAGGATTGACGATTGAGGATTGAGGAATGAGTATTGAGGATTGAGGATTGAGTATTGAGGATTGAGGATGGAAGACTGAGGATTGGGTAATGAGGATTGAACGTTGAGGATTGAGGGTTGAGTATTGAGGATTGAGGATTGAAGATTGAAGATTGAATATTAATGATTGAAGATTGAGGATTGAGGATTGTGGGTTGTGGATTGAGGACGAGGACTGAGGGTAGAGTATTGGTGTTTGATGTCTGAGGATTGAGGATTGAGGATTGAGGATTGAGGATTGAGGATTGAAGATTGTGGATTCGGTATTGAGGATTGAAGAATGAGGATTGAGGAGTGAGGACTGAGGATTGACGATTGCAGTTTGAGTATTGAGGACTGAAGGTTGAGGATTCAGGATTGAGGATTGAGGATTGAGGATTGAGGATTGATTATTGAAGATTGAGTATTGAGGATTGAAGATTGAGGGTTGAGGATTGAGGATTGAGTATTGAGGATTGAAGATTGAGGATTGGGTATTGAGGATTGAAGAATGAGGATTGAGGATTGAGGATTGGGGATTGAGGATTGAGGATTCAAGATTGAGTATTCAGAATTGGAGATTGGCGATTGAGGGTTGAGGATTGAGGATAGACGATTGAAGATTGAGGATTGGGGACTGAGTGTTGAGGGTTGAGTGATGAGAATTGATGATTGTGGATAGAGATTTGAAGATTTCAGGTTGAGTATTGAGTATTGAAACCTGTGAATTGAGGATATTCTATTGAGGATTGAGGACTGACAACTGATTGTTGAGGACTGAGGTCTGAAGACTGAGGATTCAGGTTTGAGGATTCAGGATTGAGGTTTGAGGACTGAGGATTGAGTATTGAGGATTGAGGATTGAGGATTGAGGATTGAGGATTGAGGATTGAAGATTGAGGTTTGGGTATTGAGGATTGAACATTGAGGACTGTGGATTGAGTATTGAGGACCGAGAATTGAGGACTGAGGATTGAGGATTGAAGATTGAGAATTGGGTGTTGAGGATTGAGGGTTGTGGATTGAGGACGAGGACTGAGGGTTGAGTATTGATGTTTGAGGTCTGAGGATTGAGGATTGAGGATTGAGGATTGGGAATTGAGGATTGAGGATTGAGGATTGAAGATTGAGGATTGGGTGTTGAGGATTGAAGAATGTGGAGTGAGGATTGAGGATTGAGGATTGAGGATTGAGGATTGAAGATTGAGTATTGGGGATTGAAGATTGAGGATTGAGGATTGAGGATTGAGGATTGAGGGTTGAGGATTGAAGATTGAGGATTGGGTATGGCGGATTGAACATTGAGGATTGAAGATTGAGGATTGGGTGTTGAGGGTTGAAGAATGAGGATTGAGGATTGAGGATTGAGGATTGAGGATTGAAGATTCAGAATTGAGGATTGAAGATTGTGGATTAAGGATTGAGGATTGTGGATTGAGGATTGAGGAATGAGCATTGAAGATTGAGTATTGAGGATTGAACGTTGAGGATTGTGGATTGAGGATTGAGGATTCAGGATTGAATATTGAGGACTGGGGACTGAGTGTTGAGGGTTGAGTGATGAGAATTGATGTTTGTGGATAGAGATTTGAAGATTGCAGATTGAGTATTGAGTAATGAAAACTGTGAATTGATGATATTCTATAGAGGATTGAGGATTGACAACTGATTGTAGAGGACCGAGGGCTGAAGATTGAGGATTCAGGATTGAGGATTGAGGATTGAGGATTGAAGATTGAATATTGATGATTGACGATTGAGGATCGAGGATTGAGGGTTGTGGATTGAGAACGAGGACTGAGGGTTGAGTATTGATGTTTGAGGTCTGAGGATTGAGGATTGAGGATTGAGGATTGAGGATTGAGGATTGAGGATTGAGGATTGAGGATTGAGGATTGAGGATTGAGGATTGAGGATTGAGGATTGAAGATTGAGGACTGGGGATTGAGGATTGACGATTGAGTATTGAGCATTGACGATTGAGAATTGAGGATTGTGGATTGAGTATTGAGGATGGAGGGTTGAGGATTGAAGATTGAATATTGATGATTGAAGATTGAGGATTGAGGATTGAGGGTTGCGGATTGAGGACGAGGACTGAGGGTTGAGTATTGGTGTTTGAAGTCTGAGGATTGAGGATTGTGGATTGAGAATTGAGGACTGTGGATTGAGGATTGAAGATTGAGGATCCGGTATTGAGGATTGAAGAATGAGAATTGAGGAGTGAGGACTGAGGATTGAGGATTGCAGTTTGAGTATTGAGGATTGAAGATTGAGGATTGAGGATTGAGGATTGAGGATTGAGGATTGAGGATTGAGGATTGAAGATTGAGTATTGAGGATTGAAGATTGAGGATTGAGGATTGAGGATTGAGGATTGAGGATTGAAGATTGAGGATTGGGGATTGAGAACTGAGGATTGACGATTGAGTATTGAGCATTGAGGATTGAGAATTGAGGATTGAGGATTGAAGATTGAGTATTGAGGATTGAAGATTGAGGATTGAGGATTGTGGATTGAAGATTGAGGACTGAGTGTTGAGGGTTGCGTGATGAGAATTGATGTTCGTGGATTGAGATATGAAGATTGAAGAATGGGGATTGAGTATTGAAAGCTGTGAATTGAGGATATTCTATTGAGGATTGAGGATTGACAATTGATTGTTGAGGACTTATGGGTGAAGATTGAGGATTCAGGTTTGAGGATTCAGGATTGAGGTTTGAGGACTGAGGATTGAGGATTGAGGATTGAGGATTGAGGATTGAGGATTGATGGCTGAGGGTTGTGCGTTGAATATTGAGGATTGAGGATTGAGGGTTGAGGATTGCGGATTGAGGATTGAAGATAGAGTATTGATGACTGAATATTGAGGATTGAGGATTGGGGGTTGAGGTTTGAGGACGAGGACTGACGGTTGACGATTGAGGTTTGAGGATTGATGTTTGAGGTCTGAGGACTGAGAATTGAGGGTCGAGAATTGAGGATTGAGGATTGAGGATTGAAGATTGAGGATTGGGTATTGAGGATTGAAGAATGAGAATTGAGGATTGAGGATTGGGGATTGAGGATTGAGGATTGAAGATTGAGTATTCAGGATTGGAGATTGGCGATTGAGGGTTGAGGATTGAGGACAGAGGATTGAAGATTGAGGATTGGGGACTGAGTGTTGAGGGTTGAGTGATGAGAATTGATGATTGTGGATAGAGATTTGAAGATTTCAGGTTGAGTATTGAGTATTGAAACCTGTGAATTGAGGATATTCTATTGAGGATTGAGGACTGACAACTGATTGTTGAGGACTGAGGTCTGAAGAATGAGGATTCAGGTTTGAGGATTCAGGATTGAGGTTTGAGGACTGAGGATTGAGGATTGAGTATTGAGGATTGGGGATTGAGGACTGAGGATCGAAGATTGAGGTTTGGGTATTGAGGATTGAACATTGAGGACTGTGGATTGAGTATTGAGGATCGAGAATTGAGGACTGAGGATTGAGGATTGAGTATTGAGGATTGGGGATTGAAGATTGAGGATTGGGGACTGAGCGTTGAGGGCTGAGTGATGAGAATTGATGTTTGTGGATAGAGATTTGAAGATTGCAGGTTGAGTATTGAGTATTGAAACCTGTGAATTGAGGATATTCTATTGAGGATTGAGGATTGACTACTGATTGTTGAGGACTGAGGGCTGAAGATTGAGGACTCAGGATTGAGGATTCAGAATTGAGGTTTGAGGACTGAGGATTGAGGATTGAAGATTGAGTATTGATGATTGAGGATTGAGGATTGAAGATTGAGGATTGAGAATTGAGGATGAGGGCTGAGGGTTGAGGATTGAGGTTTGAGGACTGAGGACTGAGGATTGAGGATTGAGAGTTGTGGATTGAGGACGAGGACTGAGGGTTGAGTATTTGTATTTGAAGTCTGAGGATTGAGGATTGAGGATTGAGAATTGAGGATTGAGGATTGAGGATTGAAGATTGAGGATCCGGTATTGAGGATTGAAGAATGAGAATTGAGGAGTGAGGACTGAGGATTGAGGATTGCAGTTTGAGTATTGAGGATTGAAGATTGAGGATTGAGGATTGAGGATTGAGGATTGAGGATTGAGGATTGAGGATTGAATATTGAGTATTGAGGATTGAAGATTAAGGATTGAGGATTGAGAATTGAGGATTGAAGATTGAAGATTGAGGATTGGGGTTTGAGGACTGAGGATTGACGATTGAGGATTGAGGATTGAGGATTGAGAATTGAGGACAGAGGATTGAGGATTGAAGATTGAGGATTGGGTGTTGAGGATTGAAGAATGTGGTGTGAGGATTGAGGATTGAGGATTGAGGATTGAAGATTGAGTATTGAGGATTGAAGATTGAGGATTGAGGATTGAGGATTGAGGATTGAGGTTTGAGGATTGAAGAATGAGGATTGGGTATTGCGGATTGAACATTGAGGATTGAAGATTGAGGATTGGGTGTTGAGGGTTGAAGAATGAGGATTGAGGATTGAGGATTGAGGATTGAGGATTGAGGATTGAAGATTCAGTACTGAGGATTGAAGATTGTGGATTAAGGATTGAGGATTGAGGATTGAAGATTGAGTATTGAGGATTGACGATTGAGGATTGAGGAATGAGTATTGAGGATTGAGGATTGAGTATTGAGGATTGAGGATGGAAGACTGAGGATTGGGTAATGAGGATTGAACGTTGAGGATTGAGGGTTGAGGATTGAGGATTGAGGATTGAAGATTGAAGATTGAATATTAATGATTGAAGATTGAGGATTGAGGATTGAGTGTTGTGGATTGAGGACGAGGACTGAGGGTTGAGTATTGGTGTTTGATGTCTGAGGATTGAGGATTCAGGAATGAGGATTGAGGATTGAAGATTGTGGATTCGGTATTGAGGATTGAAGAATGAGGATTGAGGAGTGAGGACTGAGGATTGACGATTGCAGTTTGAGTATTGAGGATTGAAGATTGAGGATTGAGGGTATTGAGGATTGAGGATTGAGGATTGAGGATTGAGGATTGAGGATTGAGGATTGAGAATTGAGGATTGAGGATTGAAGATTGAGCATTGAAGATTGAGGATTGAAGAATGAGGATTGAGGATTGAGGATTGAGGGTTGTGGATTGAGGACGAGGACTGAGGGTTGAGTATTGATGTTTGAGGTCTGAGGATTGAGGATTGAGGATTGAGGAATGGGAATTGAGGATTGAGGATTGAGGATTGAAGATTGAGGATTGGGTGTTGAGGATTGAAGAATGTGGAGTGAGGATTGAGGATTGAGGATTGAGGATTGAAGATTGAGTATTGGGGATTGAAGATTGAGGATTGAGGATTGAGGATTGAGGATTGAGGGTTGAGGATTGAAGATTGAGGATTGGGTATGGCGGATTGAACATTGAGGATTGAAGATTGAGGATTGGGTGTTGAGGGTTGAAGAATGAGGATTGAGGATTGAGGATTGAGGATTGAGGATTGAAGATTCAGAATTGAGGATTGAAGATTGTGGATTAAGGATTGAGGATTGTGGATTGAGGATTGAGGAATGAGCATTGAAGATTGAGTATTGAGGATTGAACGTTGAGGATTGTGGATTGAGGATTGAGGATTCAGGATTGAATATTGAGGACTGGGGACTGAGTGTTGAGGGTTGAGTGATGAGAATTGATGTTTGTGGATAGAGATTTGAAGATTGCAGATTGAGTATTGAGTAATGAAAACTGTGAATTGATGATATTCTATAGAGGATTGAGGATTGACAACTGATTGTTGAGGACAGAGGGCTGGAGATTGAGGATTCAGGGTTGAGGATTCAGGATTGAGGTTTGAGGACTGAGGATTGAGGATTGAGTATTGAGGATTGGGGATTGAAGATTGAGGATTGGGGACTGAGCGTTGAGGGCTGAGTGATGAGAATTGATGTTTGTGGTTAGAGATTTGAAGATTGCAGGTTGAGTATTGAGTATTGAAACCTGTGAATTGAGGATATTCTATTGAGGATTGAGGATTGACTACTGATTGTTGAGGACTGAGGGCTGAAGATTGAGGACTCAGGATTGAGGATTCAGAATTGAGGTTTGAGGACTGAGGATTGAGGATTGAAGATTGAGTATTGATGATTGAGGATTGAGGATTGAAGATTGAGGATTGAGAATTGAGGATGAGGGCTGAGGGTTGAGGATTGAGGTTTGAGGACTGAGGACTGAGGATTGAGGATTGAGAGTTGTGGATTGAGGACGAGGACTGAGGGTTGAGTATTTGTGTTTGAAGTCTGAGGATTGAGGATTGAGGATTGAGAATTGAGGATTGAGGATTGAGGATTGAAGATTGAGGATCCGGTATTGAGGATTGAAGAATGAGAATTGAGGAGTGAGGACTGAGGATTGAGGATTGCAGTTTGAGTATTGAAGATTCAAGATTGAGGATTGAGGATTGAGGATTGAGGATTGAGGATTGAGGATTGAGGATTGAAGATTGAGTATTGAGGATTGAAGATTAAGGATTGAGGATTGAGAATTGAGGATTGAAGATTGAAGATTGAGGATTGGGGTTTGAGGACTGAGGATTGACGATTGAGTATTGAGCATTGAGGATTGAGAATTGAGGATTGAGGATTGAAGATTGAGTATTGAGGATAGAAGATTGAGGATTGAGGATTGTGGATTGAAGATTGAGGACTGAGTGTTGAGGGTTGCGTGATGAGAATTGATGTTTGTGGATTGAGATTTGAAGATTGAAGAATGGGGATTGAGTATTGAAAACTGTGAATTGAGGATATTCTATTGAGTATTGGGGATTGACAATTGATTGTTGAGGACTTATGGGTGAAGATTGAGGATTCAGGTTTGAGGATTCAGTATTGAGGTTGGAGGACTGAGGATTGAGGATTGAGGATTGAGGACCAAGGATTGAAGATCGAGTATTGAGGATTGAAGGTTGAGGATTGAGAATTGAGGAATGAGGATTCAGGATTGAAGATTGAGGATTGGGGATTGAGGATTGACGATTGAGTATTGAGCATTGACGATTGAGAATTGAGGATTGTGGATTGAGTATTGAGGATTGAGGATTGAGGATTGAAGATTGAATATTGATGATTGAAGATTGAGGATCGAGGATTGAGGGTTGTGGATTGAGGACGAGGACTGAGGGTTGAGTATTGATGGTTGAGGATTGAGGGTTGAGGATTGAGGGTTGAGGATTGAGGAAGAGGGCTGAGGTTTGAGGATTGAGGTTTGAGGTCTGAGGACTGAGAATTGAGGATCCAGAATTGAGGATTGAGGATTGAGGATTGAAGATTGAGGATTGGGTATTGAGGATTGAAGAATGAGGATTGAGGATTGAGGATTGGGGATTGAGGATTGAGGGTTGTGGATTGAGGACGAGGACTGAGGGTTGAGTATTGATGTTTGAGGTCTGAGGATTGAGGATTGAGGATTGAGGAATGGGAATTGAGGATTGAGGATTGAGGATTGAAGATTGAGGATTGGGTGTTGAGGATTGAAGAATGTGGAGTGAGGATTGAGGATTGAGGATTGAGGATTGAAGATTGAGTATTGGGGATTGAAGATTGAGGATTGAGGATTGAGGATTGAGGATTGAGGGTTGAGGATTGAAGATTGAGGATTGGGTATGGCGGATTGAACATTGAGGATTGAAGATTGAGGATTGGGTGTTGAGGGTTGAAGAATGAGGATTGAGGATTGAGGATTGAGGATTGAGGATTGAAGATTCAGAATTGAGGATTGAAGATTGTGGATTAAGGATTGAGGATTGTGGATTGAGGATTGAGGAATGAGCATTGAAGATTGAGTATTGAGGATTGAACGTTGAGGATTGTGGATTGAGGATTGAGGATTCAGGATTGAATATTGAGGACTGGGGACTGAGTGTTGAGGGTTGAGTGATGAGAATTGATGTTTGTGGATAGAGATTTGAAGATTGCAGATTGAGTATTGAGTAATGAAAACTGTGAATTGATGATATTCTATAGAGGATTGAGGATTGACAACTGATTGTTGAGGACAGAGGGCTGGAGATTGAGGATTCAGGGTTGAGGATTCAGGATTGAGGTTTGAGGACTGAGGATTGAGGATTGAGTATTGAGGATTGGGGATTGAAGATTGAGGATTGGGGACTGAGCGTTGAGGGCTGAGTGATGAGAATTGATGTTTGTGGTTAGAGATTTGAAGATTGCAGGTTGAGTATTGAGTATTGAAACCTGTGAATTGAGGATATTCTATTGAGGATTGAGGATTGACTACTGATTGTTGAGGACTGAGGGCTGAAGATTGAGGACTCAGGATTGAGGATTCAGAATTGAGGTTTGAGGACTGAGGATTGAGGATTGAAGATTGAGTATTGATGATTGAGGATTGAGGATTGAAGATTGAGGATTGAGAATTGAGGATGAGGGCTGAGGGTTGAGGATTGAGGTTTGAGGACTGAGGACTGAGGATTGAGGATTGAGAGTTGTGGATTGAGGACGAGGACTGAGGGTTGAGTATTTGTGTTTGAAGTCTGAGGATTGAGGATTGAGGATTGAGAATTGAGGATTGAGGATTGAGGATTGAAGATTGAGGATCCGGTATTGAGGATTGAAGAATGAGAATTGAGGAGTGAGGACTGAGGATTGAGGATTGCAGTTTGAGTATTGAAGATTCAAGATTGAGGATTGAGGATTGAGGATTGAGGATTGAGGATTGAGGATTGAGGATTGAAGATTGAGTATTGAGGATTGAAGATTAAGGATTGAGGATTGAGAATTGAGGATTGAAGATTGAAGATTGAGGATTGGGGTTTGAGGACTGAGGATTGACGATTGAGTATTGAGCATTGAGGATTGAGAATTGAGGATTGAGGATTGAAGATTGAGTATTGAGGATAGAAGATTGAGGATTGAGGATTGTGGATTGAAGATTGAGGACTGAGTGTTGAGGGTTGCGTGATGAGAATTGATGTTTGTGGATTGAGATTTGAAGATTGAAGAATGGGGATTGAGTATTGAAAACTGTGAATTGAGGATATTCTATTGAGTATTGGGGATTGACAATTGATTGTTGAGGACTTATGGGTGAAGATTGAGGATTCAGGTTTGAGGATTCAGTATTGAGGTTGGAGGACTGAGGATTGAGGATTGAGGATTGAGGACCAAGGATTGAAGATCGAGTATTGAGGATTGAAGGTTGAGGATTGAGAATTGAGGAATGAGGATTCAGGATTGAAGATTGAGGATTGGGGATTGAGGATTGACGATTGAGTATTGAGCATTGACGATTGAGAATTGAGGATTGTGGATTGAGTATTGAGGATTGAGGATTGAGGATTGAAGATTGAATATTGATGATTGAAGATTGAGGATCGAGGATTGAGGGTTGTGGATTGAGGACGAGGACTGAGGGTTGAGTATTGATGGTTGAGGATTGAGGGTTGAGGATTGAGGGTTGAGGATTGAGGAAGAGGGCTGAGGTTTGAGGATTGAGGTTTGAGGTCTGAGGACTGAGAATTGAGGATCCAGAATTGAGGATTGAGGATTGAGGATTGAAGATTGAGGATTGGGTATTGAGGATTGAAGAATGAGGATTGAGGATTGAGGATTGGGGATTGAGGATTGAGGATTGAAGATTGAGTATTCAGGATTGGAGATTGGCGATTGAGGGCTGAGGATTGAGGATAGAGGATTGAAGATTGAGGACTGGGGACTGAGAGTTGAGGGTTGAGTGATGAGAATTGATGATTGTGGATAGAGATTTGAAGTTTTCAGGTTGAGTATTGAGTATTGAAACCTGTGAATTGAGGATATTCTATTGAGGATTGAGGATTGACAACTGATTGTTGAGGACTGAGGTCTGAAGACTGAGGATTCAGGTTTGAGGATTCAGGATTGAGGTTTGAGGACTGAGGATTGAGGATTGAGGATTGAGGGTTGAGGATTGAGCGTTGAGGATTGAGGATTGAAGTTTGAGGTTTGGGTATTGAGGATTAAACATTGAGGACTGTGGATTGATTATTGAGGATCGAGAATTGAGGACTGAGGATTGAGGATTGAAGATTGAGGATTGGGTGTTGAGGATTGAGGGTTGTGGATTGAGGACGAGGACTGAGGGTTGAGTATTGATGTTTGAGTTCTGAGGATTGAGGATTGGGGATTGAGAATTGAGGATTGAGGATTGAGGATTGAAGATTGAGGATCCGGTATTGAGGATTGAAGAATGAGAATTGAGGAGTGAGGACTGAGGATTGAGGATTGCAGTTTGAGTATTGAGGATTGAAGATTGAGGATTGAGGATTGAGGGTTGTGGATTGAGGACGAGGACTGAGGGTTGAGCATTTGTGTTTGAAGTCTGAGGATTGAGGATTGAGGATTGAGAATTGAGGATTGAGGATTGAGGATTGAAGATTGAAGATTGAGGTTTGGGTATTGAGGATTGAACATTGAGGACTGTGGATTGATTATTGAGGATCGAGAATTGAGGACTGAGGATTGAGGATTGAAGATTGAGGATTGGGTGTTGAGGATTGAGGGTTGTGGATTGAGGACGAGGACTGAGGGTTGAGTATTGATGTTTGAGTTCTGAGGATTGAGGATTGAGGATTGAGGATTGAGAATTGAGGACAGAGGATTGAGGATTGAAGATTGAGGATTGGGTGTTGAGGATTGAAGAATGTGGTGTGAGGATTGAGGATTGAGGATTGAGGATTGAAGATTGAGTATTGAGGATTGAAGATTGAGGATTGAGGATTGAGGATTGAGGATTGAGGTTTGAGGATTGAAGATTGAGGATTGGGTATTGCGGATTGAACATTGAGGATTGAAGATTGAGGATTGGGTGTTGAGGGTTGAAGAATGAGGATTGAGGATTGAGGATTGAGGATTGAGGATTGAGGATTGAAGATTCAGTATTGAGGATTGAAGATTGTGGATTAAGGATTGAGGATTGAGGATTGAAGATTGAGTATTGAGGATTGACGATTGAGGATTGAGGAATGAGTATTGAGGATTGAGGATTGAGTATTGAGGATTGAGGATGGAAGACTGAGGATTGGGTAATGAGGATTGAACGTTGAGGATTGAGGGTTGAGGATTGAGGATTGAGGATTGAAGATTGAGGATTGAATATTAATGATTGAAGATTGAGGATTGAGGATTGAGTGTTGTGGATTGAGGACGAGGACTGAGGGTTGAGTATTGGTGTTTGATGTTTGAGGATTGAGGATTGAGGAATGAGGATTGAGGATTGAAGATTGTGGATTCGGTATTGAGGATTGAAGAATGAGGATTGAGGAGTGTGGACTGAGGATTGACGATTGCAGTTTGAGTATTGAGGATTGAAGATTGAGGATTGAGGGTATTGAGGATTGAGGATTGAGGATTGAGGATTGAGGATTGAGGATTGAGGATTGAGAATTGAGGATTGAGGATTGAAGATTGAGCATTGAAGATTGAGGATTGAAGAATGAGGATTGAGGATTGAGGATTGAGGATTGAGGATTGAGGGTTGAGGATTGAGGATGAGGGCTGAGGTTTGAGGATTGAGGTTTGAGGTCTGGGACTGAGAATTGAGGGTCGAGAATTGAGGATTGAGGATTGAGGGTTGAAGATTGAGGATTGGGTATTGAGTGTTGAAGAATGAGGATTGAGGATTGAGGATTGAGGATTGAGGATTGAGGATTGAAGATTCAGTATTGAGGATTGAAGATTGTGGATTAAGGATTGAGGATTGAGGATTGAAGATTGAGTATTGAGGATTGAAGATTGAGGATTGAGGACTGAGTATTGAGGATTGAGGATTGAGTATTGAGGATTGAGGATGGAAGACTGAGGATTGGGTAATGAGGATTGAACGTTGAGGATTGAGGGTTGAGTATTGAGGATTGAGGATTGAAGATTGAAGATTGAATATTAATGATTGAAGATTGAGGATTGAGGATTGTGGGTTGTGGATTGAGGACGAGGACTGAGGGTAGAGTATTGGTGTTTGATGTCTGAGGATTGAGGATTGAGGATTGAGGATTGAGGATTGAGGATTGAAGATTGTGGATTCGGTATTGAGGATTGAAGAATGAGGATTGAGGAGTGAGGACTGAGGATTGACGATTGCAGTTTGAGTATTGAGGACTGAAGGTTGAGGATTCAGGATTGAGGATTGAGGATTGAGGATTGAGGATTGATTATTGAAGATTGAGTATTGAGGATTGAAGATTGAGGGTTGAGGATTGAGGATTGAGTATTGAGGATTGAAGATTGAGGATTGGGTATTGAGGATTGAAGAATGAGGATTGAGGATTGAGGATTGGGGATTGAGGATTGAGGATTCAAGATTGAGTATTCAGAATTGGAGATTGGCGATTGAGGGTTGAGGATTGAGGATAGACGATTGAAGATTGAGGATTTAGGACTGAGTGTTGAGGGTTGAGTGATGAGAATTGATGATTGTGGATAGAGATTTGAAGATTTCAGGTTGAGTATTGAGTATTGAAACCTGTGAATTGAGGATATTCTATTGAGGATTGAGGACTGACAACTGATTGTTGAGGACTGAGGTCTGAAGACTGAGGATTCA
This sequence comes from Calliopsis andreniformis, assembly GCF_051401765.1. Taxonomy (NCBI): domain Eukaryota; kingdom Metazoa; phylum Arthropoda; class Insecta; order Hymenoptera; family Andrenidae; genus Calliopsis; species Calliopsis andreniformis. The sequence continues at coordinate 2,205,829 of NW_027480480.1, forward strand.
GGTTTGAGGATTCAGGATTGAGGTTTGAGGACTGAGGATTGAGTATTGAGGATTGAGGATTGAGGATTGAGGATTGAGGATTGAGGATTGAAGATTGAGGTTTGGGTATTGAGGATTGAACATTGAGGACTGTGGATTGAGTATTGAGGACCGAGAATTGAGGACTGAGGATTGAGGATTGAAGATTGAGAATTGGGTGTTGAGGATTGAGGGTTGTGGATTGAGGACGAGGACTGAGGGTTGAGTATTGATGTTTGAGGTCTGAGGATTGAGGATTGAGGATTGAGGATTGGGAATTGAGGATTGAGGATTGAGGATTGAAGATTGAGGATTGGGTGTTGAGGATTGAAGAATGTGGAGTGAGGATTGAGGATTGAGGATTGAGGATTGAGGATTGAAGATTGAGTATTGGGGATTGAAGATTGAGGATTGAGGATTGAGGATTGAGGATTGAGGGTTGAGGATTGAAGATTGAGGATTGGGTATGGCGGATTGAACATTGAGGATTGAAGATTGAGGATTGGGTGTTGAGGGTTGAAGAATGAGGATTGAGGATTGAGGATTGAGGATTGAGGATTGAAGATTCAGAATTGAGGATTGAAGATTGTGGATTAAGGATTGAGGATTGTGGATTGAGGATTGAGGAATGAGCATTGAAGATTGAGTATTGAGGATTGAACGTTGAGGATTGTGGATTGAGGATTGAGGATTCAGGATTGAATATTGAGGACTGGGGACTGAGTGTTGAGGGTTGAGTGATGAGAATTGATGTTTGTGGATAGAGATTTGAAGATTGCAGATTGAGTATTGAGTAATGAAAACTGTGAATTGATGATATTCTATAGAGGATTGAGGATTGACAACTGATTGTAGAGGACCGAGGGCTGAAGATTGAGGATTCAGGATTGAGGATTGAGGATTGAGGATTGAAGATTGAATATTGATGATTGAAGATTGAGGATCGAGGATTGAGGGTTGTGGATTGAGAACGAGGACTGAGGGTTGAGTATTGATGTTTGAGGTCTGAGGATTGAGGATTGAGGATTGAGGATTGAGGATTGAGGATTGAGGATTGAGGATTGAGGATTGAGGATTGAGGATTGAGGATTGAAGATTGAGGACTGGGGATTGAGGATTGACGATTGAGTATTGAGCATTGACGATTGAGAATTGAGGATTGTGGATTGAGTATTGAGGATGGAGGGTTGAGGATTGAAGATTGAATATTGATGATTGAAGATTGAGGATTGAGGATTGAGGGTTGCGGATTGAGGACGAGGACTGAGGGTTGAGTATTGGTGTTTGAAGTCTGAGGATTGAGGATTGTGGATTGAGAATTGAGGACTGTGGATTGAGGATTGAAGATTGAGGACCCGGTATTGAGGATTGAAGAATGAGAATTGAGGAGTGAGGACTGAGGATTGAGGATTGCAGTTTGAGTATTGAGGATTGAAGATTGAGGATTGAGGATTGAGGATTGAGGATTGAGGATTGAGGATTGAGGATTGAAGATTGAGTATTGAGGATTGAAGATTGAGGATTGAGGATTGAGGATTGAGGATTGAGGATTGAAGATAGAGTATTGATGACTGAATATTGAGGATTGAGGATTGGGGGTTGAGGTTTGAGGACGAGGACTGACGGTTGACGATTGAGGTTTGAGGATTGATGTTTGAGGTCTGAGGACTGAGAATTGAGGGTCGAGAATTGAGGATTGAGGATTGAGGATTGAAGATTGAGGATTGGGTATTGAGGATTGAAGAATGAGAATTGAGGATTGAGGATTGGGGATTGAGGATTGAGGATTGAAGATTGAGTATTCAGGATTGGAGATTGGCGATTGAGGGTTGAGGATTGAGGACAGAGGATTGAAGATTGAGGATTGGGGACTGAGTGTTGAGGGTTGAGTGATGAGAATTGATGATTGTGGATAGAGATTTGAAGATTTCAGGTTGAGTATTGAGTATTGAAACCTGTGAATTGAGGATATTCTATTGAGGATTGAGGACTGACAACTGATTGTTGAGGACTGAGGTCTGAAGAATGAGGATTCAGGTTTGAGGATTCAGGATTGAGGTTTGAGGACTGAGGATTGAGGATAGAGTATTGAGGATTGGGGATTGAGGACTGAGGATCGAAGATTGAGGTTTGGGTATTGAGGATTGAACATTGAGGACTGTGGATTGAGTATTGAGGATCGAGAATTGAGGACTGAGGATTGAGGATTGAAGATTGAGGATTGGGTGTTGAGGGTTGAGGGTTGTGGATTGAGGACGAGGACTGAGGGTTGAGTATTGATGTTTGAGGTCTGAGGATTGAGGATTGAGGATTGAGGATTGAGAATTCAGGACTGAGGATTGAGGATTGAAGATTGAGGATTGGGTGTTGAGGATTGAAGAATGTGGAGTGAGGATTGAGGATTGAGGATTGAGGATTGAAGATTGAGTATTGAGGATTGAAGATTGAGGATTGACGATTGAGGATTGAGGATTGAGGCTTGAGGATTGAAGATTGAGGATTGGGTATTGCGGATTGAACATTGAGGATTGAAGATTGAGGATTGGTTGTTGAGGGTTGAAGAATGAGGATTGAGGATTGAGGATTGAAGATTCATTATTGAGGATTGAAGATTGTGGATTAAGGATTGAGGATTGAGGATTGAAGATTGAGTATTGAGGATTGAAGATTGAGGATTGAGGACTGAGTATTGAGGATTGAGGATTGAGTATTGAGGATTGAGGGTGGAAGACTGAGGATTGGGTAATGAGAATTGAACATTGAGTATTGAGGGTTGAGGATTGAGGATTGAGGATTGAAGATTGAAGATTGAATATTAATGATTGAAGGTTGAGGATTGATGATTGAGGGTTGTGGATTGAGGACGAGGACTGAGGGTTGACTATTGGTGTTTGAAGTCTGAGGATTGAGGATTGAGGATTGAGGATTGAGGATTGAAGATTGAGGATTCGGTATTGAGGATTGAAGAATGAGGATTGAGGAGTGAGGACTGAGGATTGAGGATTGCAGTTTGAGTATTGAGGATTGAAGATTGAGGATTGAGGATTGAGGATAGAGGATTGAGGATTGAGGATTGATTATTGAAGATTGAGTATTGAGGATTGAAGATTGAGGATTGAGGATTGAGGATTGAGGATTGAGGATTGAGGATGAGGGCTGAGGGTTGAGGATTGAGGTTTGAGGTTTGAGGACTGAGGACTGAGGATTGAGGATTGAGAATTGGGGATTGAGGATTGAGTATTGTAGATTGAGGATCGGTTATTGAGGATTGAAAAATGTGGATTGAGGATTGAGGATTGAGGATTGAGGTTTGAAGATTGACGATTGAGGATTGAGGATTGACAACTGATTGTAGAGGACTGAGGGCTGAAGATTGAGGATTCAGTATTGAGGATTCAGGATTGATGTTTGAGGACTGAGGATTGAAGATTGAGGATTGAGGACTGAGTATTGAGGATTGAGGATTGAGTATTGAGGATTGAGAATGGAAGACTGAGGATTGGGTATTGAGGATTGAACGTTGAGGTTTGAAGATTGAAGGTTGAATATTAATGATTGAAGATTGAGGATTGAGGATTGAGGGTTGTGGATTGAGGACGAAGACTGAGGGTTGAGTATTTGTGTTTGAAGTCTGAGGATTGAGGATTGAGGATTGAGAATTGAGGATTGATTATTGAAGATTGAGTATTGAGGATTGAAGATTGAGGATTGAGGATTGAGGATTGAGGATTGAGGATTGAGGATGAGGGCTGAGGGTTGAGGATTGAGGTTTGAGGTTTGAGGACTGAGGACTGAGGATTGAGGATTGAGAATTGGGGATTGAGGATTGAGTATTGTAGATTGAGGATCGGGTATTGAGGATTGAAGAATGTGGATTGAGGATTGAGGATCGAGGATTGAGGTTTGAAGATTGACGATTGAGGATTGAGGATTGACAACTGATTGTAGAGGACTGAGGGCTGAAGATTGAGGATTCAGTATTGAGGATTCAGGATTGATGTTTGAGGACTGAGGATTGAAGATTGAGGATTGAGGACTGAGTATTGAGGATTGAGGATTGAGTATTGAGGATTGAGAATGGAAGACTGAGGATTGGGTATTGAGGATTGAACGTTGAGGTTTGAAGATTGAAGATTGAATATTAATGATTGAAGATTGAGGATTGAGGATTGAGGGTTGTGGATTGAGGACGAAGACTGAGGGTTGAGTATTTGTGTTTGAAGTCTGAGGATTGAGGATTGAGGATTGAGAATTGAGGATTGAGGATTGAGGATTGAAGATTGAGGATTCGGTATTGAGGATTGAAGAATGAGGATTGAGGAGTGAGGACTGAGGATTGGGGATTGCAGTTTGAGTATTGAGGATTGAAGATTGAGGATTGAGGATTGAGGATTGAGGATTGAGGATTGAGGACTAAGGATTGAAGATCGAGTATTGAGGATTGAAGGTTGAGGATTGAGAATTGAGGAATGAGGATTGAGGATTGAAGATTGAGGATTGGGGATTGAGGATTGACGATTGAGTATTGAGCATTGACGATTGAGAATTGAGGATTGTGGATTGAGTATTGAGGATTGAGGATTGAGGATTGAAGATTGAATATTGATGATTGAAGATTGAGGATCGAGGATTGAGGGTTGTGGATTGAGGACGAGGACTGAGGGTTGAGTATTGATGGTTGAGGATTGAGGGTTGAGGATTGAGGGTTGAGGATTGAGGAAGAGGGCTGAGGGTTGAGGATTGAGGTTTGAGGACTGAGGACTGAGGATTGAGGATTGAGAGTTGTGGATTGAGGACGAGGACTGAGGGTTGAGTATTTGTGTTTGAAGTCTGAGGATTGAGGATTGAGGATTGAGAATTGAGGATTGAGGATTGAGGATTGAAGATTGAGGATTGGGTGTTGAGGATTGAGGGTTGTGGATTGAGGACGAGGACTGAGGGTTGAGTATTGATGTTTGAGTTCTGAGGATTGAGGATTGAGGATTGAGGATTGAGAATTGAGGACAGAGGATTGAGGATTGAAGATTGAGGATTGGGTGTTGAGGATTGAAGAATGTGGTGTGAGGATTGAGGATTGAGGATTGAGGATTGAAGATTGAGTATTGAGGATTGAAGATTGAGGATTGAGGATTGAGGATTGAGGATTGAGGTTTGAGGATTGAAGATTGAGGATTGGGTATTGCGGATTGAACATTGAGGATTGAAGATTGAGGATTGGGTGTTGAGGGTTGAAGAATGAGGATTGAGGATTGAGGATTGAGGATTGAGGATTGAGGATTGAAGATTCAGTATTGAGGATTGAAGATTGTGGATTAAGGATTGAGGATTGAGGATTGAAGATTGAGTATTGAGGATTGACGATTGAAGATTGAGGAATGAGTATTGAGGATTGAGGATTGAGTATTGAGGATTGAGGATGGAAGACTGAGGATTGGGTAATGAGGATTGAACGTTGAGGATTGAGGGTTGAGGATTGAGGATTGAGGATTGAAGATTGAGGATTGAATATTAATGATTGAAGATTGAGGATTGAGGATTGAGTGTTGTGGATTGAGGACGAGGACTGAGGGTTGAGTATTGGTGTTTGATGTCTGAGGATTGAGGATTGAGGAATGAGGATTGAGGATTGAAGATTGTGGATTCGGTATTGAGGATTGAAGAATGAGGATTGAGGAGTGAGGACTGAGGATTGACGATTGCAGTTTGAGTATTGAGGATTGAAGATTGAGGATTGAGGGTATTGAGGATTGAGGATTGAGGATTGAGGATTGAGGATTGAGGATTGAGGATTGAGAATTGAGGATTGAGGATTGAAGATTGAGCATTGAAGATTGAGGATTGAAGAATGAGGATTGAGGATTGAGGATTGAGGATTGAGGATTGAGGGTTGAGGATTGAGGATGAGGGCTGAGGTTTGAGGATTGAGGTTTGAGGTCTGGGACTGAGAATTGAGGGTCGAGAATTGAGGATTGAGGATTGAGGGTTGAAGATTGAGGATTGGGTATTGAGTGTTGAAGAATGAGGATTGAGGATTGAGGATTGAGGATTGAGGATTGAGGATTGAAGATTCAGTATTGAGGATTGAGGGTTGTGGATTGAGGACGAGGACTGAGGGTTGAGTATTGATGGTTGAGGATTGAGGGTTGAGGATTGAGGGTTGAGGATTGAGGAAGAGGGCTGAGGGTTGAGGATTGAGGTTTGAGGACTGAGGACTGAGGATTGAGGATTGAGAGTTGTGGATTGAGGACGAGGACTGAGGGTTGAGTATTTGTGTTTGAAGTCTGAGGATTGAGGATTGAGGATTGAGAATTGAGGATTGAGGATTGAGGATTGAAGATTGAGGATTGGGTGTTGAGGATTGAGGGTTGTGGATTGAGGACGAGGACTGAGGGTTGAGTATTGATGTTTGAGTTCTGAGGATTGAGGATTGAGGATTGAGGATTGAGAATTGAGGACAGAGGATTGAGGATTGAAGATTGAGGATTGGGTGTTGAGGATTGAAGAATGTGGTGTGAGGATTGAGGATTGAGGATTGAGGATTGAAGATTGAGTATTGAGGATTGAGGATTGAGAATTGAGGATTGAGGATTGAAGATTGAGCATTGAAGATTGAGGATTGAGGAATGAGGATTGAGGATTGAAGGTTGAGGATTCAGGATTGAGGACTGAGGATTGAGGATTGAGGATTGATTATTGAAGATTGAGTATTGAGGATTGAAGATTGAGGGTTGAGGATTGAGGATTGAGTATTGAGGATTGAAGATTGAGGATTGGGTATTGAGGATTGAAGAATGAGGATTGAGGATTGAGGATTGGGGATTGAGGATTGAGGATTCAAGATTGAGTATTCAGAATTGGAGATTGGCGATTGAGGGTTGAGGATTGAGGATAGACGATTGAAGATTGAGGATTGGGGACTGAGTGTTGAGGGTTGAGTGATGAGAATTGATGATTGTGGATAGAGATTTGAAGATTTCAGGTTGAGTATTGAGTATTAAAACCTGTGAATTGAGGATATTCTATTGAGGATTGAGGACTGACAACTGATTGTTGAGGACTGAGGTCTGAAGACTGAGGATTCAGGTTTGAGGATTCAGGATTGAGGTTTGAGGACTGAGGATTGAGTATTGAGGATTGAGGATTGAGGATTGAGGATTGAGGATTGAGGATTGAAGATTGAGGTTTGGGTATTGAGGATTGAACATTGAGGACTGTGGATTGAGTATTGAGGACCGAGAATTGAGGACTGAGGATTGAGGATTGAAGATTGAGAATTGGGTGTTGAGGATTGAGGGTTGTGGATTGAGGACGAGGACTGAGGGTTGAGTATTGATGTTTGAGGTCTGAGGATTGAGGATTGAGGATTGAGGATTGGGAATTGAGGATTGAGGATTGAGGATTGAAGATTGAGGATTGGGTGTTGAGGATTGAAGAATGTGGAGTGAGGATTGAGGATTGAGGATTGAGGATTGAAGATTGAGTATTGGGGATTGAAGATTGAGGATTGAGGATTGAGGATTGAGGATTGAGGGTTGAGGATTGAAGATTGAGGATTGGGTATGGCGGATTGAACATTGAGGATTGAAGATTGAGGATTGGGTGTTGAGGGTTGAAGAATGAGGATTGAGGATTGAGGATTGAGGATTGAGGATTGAAGATTCAGAATTGAGGATTGAAGATTGTGGATTAAGGATTGAGGATTGTGGATTGAGGATTGGGGAATGAGCATTGAAGATTGAGTATTGAGGATTGAACGTTGAGGATTGTGGATTGAGGATTGAGGATTCAGGATTGAATATTGAGGACTGGGGGCTGAGTGTTGAGGGTTGAGTGATGAGAATTGATGTTTGTGGATAGAGATTTGAAGATTGCAGATTGAGTATTGAGTAATGAAAACTGTGAATTGATGATATTCTATAGAGGATTGAGGATTGACAACTGATTGTAGAGGACCGAGGGCTGAAGATTGAGGATTCAGGATTGAGGATTGAGGATTGAGGATTGAAGATTGAATATTGATGATTGAAGATTGAGGATCGAGGATTGAGGGTTGTGGATTGAGAACGAGGACTGAGGGTTGAGTATTGATGTTTGAGGTCTGAGGATTGAGGATTGAGGATTGAGGATTGAGGATTGAGGATTGAGGATTGAGGATTGAGGATTGAGGATTGAGGATTGAGGATTGAAGATTGAGGACTGGGGATTGAGGATTGACGATTGAGTATTGAGCATTGACGATTGAGAATTGAGGATTGTGGATTGAGTATTGAGGATGGAGGATTGAGGATTGAAGATTGAATATTGATGATTGAAGATTGAGGATTGAGGATTGAGGGTTGCGGATTGAGGACGAGGACTGAGGGTTGAGTATTGGTGTTTGAAGTCTGAGGATTGAGGATTGAGAATTGAGGATTGAGGATTGAAGATTGAGGATTCGGTATTGAGGATTGAAGAATGAGGATTGAGGAGTGAGGACTGAGGATTGAGGATTGCAGTTTGAGTATTGAGGATTGAAGATTGAGGATTGAGGATTGAGGATAGAGGATTGAGGATTGAGGATTGATTATTGAAGATTGAGTATTGAGGATTGAAGATTGAGGATTGAGGATTGAGGATTGAGGATTGAGGATTGAGGATGAGGGCTGAGGGTTGAGGATTGAGGTTTGAGGTTTGAGGACTGAGGACTGAGGATTGAGGATTGAGAATTGGGGATTGAGGATTGAGTATTGTAGATTGAGGATCGGTTATTGAGGATTGAAGAATGTGGATTGAGGATTGAGGATTGAGGATTGAGGTTTGAAGATTGACGATTGAGGATTGAGGATTGACAACTGATTGTAGAGGACTGAGGGCTGAAGATTGAGGATTCAGTATTGAGGATTCAGGATTGATGTTTGAGGACTGAGGATTGAAGATTGAGGATTGAGGACTGAGTATTGAGGATTGAGGATTGAGTATTGAGGATTGAGAATGGAAGACTGAGGATTGGGTATTGAGGATTGAACGTTGAGGTTTGAAGATTGAAGGTTGAATATTAATGATTGAAGATTGAGGATTGAGGATTGAGGGTTGTGGATTGAGGACGAAGACTGAGGGTTGAGTATTTGTGTTTGAAGTCTGAGGATTGAGGATTGAGGATTGAGAATTGAGGATTGATTATTGAAGATTGAGTATTGAGGATTGAAGATTGAGGATTGAGGATTGAGGATTGAGGATTGAGGATTGAGGATGAGGGCTGAGGGTTGAGGATTGAGGTTTGAGGTTTGAGGACTGAGGACTGAGGATTGAGGATTGAGAATTGGGGATTGAGGATTGAGTATTGTAGATTGAGGATCGGGTATTGAGGATTGAAGAATGTGGATTGATGATTGAGGATCGAGGATTGAGGTTTGAAGATTGACGATTGAGGATTGAGGATTGACAACTGAGTGTAGAGGACTGAGGACTGAGGATTGAGGATTGAGAGTTGTGGATTGAGGACGAGGACTGAGGGTTGAGTATTTGTGTTTGAAGTCTGAGGATTGAGGATTGAGGATTGAGAATTGAGGATTGAGGATTGAGGATTGAAGATTGAGGATCCGGTATTGAGGATTGAAGAATGAGAATTGAGGAGTGAGGACTGAGGATTGAGGATTGCAGTTTGAGTATTGAGGATTGAAGATTGAGGATTGAGGATTGAGGATTGAGGATTGAGGATTGAGGATTGAGGATTGAAGATTGAGTATTGAGGATTGAAGATTAAGGATTGAGGATTGAGGATTGAGGATTGAGGATTGAAGATTGAGGATTGGGGTTTGAGGACTGAGGATTGACGATTGAGTATTGAGCATTGAGGATTGAGAATTGAGGATTGAGGATTGAGGATTGAAGATTGAGGATTCGGTATTGAGGATTGAAGAATGAGGATTGAGGAGTGAGGACTGAGGATTGGGGATTGCAGTTTGAGTATTGAGGATTGAAGATTGAGGATTGAGGATTGAGGATTGAGGATTGAGGATTGAGGACTAAGGATTGAAGATCGAGTACTGAGGATTGAAGGTTGAGGATTGAGAATTGAGGATTGAGGATTGAGGATTGAAGATTGAGGATTGGGGATTGAGGATTGACGATTGAGTATTGGGCATTGACGGTTGAGAATTGAGGATTGTGGATTGAGTATTGAGGATTGAGGATTGAGGATTGAAGATTGAATATTGACGATTGAAGATTGAGGATCGAGGATTGAGGGTTGTGGATTGAGGACGAGGACTGAGGGTTGAGTATTGATGGTTGAGGTCTGAGGATTGAGGATTGAGGATTGAGAATTGAGGACTGAGGATTGAGGATTGAAGATTGAGGATTGGGTGTTGAGGATTGAAGAATGTGGATTGAGGATTGATTATTGAGGATTGAGGATTGAAGATTGACTATTGAGGATTGAGGATTGAGGATTGAAGATTGAGGTTTGGGTATTGAGGATTAAACATTGAGGACTGTGGATTGATTATTGAGGATTGAGGATTGATGATTGAGGATCGATGATTGAAGATTGAGAATTGAGGATTGAAGATTGAGGTTTGAAGATTGAGTATTGATGATTGAATATTGAGGATTGAGGATTGAGGATTGAGGATTGAGGATTGAGGATTGAGGATCTAGGATTGGAGATTGATTATTGAGTATAGAAGCTTGAGGATTGTGGATTGAGGATTGAGGATTGAGGATTGAGGATTGAGGATTCAGAATTGAGAATTGAGGATTGAGGATTGAGGATTGAAGATTGAGTATTGATGATTGAATATTGAGGATTGAGGATTGAGAATTGAGGATTGAAGATTGAGTATTGAGGATTGAAGATTGAGGATTGAGTATTGAGGATTGAGGATTCAGGGTTGAAGATTGAGGATTGAGGATTGAGGATTGAGGATTGAGGATTGAGGATTGAAGATTGAATATTGATGATTGAATATTGAGGACTGAGGATTGAGGGTTGTGGATTGAGGACGAGGACTGAGGGTTGAATATTGACGTTTGAGGTCTGAGGATTAAGGATTGAGGATTGAGAATTGAGTATTGAGGATTGAGGATTGAAGATTGAGGATTGGGTATTTAGGATTGAAGAATGAGGACTGAGGATTGAGGTTTTAGGATTGAGGATTGAAGATTGAGTATTGATGATTGAATATTGAGGATTGAGGATTGAGGTTTGAGGATTGAGGATGAAGTCTGAGGGTTGAGGATTGAGGTTTGAGGAACGAGGATTGAGGATTGAGGATTGAGGACTAAGGATTGACGATTGAGTATTGAAGATTGAGGAATGATCGCTGAGGATTGACGACTGAGAATTGAGGATTGAGGATTGATGATCGAAGATTCAGTATTGAGGGTTGAATATTGCGGATTGAGGATTGAGGATTGAGGATTGAGGATTGAGGATTGAGGATTGAAGATTGAGTATTGAGTATTGAAGGTTGAGGATTGTGGATTGAGGATTAAGGATTGAGGATTGAATATTGTAGATTGAGTATTGATGCCTGAGGATTGAGGATTGAGGATTGAGGATTGAGGATTGAGGATGGAAGATTGAGTACTGAGGATTGAAGATTGAAGGTTGAAGATTGAGTATTGATGATTGAATATTGAGGATTGAGGATTGAGGATTGAGGATTGAGGATTGAGGATTGAGGATTGAGGATTGAGGATTGAAGATTGAGTATTGCTGATTGAATATTGAGGACTGGGGATTGAGGTTTGAGGATTGAGGACGAGGACTGACGGTAGAGGATTTAGGTTTGAGGATTGAGGATTGAGGACTGAGGATTGAGGATGCGTGCTAAGCGTCGGGGATTGAGATTCGACGACTGAGGTCTGAGGATTGAGGATTGAGAATTGAGGATTGATGTTTGAGGATTGAAGATTGAGGATTGTGTATTGAGGATTGAGGAATGAGGATTGAGGATTGAGGATTGAGGATTGAGGATTGAGTATTGAGGATTGAGGATTGAGGATTGAGGATTGAGGATTGAGGATTGAGGATTGAAGATTGAGTATTGATGATTGAATATTGAGGATTGAGGATTGAGGTTTGAGGATTGAGGATTGAGGATTGAGGGTTGAGGATTGAGTATTGAAGATTGAGTATTGATGCCTGAGGATTGAGGATCGAGGATTGAGGATTGAGGATTGGAGATTGATTATTGAGGATTGAAGATTGAGGATTGAGGATTGAGGATTGAGAATTGAGAATTGAGTATGAGGACTGAGGGTTGAGGATTGAGGTTTGAGGAATGAGGATTGAGGGTTGGGGAATGAGGATTGAGGATTGAGGATTGAGGATTGAGCATTGAAGATTGAGGATTGAGGATTGAGGATTGAGGATTGAAGATTGAGTGTTGAGGGTTGAAGATTGAGGACTGAGGATTGAGGATTGAGGATTGAGGATTGAAGATTGAGTATTGAGGATTGAAGATTGAGGATTGAGTATTGATGATTGAGGATTCAGGGTTGAAGATTGAGGATTGAGGATTGAGGATTGACGATCTAGGATTGGAGATTGATTATTGAGTATAGAAGCTTGAGGATTGTGGATTGAGGATTGAGGATTGAGGATTGAGGATTGAGGATTGAGGATTCAGGATTGAGAATTGAGGATTGGAGATTGAGGATTGAGTATTGAGGATTGAGGATTCAGGGTTGAAGATTGAGGATTGAGGATTGAGGATTGAGGATTGAGGATTGAGGATAGAGGATTGAGTACCGAGGATGGAGGATGAGGGCTGAGGGTTGAGGATTGAGGATTGAGAAATGAGGATTGAGGATTGAGGATTGAAATTGAGAATTGGGTATTGAGGATTGAAGGATGAGGATTGAGGAATTAGGATTGAGGATTGAGGATTGAGGATTGAAGATTGAGGATTGGGTATTGAGGATTGAAGAATGAGGATTGAGGATTGAGGATTGAGGATTGAGTATTGAAGATTGAGTGCTGAGGATTGAAGATTGAGGATTGAGGATTGAGGATTGAGGATTGAGGATTGAAGATTGAGTATTGAGGATTGAAGATTGAGGATTGAGTATTGAGGATTGAGGATTCAGTGTTGAAGATTGAGGATTGAGGATTGAGGATTGAGGATTGAGGATTGAGAATTGAAGATTGAATATTGATGATTGAATATTGAGGACTGCGGATTGAGGGTTGTGGTTTGTGGGCGAGGACTCAGGGCTGAATATTGATGTTTGAGGTCCGGGGATTAAGGATTGAGGATTGAGAATTGAGGATTGAGGATTGAGGATTGAAGATTGAGGATTGAGTATTAAGGATTGAGGATTCAGGGTTGAAGATTGAGGATTGAGGATTGAGGATTGGGGATCTAGGATTGGAGATTGGTTATTGAGTATAGAAGCTTGAGGATTGTGAATTGAGGATTGAGGATTGAGGATTGAGGATTGAGGATTGAGGATTGAGGATTGAGAATTGAGGATTGGAGATTCAGGATTGAGTATTGTGGATTGAGGATTCAGGGTTGAAGATTGAGAATTGAGGATTGAGGATTGAGGATTGAGGATTGAGGATTGAGGATTGAGGATTGAGGATTGAGAATTGAGGATTGAGGATTGAAGATTGAGTATTGAGGATTGAAGATTGAGGATTGAGTATTGAGGATTGAGGATTCAGGGTTGAAGATTGAGGATTGAGGATTGAGGATTGAGGATTGAGGATTGAGGATTGAAGATTGAATATTGATGATTGAATATTGAGGACTGAGGATTGAGGGTTGTGTATTGAGGACGAGGACTGAGGGTTGAATATTGACGTTTGAGGTCTGAGGATTAAGGATTGAGGATTGAGAATTAAGTATTGAGGATTGAGGATGAAGTCTGAGGGTTGAGGATTGAGGTTTGAGGAACGAGGATTGAGGATTGAGGATTGAGGACTAAGGATTGGCGATTGAGTATTGAAGATTGAGGATTGGTGACTGAGGATTGACGACTGAGAATTTAGGATTGATGATTGAGGACTGAGGATTGAAGATTGAGTATTGAGTATTGAAGGTTGAGGACTGTGGATTGAGGATTAAGGATTGAGGATTGAATATTGTAGATTGAGTATTGATGCCTGAGGATTGAGGATTGAGGATTGAGGATTGAGGATTGAGGATTGAAGATTGAGAATTGAGGATTGAAGATTGAGGTTTGAAGATTGATTATTGATGATTGAATACTGAGGATTGAGGATTGAGGAGTGAGGATTGAGGATTGAGGATTGAGGAGTGAGGATTGAGGATTGAGGATTGAGCATTGAAGATTGAGTATTGATGATTGAATATTGAGGATTGAGGATTGAGCTTTGAGGATTGAGGATTGAGGATTGAGGATTGAGGATTGAGTATTGAAGATTGAGTATTGATGCCTGAGGATTGAGGATCGAGGATTGAGGATTGAGGATTGGAGATTGATTATTGAGGATTGAAGATTGAGGATTGAGGATTGAGGATTGAGAATTGAGAATTGAGTATGAGGACTGAGGGTTGAGGATTGAGGTTTGAGGAATGAGGATTGAGGGTTGGGGAATGAGGATTGAGGATTGAGGATTGAGGATTGAGCATTGAAGATTGAGGATTGAGGATTGAGGATTGAGGATTGAAGATTGAGTGTTGAGGGTTGAAGATTGAGGACTGAGGATTGAGGATTGAGGATTGAGGATTGAAGATTGAGTATTGAGGATTGAAGATTGAGGATTGAGTATTGATGATTGAGGATTCAGGGTTGAAGATTGAGGATTGAGGATTGAGGATTGACGATCTAGGATTGGAGATTGATTATTGAGTATAGAAGCTTGAGGATTGTGGATTGAGGATTGAGGATTGAGGATTGAGGATTGAGGATTGAGGATTCAGGATTGAGAATTGAGGATTGGAGATTGAGGATTGAGTATTGAGGATTGAGGATTCAGGGTTGAAGATTGAGGATTGAGGATTGAGGATTGAGGATTGAGGATTGAGGATAGAGGATTGAGTACCGAGGATGGAGGATGAGGGCTGAGGGTTGAGGATTGAGGATTGAGAAATGAGGATTGAGGATTGAGGATTGAAATTGAGAATTGGGTATTGAGGATTGAAGGATGAGGATTGAGGAATTAGGATTGAGGATTGAGGATTGAGGATTGAAGATTGAGGATTGGGTATTGAGGATTGAAGAATGAGGATTGAGGATTGAGGATTGAGGATTGAGTATTGAAGATTGAGTGCTGAGGATTGAAGATTGAGGATTGAGGATTGAGGATTGAGGATTGAGGATTGAAGATTGAGTATTGAGGATTGAAGATTGAGGATTGAGTATTGAGGATTGAGGATTCAGTGTTGAAGATTGAGGATTGAGGATTGAGGATTGAGGATTGAGGATTGAGAATTGAAGATTGAATATTGATGATTGAATATTGAGGACTGCGGATTGAGGGTTGTGGTTTGTGGGCGAGGACTCAGGGCTGAATATTGATGTTTGAGGTCCGGGGATTAAGGATTGAGGATTGAGAATTGAGGATTGAGGATTGAGGATTGAAGATTGAGGATTGAGTATTAAGGATTGAGGATTCAGGGTTGAAGATTGAGGATTGAGGATTGAGGATTGGGGATCTAGGATTGGAGATTGGTTATTGAGTATAGAAGCTTGAGGATTGTGAATTGAGGATTGAGGATTGAGGATTGAGGATTGAGGATTGAGGATTGAGGATTGAGAATTGAGGATTGGAGATTCAGGATTGAGTATTGTGGATTGAGGATTCAGGGTTGAAGATTGAGAATTGAGGATTGAGGATTGAGGATTGAGGATTGAGGATTGAGGATTGAGGATTGAGGATTGAGAATTGAGGATTGAGGATTGAAGATTGAGTATTGAGGATTGAAGATTGAGGATTGAGTATTGAGGATTGAGGATTCAGGGTTGAAGATTGAGGATTGAGGATTGAGGATTGAGGATTGAGGATTGAGGATTGAAGATTGAATATTGATGATTGAATATTGAGGACTGAGGATTGAGGGTTGTGTATTGAGGACGAGGACTGAGGGTTGAATATTGACGTTTGAGGTCTGAGGATTAAGGATTGAGGATTGAGAATTAAGTATTGAGGATTGAGGATGAAGTCTGAGGGTTGAGGATTGAGGTTTGAGGAACGAGGATTGAGGATTGAGGATTGAGGACTAAGGATTGGCGATTGAGTATTGAAGATTGAGGATTGGTGACTGAGGATTGACGACTGAGAATTTAGGATTGATGATTGAGGACTGAGGATTGAAGATTGAGTATTGAGTATTGAAGGTTGAGGACTGTGGATTGAGGATTAAGGATTGAGGATTGAATATTGTAGATTGAGTATTGATGCCTGAGGATTGAGGATTGAGGATTGAGGATTGAGGATTGAGGATTGAAGATTGAGAATTGAGGATTGAAGATTGAGGTTTGAAGATTGATTATTGATGATTGAATACTGAGGATTGAGGATTGAGGAGTGAGGATTGAGGATTGAGGATTGAGGAGTGAGGATTGAGGATTGAGGATTGAGCATTGAAGATTGAGTATTGATGATTGAATATTGAGGATTGAGGATTGAGCTTTGAGGATTGAGGATTGAGGATTGAGGATTGAGGATTGAGTATTGAAGATTGAGTATTGATGCCTGAGGATTGAGGATCGAGGATTGAGGATTGAGGATTGGAGATTGATTATTGAGGATTGAAGATTGAGGATTGAGGATTGAGGATTGAGAATTGAGAATTGAGTATGAGGACTGAGAGTTGAGGATTGAGGTTTGAGGAATGAGGATTGAGGGTTGGGGAATGAGGATTGAGGATTGAGGATTGAGGATTGAGCATTGAGGATTGAGTATTGATGCCTGAGGATTGAGGATAGAGGATTGATGATTGAGGATCGAGGATTGAAGATTGAGAATTGAGGATTGAAGATGGAGGATTGAGGATTGAGGATTGAGGATGGAGGATGAGGGCTGAGGGTTGAGGATTGAGGATTGAGAAATGAGGATTGAGGATTGAGGATTGAAATTGAGGATTGTGTATTGAGGATTGAAGAATGAGGATTGAGGAATTAGGATTGAGGATTGAGGATTGAAGATTGAGGATTGGGTATTGAGGATTGAAGAATGAGGATTGAGGATTGAGGATTGAGGATTGAGGATTGAAGATTAGTAATGAGGATTGAAGATTGAGGGTTGAGGATTGAGGATTGAGGACTGAGGATTGAGGATTGAGTGTTGAGGGTTGAAGATTGAGGATTGAGGATAGAGGATTGAGGATTGAGGATTGAAATTGAGTATCGAGGATTGAAGATTGAGTATTGAGTATTGAGGATTAAGGATTCAGGGTTGAAGATTGAGGATTGAGGATTGAGGATTGAGGATCTAGGATTGGAGATTGATTATTGAGTATAGAAGGTTGAGGATTGTGGATTGAGGATTGAGGATTGAGGATTGAGGATTGAGGATTGAGGATTGAGAATTGAGGATTGAGGATTGAGGATTGAAGATTGAGTATTGATGATTGAATATTGAGGATTGAGGATTGAGGATTGAGGATTGAAGATTGAGTATTGAGGATTGAAGATTGAGGATTGAGTATTGAGGATTGAGGATTCAGGGTTGAAGATTGAGGATTGAGGATTGAGGATTGAGGATTGAGGATTGAGGATTGAAGATTGAATATTGATGATTGAATATTGAGGACTGAGGATTGAGGGTTGTGGATTGAGGACGAGGACTGAGGGTTGAATATTGACGTTTGAGGTATGAGGATTAAGGATTGAGGATTGGGAATTGAGTATTGAGGATTGAGGATTGAAGATTGAGGATTGGGTATTGAGGATTGAGGATTGAGGATTGCGGATTGAAGATTGAGGATTGGGTATTTAGGATTGAAGAATGAAGATTGAGGATTGAGGTCTGAGGATTGAAGATTGAGTATTGAGTATTGAAGGTTGAGGATTGTGGATTGAGGATTAAGGATTGAGGATTGAATATTGTAGATTGAGTATTGATAACTGAGGATTGAGGATTGAGGATTGAGGATTGAGGATTGAGGATTGAGGATTGAGGATTGAAGATTGACTATTGAGGATTGAAGATTGAGGGTTGAAGATTGCGAATTGATGATTGAATATTGAGGATTGAGGATTGAGGATTGAGGATTGAGGATTCAGGATTGAGGATTGAAGATTGAGTATTGATGATTGAATATTGAGGATTGAAGAATGAGGATTGAGGATTGAGGATTGAGGATTGAGGATTGAGGATCTAGGATTGGAAATTGATTATTGAGTATTGAAGGCTGAGGATTGTGGATTGAGGATTGAGGATTGAGGATTGAGGATTGAGGATTGAGGATTGAGGATTGCGGATTGAGGATTGAGGATTGAGGATCGAAGATTGAGTATTGATGATTGAATATTGAGGATTGAGGATTGAGGATTGTGGATTGAGGATTGAGGATGGAGGATGAGGGCTGAGGGTTGAGGATTGAGGATTGAGAAATGAGGATTGAGGATTGAGGATTGAAATTGAGGATTGGGTATTGAGGATTGGAGAATGAGGATTGAGGAATTAGGATTGAGGATTGAGGATTGAGGATTGAAGATTGAGGATTGGGTATTGAGGGTTGATGAATGAGGATTGAGGATTGAGTATTGAGGATTGAGGATTGAGTATTGAGGATTGAATATTGAGGATTGAGGATTGAGTATTGAGGATTGAGGATTGAGGATTGAGGATTGAAGATTGAGTATTGAGTATTGAAGGTTGAGGATTGTGGATTGAGGATTAAGGATTGTGGATTGAATATTGTAGATTGAGTATTGATACCTGAGCATTGAGGATTGAGGATTGAGGATTGAGGATTGAGGATTGAAGGTTGAGTACTGAGGATTGAAGATTGAGGATTGAAGATTGAGTATTGATGATTGAATATTGAGGATTGAGGATTGAGGATTGAGGATTGAGGATTGGGTATTGAGGATTGAGGAATGAGGATTGAGAATTGAGGTTTGAGGATTGAGGATTGCAGATTGAGTATTGAGGATTGAAGATTGAGGATTGAGGATTGAGGATTGAGGAATGAGGATTGAAGATTGAGTATTGACTATTGAAGATTGAGGATAGAGGATTGAGTACTGAGGATGGAGGATGAGGGCTGAGGGTTGAGGATTGAGGATTGAGAAATGAAGATTGAGGATTGAGGATTGAAATTGAGGATTGGGTATTGAGGATTGAAGAATGAGGATTGAGGAATTAGGATTGAGGTTTGAGGATTGAGGATTGAAGATTGAGGATTGGGTATTGAGGATTGAAGAATGAGGATTGAGGACTGAGGATTGAGGATTGAGGATTGAAGATTGAGTGTTGAGGATTGAAGATTGAGGATTGAGGATTGACGATTGAGGATTGAGGATTGAAGATTGAGTATTGAAGATTGAAGGTTGAGGATTGAGTATTGAGGATTGAGGATTCAGGGTTGAAGATTGAGGATTGAGGATTGAGGAAACGAGGATTGAGGATTAAGGATTGAAGATTGAATATTGATGATTGAATATTGAGGACTGAGGATTGAGGGATGTGGATTGAGGACGAGGACTGAGGGTTGAATATTGATGTTTGGCGTCTGAGGATTAAGGATTGAGGATTGAGAATTGAGGATTGAGGATTGAGGATTGAAGATTAAGTATTGGGTATTTAGGATTGAAGAATGAGGATTGAGGATTGAGGTTTGAGGATTGAGGATTGAAGATTTAGTATTGATGATTGAATATTGAGGATTAAGGATTGAGGTTTGAGGATTCAGGATGAAGACTGGGGGTTGAGGATTGAGGTTTGAGGAACGAGGATTGAGGTTTGAGGATTGAGGACTTAGGATTGACGATTGAGTATTGAAGATTGAGGATTGATGACTGAGGATTGACGACTGAGAATTGAGGATTGAGGATTGATGATTGAAGATTGAGTATTGGGGATTGAATATTGCGGATTGAGGATTGAGGATTGAGGATTGAGGATTGAGGATTGAGGATTGAAGATTGAGTATTGAGTATTGAAGGCTGAGGATTGTGGATTGAGGATTAAGGATTGAGGATTGAATATTGTAGATTGAGTATTGATGCCTGAGGATTGAGGATTGAGGATTGAGGATTGAGGATTGAGGATTGAAGATTGAGTATTGAGGATTGAAGATTGAGGTTTGAAGATTGAGTATTGATGATTGAATATTGAGGATTGAGGATTGAGGATTGAGGATTGAGGATTGAGGATTGAGGATCTAGGATTGGAGATTGATTATTGAGTATAGAAGGTTGAGGATTGTGGATTGAGTATTGAGGATTGAGGATTGAGGATTGAGGATTGAGGATTGAGAATTGAGGATTGAGGATTGAGGATTGAAGATTGAGTATTGATGATTGAATATTGAGGAATGAGGATTGAGGATTGAGGATTGAAGATTGAGTATTGAGGATTGAAGATTGAGGATTGAGTATTGAGGATTGAGGATTCAGGGTTGAAGATTGAGGATTGAGGATTGAGGATTGAGGATTTCGGATTGAGGATTGAAGATTGAATATTGATGATTGAATATTGAGGACTGAGGATTGAGGGTTGTGGATTAAGGACGAGGACTGAGGGTTTAATATTGACGTTTGAGGTCTGAGGATTAAGGATTGAGGATTGAGAATTGAGTATTGAGGATTGAGGATTGAAGATTGAGGATTGGGTATTTAGGATTGAAGAATGAGGATTGAGGATTGAGGTTTTAGGATTGAGGATTGAAGATTGAGTATTGATGATTGAATATTGAGGATTGAGGAATGAGGTTTGAGGATTGAGGATGAAGTCTGAGGGTTGAGGATTGAGGTTTGAGGAACGAGGATTGAGGATTGAGGATTGAGGACTAAGGATTGACGATTGAGTATTGAAGATTGAGGAATGATGACTGAGGATTGACGACTGAGAATTGAGGATTGAGGATTGATGATTGAAGGTTGAGTATTGACGATTGAATATTGAGGATTGAGGATTGAGGATTGAGGATTGAGGATTGAGGATTGAGGATTGAAGATTGAGTATTGAGTATTGAAGGTTGAGGATTGTGGATTGAGGATTAAGGATTGAGGATTGAATATTGTAGATTGAGTATTGATACCTGAGGATTGAGGATTGAGGATTGAGGATTGAGGATTGAGGATTGAGGATTGAAGATTGACTATTGAGGATTGAAGATTGAGGGTTGAAGATTGCGTATTGATGATTGAATATTGAGGATTGAGGATTGAGGATTGAGGATTGAGGATTGAGGATTGAAGATTGAGTATTGATGATTGAATATTGAGGATTGAAGAATGAGGATTGAGGATTGACGATTGAGGATTGAGGATAGAGGATCTAGGATTGGAAATTGATTATTGAGTATTGAAGGCTGAGGATTGTGGATTGAGGATTGAGGATTGAGGATTGAGGATTGAGGATTGAGGATTGAGGATTGAGGATTGAGGATTGAGGATTGAGGATCGAAGATTGAGTATTGATGATTGAATATTGAGGATTGAGGATTGAGGTTTGCGGATTGAGGATTGAGGATTGAGGATTGAGGATTGAGTATTGAAGATTGAGTATTGATGCCTGAGGATTGAGGATCGAGGATTGAGGATTGAGGATTGGAGATTGACTATTGAGGATTGAAGATTGAGGATTGAGGATTGAGGATTGAGAATTGAGAATTGAGTATGAGGACTGAGGGTTGAGGATTGAGGTTTGAGGAATGAGGACTGAGGGTTGGGGAATGAGGATTGAGGATTGAGGATTGAGGATTGAGCATTGAAGGTTGAGTATTGATGCCTGAGGATTGAGGATTGAGGATTGATGATTGAGGATCGAGGATTGAAGATTGAGAATTGAGGATTGAAGATCGAGGATTGTGGATTGAGGATTGAGGATGGAGGATGAGGGCTGAGGGTTGAGGATTGAGGATTGAGAAATGAGGGTTGAGGATTGAGGATTGAAATTGAGGATTGGGTATTGAGGATTGAAGAATGAGGATTGAGGAATTAGGATTGAGGATTGAGGATTGAGGATTGAAGATTGAGGATTGGGTATTGAGGGTTGAAGAATGAGGATTGAGGATTGAGGATTGAGGATTGAGGATTGAAGATTGAGTGTTGAGGATTGAAGATTGAGGATTGAGGATTGAGGATTGAGGATTGAGGATTGAAGATTGAGTATTGAGGATTGAAGATTGAGGATTGAGTATTGAGGATTGTGGATTCAGGGTTGAAGATTGAGGATTGAGGATTGAGGATTGAGGATTGAGGATTGCGGATTGAAGATTGAGGATTGGGTATTTAGGATTGAAGAATGAGGATTGAGGATTGAGGTTTGAGGATTGAGGATTGAAGATTGAGTATTGATGATTGAATATTGAGGGTTGAGGATTGAGGAACGAGGATTGAGGATTGAGGATTGAGGACTAAGGATTGACGATTGAGTATTGAAGATTGAGGATTTATGACTGAGGATTGACGACTGAGAATTGAGGATTGAGGATTGATGATTGAAGATTGAGTATTGAGGATTGAATATTGAGGATTGAGGATTGAGGATTGAGGATTGAGGATTGAGGATTGAGGATTGAAGATTGAGTATTGAGTATAGAAGGTTGAGGATTGTGGATTGAGGATTAAGGATTGTGGATTGAATATTGTAGATTGAGTATTGATGCCTGAGGATTGAGGATTGAGGATTGAGGATTGATGCCTGAGGATTGAGTATCGAGGATTGAGGATTGAGGATTGGAGATTCATTATTGAGGATTGAAGATTGAGGATTGAGGATTGAGGATTGAGAATTGAGAATTGAGTATGAGGACTGAAGGTTGAGGATTGAGGTTTGAGGACTGAGGATTGAGTGTTGGGTAATGATGATTGAGGATTGAGGATTGAGCATTGAAGATTGAGTATTGATGCCTGAGGATTGAGGATTGAGGATTGATGATTGAGGATCGAGGATTGAAGATTGAGAATTGAGGATTGAGGATTGAGGATTGAGGATTGGGTATTGAGGATTGAGGAATGAGGATTGAGGATTGAGGTTTGAGGATTGAGGATTGCAGATTGAGTGTTGAGGATAGAAGGTTGAGGATTGAGGATTGAGGATTGAGGAATGACGATTGAAGGCTGAGTATTGAGGATTGAAGATTGAGGATAGAGTATTGTGTACTGAGGATGGAGGATGATGGCTGAGGGCTGAGGATTGAGGATTGAGAAATGAGGATTGCGGTTTGAGGATTGAAATTGAGGATTGGGTATTGACGATTGAAGAATGAGGGTTGAGGAATTAGGATTGAGGATTGAGGATTGAGGATTGAAGATTGAGGGTTGGGTATTGAGGATAGAAGAATGAGGATTGAGGATTGAGGATAGAGGATTGAGGATTGAAGATTGAGTGTTGAGGATTGAAGATTGAGGATTGAGGATTGAGGATTGAGGATTGAAGATTGAGTATTGAGGATTGAAGATTGAGGATTCAGTATTGAGGATTGAGGATTCAGGGTTGAAGATTGAGGATTGAGGATTGAGGATTGAGGATTGAGGATTGAGGATTGAAGATTGAATATTGATGATTGAATATTGATGATTGAATATTGAGGACTGAGGATTGAGGGTTGTGGATTGAGGAAGAGGATTGAATATTTATGTTTGAGGTCTGAGGATTGAGAATTGAGGATTGAGGATTGAGGATTGAAGATTGAGGATTGGGTATTTAGGATTGAAGAATGAGGATTGAGGATTGAGGTTTGAGGATTGAGGATTGAAGATTGAGTATTGATGATTGAATATTGAGGATTGAGGATTGAGGTTTGAGGATTGAGGATGAAGACTGAGGGTTGAGGATTGAGGTTTGAGGAACGAGGATTGAGGTTGAGGATTGAGGACTAAGGATTGACGATTGAGTATTGAAGATTGAGGATTGATGACTGAGGATTGACGACTGAGAATTGAGGATTGAGGATTGCTGTTTGAAGACTGAGTATTGAGGACTGAATATTGCGGATTCAGGATTGAGGATTGAGGATTGAGGATTGAGGATTGAGGATTGAGGATTGAGGATTGAGGATTAAGGATTGAGGATTGAGGATTGAGGATTGAGAATTGAGGATTGAGGATTGAGGATTGAAGATTGAGTATTGATGATTGAATATTGAGGATTGAGGATTGAGGATTGAGGATTGAAGATTGAGTATTGAGGATTGAAGATTGAGGATTGAGTATTGAGGATTGAGGATTCAGGGTTGAAGATTGAGGATTGAGGATTGAGGATTGAGGATTGAGGATTGAGGATTGGGTGTTTAGTATTGAAGAATGAGGATTGAGGATTGAGGTTTGAGGATTGAGGATTGAAGATTGAGTATTGATGATTGAATATTGAGGGTTGAGGATTGAGGTTTGAGGATTGAGGATGATGACTGAGGGTTGAGGATTGAGGTTTGAGGAACGAGGATCGAGGATTGAGGATTGAGGACTAAGGATTGACGATTGAGTATTGAAGATTGAGGATTGATGACTGAGGATTGACGACTGAGAATTGAGGATTGAGGATTGATGATTGAAGATTGAGTATTGAGGATTGAATACTGAGGATTGAGGATTGAGGATTGAGGATTGAGGATTGAGGATTGAGGATTGAAGATTGAGTATTGAGTATTGAAGGTTGAGGATTGTGGATTGAGGATTAAGTATTGTGGATTGAATATTGTAGATTGAGTTTTGATGCCTGAGGATTGAGGATTGAGTATTGTGGATTGAATATAGTAGATTGAGTATTGATGCCTGAGGATTGAGGATTGAGGATTGAGGATTGAGGATTGAGGATTGAAAGTTGAGTATTGAGGATTGAAGATTGAGTATTCAAGATTGAGTATTGATGATTGAATATTGAGGATTGAGGATTGAGGATTGGGTATTGAGGATTGAGTAATGAGGATCGAAGATTGAGTATTGAGGATTGAAGATTGAGGATAGAGGATTGAGTACTGAGGATGGAGGATGAAGGCTGAGGGTTGAAGATTGAGGATTGAGAAATGAGGATTGAGGATTGAGGATTGAAATTGAGGATTGGGTATTGAGGATTGAAGAATGAGGATTGAGGAATTAGGATTGAGGATTGAGGATTGAGGATTGAAGATTGAGGATTGGGTATTGAGGATTGAAGAATGAGGATTGAGGATTGAGGATTGGGGATTGAGGATTGAAGATTAGTGTTGAGGATTGAAGATTGAGGATTGAGGATTGAGGATTGAGGATTGAGGATTGAAGATTGGGTATTGAGGATTGAAGATTGAGGATTGAGTATTGAGGATTGAGGATTCAGGATTGAAAATTGAGGATTGAGGATCGAGGATTGAGGATTGAGGATTGAGGATTGAAGATTGAATATTGATGATTGAATATTGAGGACTGAGGATTGAGGGTTGTGGATTGAGGACGAGGGCTGAGGGTTGAATATTGATGTTTGAGATCTGAGTATTAAGGATTGAGGATTGAGAATTGAGGATTGAGGATTGAGGATTGAAGATTGAGGATTGGGTATTTAGGATTGAAGAATGAGAATTGAGGATTGAGGTTTGAGGATTGAGGATTGATGATTGAGTGTTGTCGACTGAATATTGAGGATTGAGGATTGAGGTTTGAGGATTGAGGACGAGGACTGACGGTTGAGGATTGAGGTTAGAGGATTGAGGATTGGGGATTGAGGGCTGAGGATTGAGGATTGAGGATTGAGGATTGAGCATTGAGGATTGAAGATTGATGACTGGGGATTGAGGATTGAATATTGAGGATTAACGATTGAAGATTGGGGATTGAGGATCTAGGATCGGAGATTGATTATTGAGGATTGAAGATTGAGGATTGACGATTGAGGATTGAGAATTGAGAATTGAGGATGAGGACTGAGGGTTGAGGATTGAGGTTTGAGGAATGAGGATTGATGATTGAGGATTGAGGATTGAGGATTGAGGATTGAGGATTGAGGATTGAGTATTGAAGATTGAGTATTGATACCTGAGGATTGAGGATTGAGGATTGAGGATTGAGGATTGAGGATTGAGGATGGAAGATTTAGTATTGGGGATTGAAGATTGAGGATTGAGGATTGAGGATTGAGGATGGAGAATGAGGACTGACGGTTGAGGATTGAGGTTTGAGGATTGAAGATTGAGGACTGAGGACTGAGGATTGAGGATTGAGGATATAGCATTGAGGATTGAAGATTGAGTACTGGGGATTCGGGATTGCAGATTGAGGATTAAGGATTGAAGATTGAGTATTGAGGATTGAAGATAGAGGATTGAGTATTGAGGATTGAGGATTCAGGGTTGAAAATTGAGGATTGAGGATTGAGGATTGAGGATTGAGGATTGAGGATTGAGGATTGAAGATTGAATATTGATGATTGAATATTGAGGACTGAGGATTGTGGGTTGTGGATTGAGGACGAGGACTGAGGGTTGAATATTGATGTTTGAGGTCTGAGGATTAAGGATTGAGGATTGAGAATTGAGGATTGAGGATTGAGGATTGGAAATTGAGGATTGGGTATTTAGGATTGAAGAATGAGTATTGAGGATTGAGGTTTGAGGATTGAGGATTGAAGATTGGGTATTGATGATTGAATATTGAGGATTGATGATTGAGGTTTGAGGATTGAGGACGAGGACTGACGGTTGAGGATTGAGGTTTGAGGATTAAGGATTGGGGATTGAGGACTGAGGATTGAGGATTGAGGATTGAGCATTGAGGATTGAAGATTGATGACTGGGGATTGAGGATTGAAGATTGAGGATGAAGACTGAGGGTTGAGGATTGAGGTTTGAGGAACGAGGATCGAGGATTGAGGATTGAGGATTAAGGATTGACGATTGAGTATTGAAGATTGAGGATTGATGACTGAGGATTGACAACTGATAATTGAGGATTGAGGATTGATGATTGAAGATTGAGTATTGAGGATTGAATATTGAGGATTGAGGATTGAGGATTGAGGATTGAGGATTGAGGATTGAGGATTGAAGATTGAGTATTGAGTATTGAAGGTTGAGGATTGTGGATTGAGGATTAAGGATTGTGGATTGAATATTGTAGATTGAGTATTGATGCCTGAGGATTGAGGATTGAGGATTGTGGAATGAATATTGTAGATTGAGTATTGGTGCCTGAGGATTGAGGATTGAGGATTGAGGATTGAGGATTGAGGATTGAAGGTTGAGTATTGAGGATTGAAGATTGAGGATTCAAGATTGAGTATTGATGATTGAATATTGAGGATTGAGGATTGAGGATTGAGGATTGAGGATTGGGTATTGAGGATTGAGTAATGAGGATTGAGGATTGAGGTTTGAGTATTGGGGATTGCAGATTGAGTATTGGCGATTGAAGATTGAGGATTGAGGATTGAGGATTGAGGAATGAGGATTGAGTACTGAGGATGGAGGATGAGGGCTGAGGGTTGAAGATTGAGGATTGAGAAATGAGGATTGAGGATTGAGGATTGAAATTGAGGATTGGGTATTGAGGATTGAAGAATGAGGATTGAGGAATTAGGATTGAGGATTGAGGATTGAGGATTGAAGATTGAGGATTGGGTATTGAGGATTGAAGAATGAGGATTGAGGATTGAGGATTGGGGATTGAGGATTGAAGATTAGTGTTGAGGATTGAAGATCGAGGATTGAGGATTGAGGATTGAGGATTGAGGATTGAAGATTGGGTATTGAGGATTGAAGATTCAGGATTGAGTATTGATGATTGAATATTGAGGATTGAGGATTGAGGTTTGAGGATTGAGGACGAGGAGTGACGGTAGAGGATTTAGGTTTGAGGATTGAGGATTGAGGAACGAGGATTGAGGATGAGTGCTAAGGGTCGGGGATTGAGGTTCGACGACTGAGGACTGAGGATTGAGGATTGAGAATTGAGGATTGATGTTTGAGGATTGAAGATTGAGGATTGAGGATTGAGGATTGAGGTATGAGGATTGAAGATTGAGTATTGAGGATTGAAGATTGAGGATAGAGGATTGAGTACTGAGGATGGAGGATGAGGGCTGAGGGTTGAGGGTTGAGGATTGAGAAATGAGGATTGAGGATTGAGGATAGAAATTGAGGATTGGGTATTGAGGATTGAAGAATGAGGATTGAGGAATTAGGATTGAGGATTGAGGATTGAGGACTGAAGATTGAGGATTGGGTATTGAGGATTGAAGAATGAGGATTGAGGATTGAGGATTGAGGATTGAGGATTGAAGATTGAGTGTTGAGGATTGAAAATTGAGGATTGAGGATTGACGATTGAGGATTGAGGATTGAAGATTGAGTATTGAGGATTGAAGATTGAGGATTGAGTATTGAGGATTCAGGGTTGAAGACTGAGGATTGAGGATTGAGGATTGAGGATTGAGGATTGAGGATTGAAGATTGAATATTTATGATTGAATATTGAGGACTGAGGATTGAGGGTTGTGGATTGAGGACGAGGTCTGAGGGTTGAATATTGATGTTTGAGGTCTGAGGATTTAGGATTGAGGATTGAGAATTGAGGATTGAGGATTGAGGATTGAAGATTAAGGATTGGGTATTTAGGATTGAAGAATGTGGATTGAGGATTGAGGTTTGAGTATTGTGGATTGAAGATAGAGTATTGATGATTGAATATTGAGGATTGAGGATTGAGGTTTGAGGATTGAGGATGAAGACTGAGGGTTGAGGATTGAGGTTTGAGGAACGATGATTCAGGATTGAGGATTGAGGACTAAGGATTGACGATTGAGTATTGAAGATTGAGGATTGATGACTGAGGATTGACGGCTGAGAATTGAGGATTGAGGATTGATGATTGAAGATTGAGTATTGAGGATTGAATATTGCGGATTGAGGATTGAGGATTGAGGATTGAGGATTGAGGATTGAGGATTGAGGATTGAGGATTAAGGATTGAGGATTGAGGATTGAGGATTGAGAATTGAGGATTGAGGATTGACGATTGAAGATTGAGTATTGATGATTGAATATTGAGGATTGAGGTTTGAGGATTGAGGATTGAAGATTGAGTATTGTGGATTGAAGATTGAGGATTGAGTATTGAGGATTGAGGATTCAGGGTTGAAGATTGAGGATTGAGGATTGAGGATTGAGGATTGAGGATTGAGTATTGGGTGTTTAGTATTGAAGAATGAGGATTGAGGATTGAGGTTTGAGGATTGAGGATTGAAGATTGAGTATTGATGATTGAATATTGAGGGTTGAGGATTGAGGTTTGAGGATTGAGGATGAAGACTGACGGTTGAGGATTGAGGTTTGAGGAACGAGGATCGAGGATTGAGGATTGAGGACTAAGGATTGACGATTGAGTATTGAAGATTGAGGATTGATGACTGAGGCTTGACGACTGAGAATTGAGGATTGAGGATTGATGATTGAAGATTGAGTATTGAGGATTGAATATTGAGGATTGAGGATTGAGGATTGAGGATTGAGGATTGAGGATTGGGGATTGAGGATTGAAGATTGAGTATTTAGTATTGAAGGTTGAGGATTGTGGATTGAGGATTAAGGATTGTGGATTGAATATTGTAGATTGAGTTTTGATGCCTGAGGATTGAGGATTGAGGATTGTGGATTGAATATTGTAGATTGAGTACTGATGCCTGAGGATTGAGGATTGAGGATTGAGGATTGAGGATTGAGGATTGAGGATTGAGGATTGAGGATTGAGGATTGAAGATTGGGTATTGAGGATTGAAGATTGAGGATTGAGTATTGAGGATTGAGGATTCACGATTGAAAATTGAGGATTGGGGATCGAGGATTGAGGATTGAGGATTGAGGATTGAAGATTGAATATTGATGATTGAATATTGAGGACTGAGGATTGAGGATTGAGAATTGAGAATTGAGGATGAGGACTGAGGGTTGAGGATTGAGGTTTGAGGAATGAGGATTGATGGTTGAGGATTGAGGATAGAGGATTGAGGATTGAGGATTGAGTATTGAAGATTGAGTATTGATGCCTGAGGCTTGAGGATTGAGGATTGAGTATTGAGGATTGAGGATTGAAGATTGAGTATTGGGGATTGAAGGTTGAGGATTGAGGATTGAGTATTGAGGATTGAGGATTGAGGATCTAGGATTGGAAATTGATTATTGAGTATTGAAGGCTGAGGATTGTGGATTGAGGATTGAGGATTGAGGATTGAGGATTGAGGATTGAGGATTGAGGATTGAGGATTGAGGATTGAGGATTGAGGATCGAAGATTGAGTATTGATGATTGAATATTGATGATTGAGGATTGAGGTTTGAGGATTGAGGATTGAGGATTGAGGATTGAGGATTGAGTATTGAAGATTGAGTATTGATGCCTGAGGATTGAGGATCGAGGATTGAGGATTGAGGATTGGAGATTGACTATTGAGGATTGAAGATTGAGGATTGAGGATTGAGGATTGAGAATTGAGAATTGAGTATGAGGACTGAGGGTTGAGGATTGAGGTTTGAGGAATGAGGACTGAGGGTTGGGGAATGAGGATTGAGGATTCAAGATTGAGGATTGAGCATTGAAGGTTGAGTATTGATGCCTGAGGATTGGGGATTGAGGATTGATGATTGAGGATCGAGGATTGAAGATTGAGAATTGAGGATTGAAGATCGAGGATTGTGGATTGAGGATTGAGGATGGAGGATGAGGGCTGAGGGTTGAGGATTGAGGATTGAGAAATGAGGATTGAGGATTGAGGATTGAAATTGAGAATTGGGTATTGAGGATTGAAGAATGAGGATTGAGGAATTAGGATTGAGGATTGAGGATTGAGGATTGAAGATTGAGGATTGGGTATTGAGGGTTGAAGAATGAGGATTGAGGATTGAGGATTGAGGATTGAGGATTGAGGATTGAAGATTGAGTGTTGAGGATTGAAGATTGAGGATTGAGGATTGAGGATTGAGGATTGAGGGTTGAAGATTGAGTATTGAGGATTGAAGATTGAGGATTGAGTATTGAGGATTGTGGATTCAGGGTTGAAGATTGAGGATTGAGGATTGAGGATTGAGGATTGAGGATTGCGGATTGAAGATTGATGATTGGGTATTTAGGATTGAAGAATGAGGATTGAGGATTGAGGTCTGAGGATTGAGGATTGAAGATTGAGTATTGATGATTGAATATTGAGGGTTGAGGATTGAGGTTTGAGTATGGAGGATGAAGACTGAGGGTTGAGGATTGAGGTTTGAGGAACGAGGATTGAGGATTGACGATTGAGGACTAATGATTGACGATTGAGTATTGAAGATTGAGGATTGATGACTGAGGATTGACGACTGAGAATTGAGGATTGAGGATTGATGATTGAAGATTGAGTATTGATGATTGAATATTGATGATTGAGGATTGAGGTTTGAGGATTGAGGATTGAGGATTGAGAATTGAGGATTGAGTATTGAAGATTGAGTATTGATGCCTGAGGCTTGAGGATTGAGGATTGAGTATTGAGGATAGAGGATTGAAGATTGAGTATTGGGGATTGAAGATTGAGGATTGAGGATTGAGGATTGAGGTTGGAGAATGAGGACTGACGGTTGAAGATTGAGGTTTGAGGATTGAAGATTGAGGTCTGAGGACTGAGGATTGAGGATTGAGGATTGAGCATTGAGGATTGAAGATTGAGTACTGGGGATTGGGGATTGAAGATTGAGGATTAAGGATTGAAGATTGAGTATTGATGATTGAATATTGAGGATTGAGGATTGAGGTTTGAGGATTGAGGATTGATGTTTGAGGATTGAAGATTGAGGATTGGGGATTGAGGATTGAGGAATGAGGATTGAAGATTGAGTATTGAGGATTGAAGATTGAGGATAGAGGATTGAGTACTGAGGATGGACGTTGAGGGCTGAGGGTTGAGGGTTGAGGATTGAGAAATGAGGATTGAGGATTGAGGATAGAAATTGAGGATTGGGTATTGAGGATTGAAGAATGAGGATTGAGGAATTAGGATTGAGGATTGAGGATTGAGGGCTGAAGATTGAGGATTGGGTATTGAGGATTGAAGAATGAGGATTGAGGATTGAGAATTGAGGATTGAGGATTGAAGATTGAGTGTTGAGGATTGAAAATTGAGGATTGAGGATTGACGATTGAGGATTGAGGATTGAAGATTGAGTATTGAGGATTGAAGATTGAGGATTGAGTATTGAGGATTCAGGGTTGAAGACTGAGGATTGAGGATTGAGGATTGAGGGTTGAGGATTGAGGAATGAAGATTGAATATTTATGATTGAATATTGAGGACTGAGGATTGAGGTTTGAGGATTGAGGATTGAAGATTGAGTATTGATGATTGAATATTGAGGGTTGAGGATTGAGGTTTGAGGATTGAGGATGAAGACTGACGGTTGAGGATTGAGGTTTGAGGAACGAGGATCGAGGATTGAGGATTGAGGACTAAGGATTGACGATAGAGTATTGAAGATTGAGGATTGATGACTGAGGCTTGACGACTGAGAATTGAGGATTGAGGATTGATGATTGAAGATTGAGTATTGAGGATTGAATATTGAGGATTGAGGATTGAGGATTGAGGATTGAGGATTGAGGATTGGGGATTGAGGATTGAAGATTGAGTATTTAGTATTGAAGGTTGAGGATTGTGGATTGAGGATTAAGGATTGTGGATTGAATATTGTAGATTGAGTTTTGATGCCTGAGGATTGAGGATTGAGGATTGTGGATTGAATATTGTAGATTGAGTACTGATGCCTGAGGATTGAGGATTGAGGATTGAGGATTGAGGATTGAGGATTGAGGATTGAGGATTGAGGATTGAGGATTGAAGATTGGGTATTGAGGATTGAAGATTGAGGATTGAGTATTGAGGATTGAGGATTCACGATTGAAAATTGAGGATTGGGGATCGAGGATTGAGGATTGAGGATTGAGGATTGAAGATTGAATATTGATGATTGAATATTGAGGACTGAGGATTGAGGATTGAGAATTGAGAATTGAGGATGAGGACTGAGGGTTGAGGATTGAGGTTTGAGGAATGAGGATTGATGGTTGAGGATTGAGGATAGAGGATTGAGGATTGAGGATTGAGTATTGAAGATTGAGTATTGATGCCTGAGGCTTGAGGATTGAGGATTGAGTATTGAGGATTGAGGATTGAAGATTGAGTATTGGGGATTGAAGGTTGAGGATTGAGGATTGAGTATTGAGGATTGAGGATTGAGGATCTAGGATTGGAAATTGATTATTGAGTATTGAAGGCTGAGGATTGTGGATTGAGGATTGAGGATTGAGGATTGAGGATTGAGGATTGAGGATTGAGGATTGAGGATTGAGGATTGAGGATTGAGGATCGAAGATTGAGTATTGATGATTGAATATTGATGATTGAGGATTGAGGTTTGAGGATTGAGGATTGAGGATTGAGGATTGAGGATTGAGTATTGAAGATTGAGTATTGATGCCTGAGGATTGAGGATCGAGGATTGAGGATTGAGGATTGGAGATTGACTATTGAGGATTGAAGATTGAGGATTGAGGATTGAGGATTGAGAATTGAGAATTGAGTATGAGGACTGAGGGTTGAGGATTGAGGTTTGAGGAATGAGGACTGAGGGTTGGGGAATGAGGATTGAGGATTCAAGATTGAGGATTGAGCATTGAAGGTTGAGTATTGATGCCTGAGGATTGGGGATTGAGGATTGATGATTGAGGATCGAGGATTGAAGATTGAGAATTGAGGATTGAAGATCGAGGATTGTGGATTGAGGATTGAGGATGGAGGATGAGGGCTGAGGGTTGAGGATTGAGGATTGAGAAATGAGGATTGAGGATTGAGGATTGAAATTGAGAATTGGGTATTGAGGATTGAAGAATGAGGATTGAGGAATTAGGATTGAGGATTGAGGATTGAGGATTGAAGATTGAGGATTGGGTATTGAGGGTTGAAGAATGAGGATTGAGGATTGAGGATTGAGGATTGAGGATTGAGGATTGAAGATTGAGTGTTGAGGATTGAAGATTGAGGATTGAGGATTGAGGATTGAGGATTGAGGGTTGAAGATTGAGTATTGAGGATTGAAGATTGAGGATTGAGTATTGAGGATTGTGGATTCAGGGTTGAAGATTGAGGATTGAGGATTGAGGATTGAGGATTGAGGATTGCGGATTGAAGATTGATGATTGGGTATTTAGGATTGAAGAATGAGGATTGAGGATTGAGGTCTGAGGATTGAGGATTGAGGATTGAGTATTGATGATTGAATATTGAGGGTTGAGGATTGAGGTTTGAGTATGGAGGATGAAGACTGAGGGTTGAGGATTGAGGTTTGAGGAACGAGGATTGAGGATTGACGATTGAGGACTAATGATTGACGATTGAGTATTGAAGATTGAGGATTGATGACTGAGGATTGACGACTGAGAATTGAGGATTGAGGATTGATGATTGAAGATTGAGTATTGATGATTGAATATTGATGATTGAGGATTGAGGTTTGAGGATTGAGGATTGAGGATTGAGAATTGAGGATTGAGTATTGAAGATTGAGTATTGATGCCTGAGGCTTGAGGATTGAGGATTGAGTATTGAGGATAGAGGATTGAAGATTGAGTATTGGGGATTGAAGATTGAGGATTGAGGATTGAGGATTGAGGTTGGAGAATGAGGACTGACGGTTGAGGATTGAGGTTTGAGGATTGAAGATTGAGGTCTGAGGACTGAGGATTGAGGATTGAGGATTGAGCATTGAGGATTGAAGATTGAGTACTGGGGATTGGGGATTGAAGATTGAGGATTAAGGATTGAAGATTGAGTATTGATGATTGAATATTGAGGATTGAGGAT
Organism: Calliopsis andreniformis; assembly: GCF_051401765.1. NCBI lineage: Eukaryota > Metazoa > Arthropoda > Insecta > Hymenoptera > Andrenidae > Calliopsis > Calliopsis andreniformis. The sequence continues at coordinate 2,240,767 of NW_027480480.1, forward strand.
TGAGGTTTGAGGATTGAGGATTGATGTTTGAGGATTGAAGATTGAGGATTGGGGATTGAGGATTGAGGAATGAGGATTGAAGATTGAGTATTGAGGATTGAAGATTGAGGATAGAGGATTGAGTACTGAGGATGGACGTTGAGGGCTGAGGGTTGAGGGTTGAGGATTGAGAAATGAGGATTGAGGATTGAGGATAGAAATTGAGGATTGGGTATTGAGGATTGAAGAATGAGGATTGAGGAATTAGGATTGAGGATTGAGGATTGAGGGCTGAAGATTGAGGATTGGGTATTGAGGATTGAAGAATGAGGATTGAGGATTGAGAATTGAGGATTGAGGATTGAAGATTGAGTGTTGAGGATTGAAAATTGAGGATTGAGGATTGACGATTGAGGATTGAGGATTGAAGATTGAGTATTGAGGATTGAAGATTGAGGATTGAGTATTGAGGATTCAGGGTTGAAGACTGAGGATTGAGGATTGAGGATTGAGGGTTGAGGATTGAGGAATGAAGATTGAATATTTATGATTGAATATTGAGGACTGAGGATTGAGGGTTGTGGATTGAGGACGAGGACTGAGGGTTGAATATTGATGTTTGAGGTCTGAGGATTAAGGATTGAGGATTGAGAATTGAGGATTGAGGATTGAGGATTGAAGATTAAGGATTGGGTATTTAGGATTGAAGAATGTGGATTGAGGATTGAGGTTTGAGGATTGGGGATTGAAGATTGAGTATTGATGATTGAATATTGAGGATTGAGGATTGAGGTTTGAGGATTGAGGATGAAGACTGAGGGTTGAGGATTGAGGTTTGAGGAACGATGATTGAGGATTGAGGATTGAGAACTAAGGATTGACGATTGAGTATTGAAGATTGAGGATTGATGACTGAGGATTGACGACTGGGAATTGAGGATTGAGGATTGATGATTGAAGATTGAGTATTGAGGATTGAATATTGCGAATTGAGGATTGAGGATTGAGGATTGAGGATTGAGGATTGAGGATTGAGGATTGCGGATTGAGGATTGAGGATTGAGGATTGAAGATTGAGTATTGATGATTGAATATTGAGGATTGAGGATTGAGGATTGAGGATTGAAGATTGAGTATTGAGGATTGAAGATTGAGGATTGAGTATTGAGGATTGAGGATTCAGGGTTGAATATTGAGGATTGAGGATTGAGGATTGAGGATTGAGGATTGAGGATTGGGTGTTTAGTATTGAAGAATGAGGATTGAGGATTGAGGTTTGAGGATTGAGGATTGAAGATTGAGTATTGATGATTGAATATTGAGGGTTGAGGATTGAGGTTTGAGGATTGAGGATGAAGACTGAGGGTTGAGGATTGAGGTTTGAGGAACGAGGATCGAGGATTGAGGATTGAGGACTAAGGATTGACGATTGAGTATTGAAGATTGAGGATTGATGACTGAGGATTGACAACTGATAATTGAGGATTGAGGATTGATGATTGAAGATTGAGTATTGAGGATTGAATATTGAGGATTGAGGATTGAGGATTGAGGATTGAGGATTGAGGATTGAGGATTGAAGATTGAGTATTGAGTATTGAAGGTTGAGGATTGTGGATTGAGGATTATGGATTGTGGATTGAATATTGTAGATTGAGTATTGATGCCTGAGGATTGAGGATTGAGGATTGTGGATTGAATATTGTAGATTGAGTATTGGTGCCTGAGGATTGAGGATTGAGGATTGAGGATTGAGGATTGAGGATTGAAGGTTGAGTATTGAGGATTGAAGATTGAGGATTCAAGATTGAGTATTGATGATTGAATATTGAGGATTGAGGATTGAGGATTGAGGATTGAGGATTGGGTATTGAGGATTGAGTAATGAGGATTGAGGATTGAGGTTTGAGTATTGGGGATTGCAGATTGAGTATTGGCGATTGAAGATTGAGGATTGAGGATTGAGGATTGAGGAATGAGGATTGAGTACTGAGGATGGAGGATGAGGGCTGAGGGTTGAAGATTGAGGATAGAGAAATGAGGATTGAGGATTGAGGATTGAAATTGAGGATTGGGTATTGAGGATTGAAGAATGAGGATTGAGGAATTAGGATTGAGGATTGAGGATTGAGGATTGAAGATTGAGGATTGGGTATTGAGGATTGAAGAATGAGGATTGAGGATTGAGGATTGGGGATTGAGGATTGAAGATTAGTGTTGAGGATTGAAGATCGAGGATTGAGGATTGAGGATTGAGGATTGAGGATTGAAGATTGGGTATTGAGGATTGAAGATTCAGGATTGAGTATTGATGATTGAATATTGAGGATTGAGGATTGAGGTTTGAGGATTGAGGACGAGGAGTGACGGTAGAGGATTTAGGTTTGAGGATTGAGGATTGAGGAACGAGGATTGAGGATGAGTTCTAAGGGTCGGGGATTGAGGTTCGACGACTGAGGACTGAGGATTGAGGATTGAGAATTGAGGATTGATGTTTGAGGATTGAAGATTGAGGATTGAGGATTGAGGATTGAGGTATGAGGATTGAAGATTGAGTATTGAGGATTGAAGATTGAGGATAGAGGATTGAGTACTGAGGATGGAGGATGAGGGCTGAGGGTTGAGGGTTGAGGATTGAGAAATGAGGATTGAGGATTGAGGATAGAAATTGAGGATTGGGTATTGAGGATTGAAGAATGAGGATTGAGGAATTAGGATTGAGGATTGAGGATTGAGGACTGAAGATTGAGGATTGGGTATTGAGGATTGAAGAATGAGGATTGAGGATTGAGGATTGAGGATTGACGATTGAAGATTGAGTGTTGAGGATTGAAAATTGAGGATTGAGGATTGACGATTGAGGATTGAGGATTGAAGATTGAGTATTGAGGATTGAAGATTGAGGATTGAGTATTGAGGATTCAGGGTTGAAGACTGAGGATTGAGGATTGAGGTTTGAGGATTGAGGATTGAGGATTGAAGATTGAATATTTATGATTGAATATTGAGGACTGAGGATTGAGGGTTGTGGATTGAGGACGAGGTCTGAGGGTTGAATATTGATGTTTGAGGTCTGAGGATTTAGGATTGAGGATTGAGAATTGAGGATTGAGGACTGAGGATTGAAGATTAAGGATTGGGTATTTAGGATTGAAGAATGTGGATTGAGGATTGAGGTTTGAGTATTGTGGATTGAAGATAGAGTATTGATGATTGAATATTGAGGATTGAGGATTGAGGTTTGAGGATTGAGGATGAAGACTGAGGGTTGAGGATTGAGGTTTGAGGAACGATGATTCAGGATTGAGGATTGAGGACTAAGGATTGACGATTGAGTATTGAAGATTGAGGATTGATGACTGAGGATTGACGACTGAGAATTGAGGATTGAGGATTGATGATTGAAGATTGAGTATTGAGGATTGAATATTGCGGATTGAGGATTGAGGATTGAGGATTGAGGATTGAGGATTGAGGATTGAGGATTGAGGATTAAGGATTGAGGATTGAGGATTGAGGATTGAGAATTGAGGATTGAGGATTGAGGATTGAAGATTGAGTATTGATGATTGAATATTGAGGATTGAGGATTGAGGATTGAGGATTGAAGATTGAGTATTGTGGATTGAAGATTGAGAATTGAGAATTGAGTATGAGGACTGAGGGTTGAGGATTGAGGTTTGAGGAATGAGGACTGAGGGTTGGGGAATGAGGATTGAGGATTCAAGATTGAGGATTGAGCATTGAGTATGAGGACTGAGGGTTGAGGATTGAGGTTTGAGGAATGAGGACTGAGGGTTGGGGAATGAGGATTGAGGATTCAAGATTGAGGATTGAGCATTGAAGGTTGAGTATTGATGCCTGAGGATTGGGGATTGAGGATTGATGATTGAGGATCGAGGATTGAAGATTGAGAATTGAGGATTGAAGATCGAGGATTGTGGATTGAGGATTGAGGATGGAGGATGAGGGCTGAGGGTTGAGGATTGAGGATTGAGAAATGAGGATTGAGGATTGAGGATTGAAATTGAGAATTGGGTATTGAGGATTGAAGAATGAGGATTGAGGAATTAGGATTGAGGATTGAGGATTGAGTATTGAAGATTGAGGATTGGGTATTGAGGGTTGAAGAATGAGGATTGAGGATTGAGGATTGAGGATTGAGGATTGAAGATTGAGTGTTGAGGATTGAAGATTGAGGATTGAGGATTGAGGATTGAGGATTGAGGGTTGAAGATTGAGTATTGAGGATTGAAGATTGAGGATTGAGTATTGAGGATTGTGGATTCAGGGTTGAAGATTGAGGATTGAGGATTGAGGATTGAGGATTGAGGATTGCGGATTGAAGATTGAGGATTGGGTATTTAGGATTGAAGAATGAGGATTGAGGATTGAGGTCTGAGGATTGAGGATTGAAGATTGAGTATTGATGATTGAATATTGAGGGTTGAGGATTGAGGTTTGAGTATGGAGGATGAAGACTGAGGGTTGAGGATTGAGGTTTGAGGAACGAGGATTGAGGATTGACGATTGAGGACTAATGATTGACGATTGAGTATTGAAGATTGAGGATTGATGACTGAGGATTGACGACTGAGAATTGAGGATTGAGGATTGATGATTGAAGATTGAGTATTGAGGATTGAATATTGAGGATTGAGGATTGAGTATTGAGGATTGAGGATTGAGGATTGAGGATTGAAGATTGAGTATTGAGTATTGAAGGTTGAGGATTGTGGATTGAGGATTAAGGATTGAAGATTGAGGATTGGGTATTGAGGATTGAAGAATGAGGATTGAGGACTGAGGATTGAGGATTGAGGATTGAAGATTGAGTGTTGAGGATTGAGGATTGAAGATTGAGGTTTGAAGATTGAGTATTGATGATTGAATATTGAGGATTGAGGATTGAGGATTGAGGATTGAGGATTGAGGATTGAGGATCTAGGATTGGAGATTGATTATTGAGTATAGATGGTTGAGGATTGTGGATTGAGGATTGAGGATTGAGGATTGAGGATTGAGGATTGAGGATTGAGAATTGAGGATTGAGGATTGAGGATTGAAGATTGAGTATTGATGATTGAATATTGAGGATTGAGGATTGAGGATTGAGGATTGAGGATTGAGGATTGAAGATTGAAGATTGAGTATTGAGGATTGAAGATTGAGGATTGAGTATTGAGGATTGAGGATTCAGGGTTGAAGATTGAGGATTGAGGGTTGAGGATTGAGGATTGAGGATTGAGGATTGAAGATTGAATATTGATGATTGAATATTGAGGACTGAAGATTGAGGGTTGTGGATTGAGGACGAGGACTGAGGGTTGAATTTTGACGTTTGAGGTCTGAGGATTAAGGATTGAGGATTGAGAATTGAGTATTGAGGATTGAGGATTGAAGATTGAGGATTGGGTATTTAGGATTGAAGAATGAGGATTGAGGATTGAGGTTTTAGGATTGAGGATTGAAGATTGAGTATTGATGATTGAATATTGAGGATTGAGGAATGAGGTTTGAGGATTGAGGATGAAGTCTGAGGGTTGAGGATTGAGGTTTGAGGAACGAGGATTGAGGATTGATGATTGAGGACTAAGGATTGACGATTGAGTATTGAAGATTGAGGAATGATGACTGAGGATTGACGACTGAGAATTGAGGATTGAGGATTGATGATTGAAGGTTGAATATTGAGGATTGAATATTGAGGATTGAGGATTGAGGATTGAGGATTGAGGATTGAGGATTGAGGATTGAAGATTGAGTATTGAGTATTGAAGGTTGAGGATTGTGGATTGAGGATTAAGGATTGAGGATTGAATATTGTAGATTGAGTATTGATACCTGAGGATTGAGGATTGAGGATTGAGGATTGAGGATTGAGGATTGAGGATTGAAGATTGACTATTGAGGATTGAAGATTGAGGGTTGAAGATTGCGTATTGATGATTGAATATTGAGGATTGAGGATTGAGGATTGAGGATTGAGGATTGAGGATTGAGGATTGAATATTGAGTATTGATGATTGAATATTGAGGATTGAAGAATGAGGATTGAGGATTGACGATTGAGGATTGAGGATAGAGGATCTAGGATTGGAAATTGATTATTGAGTATTGAAGGCTGAGGATTGTGGATTGAGGATTGAGGATTGAGCATTGAGGACTGAGGATTGAGGATTGAGGATTGAGGATTGAGGATTGAGGATTGAGGATTGAGGATCGAAGATTGAGTATTGATGATTGAATATTGAGGATTGAGTATTGAGGTTTGAGGATTGAGGATTGAGGATTGAGGATTGAGGATTGAGTATTGAAGATTGAGTATTGATGCCTGAGGATTGAGGATCGAGGATTGAGGATTGAGGATTGGAGATTGACTATTGAGGATTGAAGATTGAGGATTGAGGATTGAGGATTGAGAATTGAGAATTGAGTATGAGGACTGAGGGTTGAGGATTGAGGTTTGAGGAATGAGGACTGATGGTTGGGGAATGATGATTGAGGATTGAGGATTGAGGATTGAGCATTGAAGGTTGAGTATTGATGCCTGAGGACTGAGGATTGAGGATTGATGATTGAGGATCGAGGATTGAAGATTGAGAATTGAGGATTGAAGATCGAGGATTGTGGATTGAGGATTGAGGATGGAGGATGAGGGCTGAGGGTTGAGGATTGAGGATTGAGAAATGAGGATTGAGGATTGAGGATTGAAATTGAGGATTGTGTATTGAGGATTGAAGAATGAGGATTGAGGAATTAGGATTGAGGATTGAGGAACGAGGTTTGAGGATTGAGGATTGAGGTCTAAGGATTGACGATTGAGTATTGAAGATTGAGGATTGATGACTGAGGATTGACGACTGAGAATTGAGGATTGAGGATTGCTGATTGAAGATTGAGTATTGAGGATTGAATATTGCGGATTGAGGATTGAGGATTGAGGATTGAGGATTGAGGATTGAGGATTGAGTATTGAGGATTAAGGATTGAGGATTGAGTATTGAGGATTGAGAATTGAGGATTGAGGATTGAGGATTGAAGATTGAGTATTGATGATTGAATATTGAGGATTGAGGATTGAGGATTGAGGATTGAAGATTGAGTATTGAGGATTGAAGATTGAGGATTGAGTATTGCGGATTGAGGATTCAGGGTTGAAGATTGAGGATTGAGGATTGAGGATTCAGGATTGAGGATTGAGGATTGGGTGTTTAGTATTGAAGAATGAGGATTGAGGATTGAGGTTTGAGGATTGAGGATTGAAGATTGAGTATTGATGATTGAATATTGAGGGTTGAGGATTAAGGTTTGAGGATTGAGGATGAAGACTGAGGGTTGAGGATTGAGGTTTGAGGAACGAGGATCGAGGATTGAGGATTGAGGACTAAGGATTGACGATTGAGTATTGAAGATTGAGGATTGATGACTGAGGATTGACGACTGAGAATTGAGGATTGAGGATTGATGATTGAAGATTGAGTATTGAGGATTGAATATTGATGACTGGGGATTGAGGATTGAAGATTGAGGATTAACGATTGAAGGTTGGGGATTGAGGACCTAGGATCGGAGATTGATTATTGAGGATTGAAGATTGAGGATTGAGGATTGAGGATTGAGAATTGAGAATTGAGGATGAGGACTGAGGGTTGAGGACTGAGGTTTGAGGAATGAGGATTGATGGTTGAGGATTGAGGATAGAGGATTGAGGATTGAGGATTGAGTATTGAAGATTGAGTATTGATGCCTGAGGCTTGAGGATTGAGGATTGAGTATTGAGGATTGAGGATTGAAGATTGAGTATTGGGGATTGAAGATTGAGGATTGAGGATTGAGGATTGAGGTTGGAGAATGAGGACTGACGGTTGAGGATTGAGGTTTGAGGATTGAAGATTGAGGTCTGAGGACTGAGGATTGAGGATTGAGGATTGAGCATTGAGGATTGAAGATTGAGTACTGGGGATTGGGGATTGAAGATTGAGTATTAAGGATTGAAGATTGGGGATTGAGGACCTAGAATTGGAGATTGATTATTGAGGACTGAAGATTGAGGATTGAGAATTGAGGATTGAGAATTGAGAATTGAGTATGAGGACTGAGGGTTGAGGATTGAGGTTTGAGGAATGAGGATTGAGGGTTGAGGATTGAGGATTGAGGATTGCGGATTGAAGATTGAGTATTGATGATTGAATATTGAGGATTGAGGATTGAGGTTTGAGGATTGAGGATTGAGGAGTGAGGATTGAGGGTTGAGGATTGAAGATTGAGTATTGATGATTGAATATTGAGGATTGATGATTGAGGTTTGAGGATTGAGGACGAGGACTGACGGTTGAGGATTGAGGTTTGAGGATTAAGGATTGGGGATTGAGGACTGAGGATTGAGGATTGAGGATTGAGCATTGAGGATTGAAAATTGATGACTGGGGATTGAGGATTGAAGATTGAGGATTAACGATTGAAGGTTGGGGATTGAGGACCTAGGATCGGAGATTGATTATTGAGGATTGAAGATTGAGGATTGAGGATTGAGGATTGAGAATTGAGAATTGAGGATGAGGACTGAGGGTTGAGGATTGAGGTTCGAGGAATGAGGATTGATGGTTGAGGATTGAGGATAGAGGATTGAGGATTGAGGATTGAGTATTGAAGATTGAGTATTGATGCCTGAGGCTTGAGGATTGAGGATTGAGTATTAAGGATTGAGGATTGAAGATTGAGTATTGGGGATTGAAGATTGATGATTGAGGATTGAGGATTGAGGTTGGAGAATGAGGACTGACGGTTGAGGATTGAGGTTTGAGGATTGAAGATTGAGGTCTGAGGACTGAGGATTGAGGATTGAGGATTGAGCATTGAGGATTGAAGATTGAGTACTGGGGATTGGGGATTGAAGATTGAGGACTAAGGATTGAAGATTGGGGTTGAGGATCTAGAATTGGAGATTGATTATTGAGGACTGAAGATTGAGGATTGAGAATTGAGGATTGAGAATTGAGAATTGAGTATGAGGACTGAGGGTTGAGGATTGAGGTTTGAGGAATGAGGATTGAGGGTTGAGGATTGAGGATTGAGGATTGCGGATTGAAGATTGAGTATTGATGATTGAATATTGAGGATTGAGGATTGAGGTTTGAGGATTGAGGATTGAGGATTGAGGACGAGGACTGACGGTAGAGGATTTAGGTTTGAGGATTGAGGATTGAGGGATGAGGATTGAGGATGAGTGCTAAGGGTCGGGGATTGATGTTCGACGACTGAGGACTGAGGATTGAGGATTGAGAATTGAGGATAGATGTTTGAGGATTGAAGATTGAGGATTGAGGATTGAGGATTGAGGATTGAGGAATGAGGATTGAAGATTGAGTATTGAGGATTGAAGATTGAGGATAGAGGATTGAGTACTGAGGATGGAGGATGAGGGCTGAGGGTTGAGGATTGAGGATTGAGAAATGAGGATTGAGGATTGAGGATTGAAATTGAGGATTGGGTATTGAGGATTGAAGAATGAGGATTGAGGAATTAGGATTGAGGATTGAGGATTGAGGATTGAAGATTGAGGATTGGGTATTGAGGATTGAAGAATGAAGATTGAGGATTGAGGATTGAGGATTGAGGATTGAAGATTGAGTGTTGAGGACTGAAAATTGAGGATTGAGGATTGACGATTGAGGATTGAGGATTGAAGATTGAGTATTGAGGATTGAAGATGGAGGATTGAGTATTGTGGATTGAGGATTCAGGGTTGAAGATTGAGGATTGAGGATTGAGGATTGAGGATTGAGGATTGAGGATTGAAGATTGAATATTTATGATTGAATATTGAGGACTGAGGATTGAGGGTTGTGGATTGAGGACGAGGACTGAGGGTTGAATATTGATGTTTGAGGTCTGAGGATTAAGGATTGAGGATTGAGAATTGAGAATTGAGGATTAAGGATTGAAGATTAAGGATTGGGTATTTAGGATTGAAGAATGAGGATTGAGGATTGAGGTTTGAGGATTGGGGATTGAAGAGTGAGTATTGATGATTGAATATCGAGGATTGAGGATTGAGGTTTGAGGATTGAGGATGAAGACTGAGGGTTGAGGATTGAGGTTTGAGGAACGAGGATTGAGGATTGAGGATTGAGGACTAAGGATTGACGATTGAGTATTGAAGATTGAGGATTGATGACTGAGGATTGACGACTGAGAATTGAGGATTGAGGATTGATGATTGAAGGTTGAGTATTGAGGATTGAATATTGCGGATTGAGGATTGAGGATTGAGGATTGAGGATTGAGGATTGAGGATTGAAGATTGAGTATTGAGTATTGAATGTTGAGGATTGTGGATTGAGGATTAAGGATTGAGGATTGAATATTGTAGATTGAGTATTGATGCCTGAGGATTGAGGATTGAGGATTGAGGATTGAGTATTGAGGATTGAGGATGGAAGACTGAGTATTGAGGATTGAAGATTGAGGGTTGAAGATTGAGTATTGATGATTGAATATTGAGGATTGAGGATTGAGGATTGAGGATTGAGGATTGAGGATTGGGGATTGAAGATTGAGTATTGCTGATTGAATATTGAGGATTGGGGATTGAGGTTTGAGGATTGAGGACGAGGACTGACGGTAGAGGATTTAGGTTTGAGGATTGGGGATTGAGGACTGAGGATTGAGGATGCGTGCTAAGCGTCGGGGATTGAGATTCGACGACTGAGGACTGAGGATTGAGGATTGAGAGTTGAGGATTGATGTTTGAGGATTGAAGATTGAGGATTGGGTATTGAGGATTGAGGAATGAGGATTGAGGATTGAGGATTGAGGATCTAGGATTGGAGATTGATTATTGAGTATTGAAGGTTGAGGATTGTGGATTGAGGGATGAGGATTGAGGATGTGTGCTAAGGGTCGGGGATTGATGTTCGACGACTGAGGACTGAGGATTGAGGATTGAGAATTGAGGATAGATGTTTGAGGATTGAAGATTGAGGATTGAGGATTGAGGATTGAGGAATGAGGATTGAAGATTGAGTATTGAGGATTGAAGATTGAGGAAAGAGGATTGAGTACTGAGGATGGAGGATGAGGGCTGAGGGTTGAGGATTGAGGATTGAGAAATGAGGATTGAGGATTGAGGATTGAAATTGAGGATTGGGTATTGAGGATCGAAGAATGAGGATTGAGGAATTAGGATTGAGGATTGAGGATTGAGGATTGAAGATTGAGGATTGGGTATTGAGGAATGAAGAATGAGGATTGAGGATTGAGGATTGAGGATTGAGGATTGAAGATTGAGTGTTGAGGATTGAAAATTGAGGATTGAGGATTGACGATTGAGGATTGAGGATTGAAGATTGAGTATTGAGGATTGAAGATGGAGGATTGAGTATTGAGGATTGAGGATCCAGGGTTGAAGATTGAGGATTGAGGATTGAGGATTGAGGATTGAGGATTGAGGATTGAAGATTGAATATTTATGATTGAATATTGAGGACTGAGGATTGAGGGTTGTGGATTGAGGACGAGGACTGAGGGTTGAATATTGATGTTTGAGGTCTGAGGATTAAGGATTGAGGATTGAGAATTGAGGATTGAGGATTAAGGATTGAAGATTAAGGATTGGGTATTTAGGATTGAAGAGTGAGGATTGAGGATTGAGGTTTGAGGATTGGGGATTGAAGATTGAGTATTGATGATTGAATATTGAGGATTGAGGATTGAGGTTTGAGGATTGAGGATCAAGACTGAGGGTTGAGGATTGAGGTTTGAGGAACGAGGATTGACGATTGAGGATTGAGGACTATGGATTGACGATTGAGTATTGAAGATTGAGGATTGATGACTGAGGATTGACGACTGAGAATTGAGGATTGAGGATTGATGATCGAAGATTGAGTATTGAGGATTGAATATTGCGGATTGAGGATTGAGGATTGAGGATTGAGGATTGAGGATTGAGGATTGAAGATTGAGTATTGAGTATTGAAGGTTGAGGATTGTGGATTGAGGATTAAGGATGGAGGATTGAATATTGTAGATTGAGTATTGATGCCTGAGGATTGAGGATTGAGGATTGAGGATTGAGGATTGAGGATGGAAGATTGAGTATTGAGGATTGAAGATTGAGGGTTGAAGATTGAGTATTGATGATTGAATATTGAGGATTGAGGATTGAGGATTGAGGATTGAGGATTGAGGATTGAGGATTGAGGATTGAAGATTGAGTATTGCTGATTGAATATTGAGGATTGGGGATTGAGGTTTGAGGATTGAGGACGAGGACTGAAGGCAGAGGATTTAGGTTTGAGGATTGAGGATTGAGGACTGAGGATTGAGGATGCGTGCTAAGCGTCGGGGATTGAGATTCGACGACTGAGGACTGAGGATTGAGGATTGAGAATTGAGGATTGATGTTTGAGGATTGAAGACTGAGGATTGGGTATTGAGGATTGAGGAATGAGGATTGAGGATTGAGGATTGAGGATCTAGGATTGGAGATTGATTATTGAGTATTGAAGGTTGAGGATTGTGGATTGAGGATTGAGGATTGAGGATTGAAGATTGAGGATTGAGGATTGAGGATTGAGGATTGAGGATTGAGGATTGAGGATTGAGGATTGAAGATTGAGTATTGATGATTGAATATTGAGGATTGAGGATTGATGATTGAATATTGAGGATTGAGGATTGAGGTTTGAGGATTGAGGATGAAGACTTAGGGTTGAGGATTGAGGTTTGAGGAACGATGATTCAGGATTGAGGATTGAGGACTAAGGATTGACGATTGAGTATTGAAGATTGAGGATTGATGACTGAGGATTGACGACTGAGAATTGAGGATTGAGGATTGATGATTGAAGATTGAGTATTGAGGATTGAGGATTGAGGATTGAGAATTGAGAATTGAGGATGAGGACTGAGGGTTGAGGATTGAGGTTTGAGGAATGAGGATTGATGGTTGAGGATTGAGGATAGAGGATTGAGGATTGAGGATTGAGTATTGAAGATTGAGGATTGATGACTGAGGATTGACGACTGAGAATTGAGGATTGAGGATTGAAGATTGAGGATTGAGTATTGAGGATTGTGGATTCAGGGTTGAAGATGGAGGATTGAGGATTGAGGATTGAGGATTGAGGATTGCGGATTGAAGATTGAGGATTGGGTATTTAGGATTGAAGAATGACGATTGAGGATTGAGGTTTGAGGATTGAGGATTGAAGATTGAGTATTGATGATTGAATATTGAGGGTTGAGGATTGAGGTTTGAGGATTGAGGATGAAGACTGAGGGTTGAGGATTGAGGTTTGAGGAACGAGGATTGAGGATTGAGGATTGAGGTCTAAGGATTGACGATTGAGTATTGAAGATTGAGGATTGATGACTGAGGATTGACGACTGAGAATTGAGGATTGAGGATTGCTGATTGAAGATTGAGTATTGAGGATTGAATATTGCGGATTGAGGATTGAGGATTGAGGATTGAGGATTGAGGATTGAGGATTGAGTATTGAGGATTAAGGATTGAGGATTGAGGATTGAGGATTGAGAATTGAGGATTGAGGATTGAGGATTGAAGATTGAGTATTGATGATTGAATATTGAGGATTGAGGATTGAGGATTGAGGATTGAAGATTGAGTATTGAGGATTGAAGATTGAGGATTGAGTATTGCGGATTGAGGATTCAGGGTTGAAGATTGAGGATTGAGGATTGAGGATCGAGGATTGAGGATTGAGGATTGGGTGTTTAGTATTGAAGAATGAGGATTGAGGATTGAGGTTTGAGGATTGAGGATTGAAGATTGAGTATTGATGATTGAATATTGAGGGTTGAGGATTAAGGTTTGAGGATTGAGGATGAAGACTGAGGGTTGAGGATTGAGGTTTGAGGAACGAGGATCGAGGATTGAGGATTGAGGACTAAGGATTGACGATTGAGTATTGAAGATTGAGGATTGATGACTGAGGATTGACGACTGAGAATTGAGGATTGAGGATTGATGATTGAAGATTGAGTATTGAGGATTGAATATTGATGACTGGGGATTGAGGATTGAAGATTGAGGATTAACGATTGAAGGTTGGGGATTGAGGACCTAGGATCGGA